>NC_060278.1:77823035-78423035 GCF_021613505.1 Equus quagga
TTCTTTCTTTCTTTCTTTCTTTCTTTCTTTCTTTCTTTCTTTCTTTCCTGGGAACTTGAATAATTTCTTATTCCTGTACACACATTATGATTGTCCATGATGTTCCCTCTGCTTAGGATGTTCCTTTTCCTCCATTAATCCTTTAAAGTCTAGCTGAAATGTGCATGAAGCTTTCCCTGTGTATGATAGATATTTGTGTGCAGTGTCCCATGCTAAACAACAAATAAAAGGTAGGGTCAGTATCTGTTTCATGTCAGTATAACCAGCTATGTGTTTCACAAATAGAATCTTGAAAATAGCATGGCTTATTTTATGAATAAAAGGCCCTGCCAAGAGGTTCACCAATGAGAAGAGAGATAGTAAAAATGTGAACTGAATGGGACAAAATTTTCACTTGTTTTATGAGTTAAAAAAATAAAATCAATAAAAGAGAACAAATTGGACTCTCTAGTTAGGGCTTGGATCGTAACTCATTTGGGTTGTGTGTAAGAGTGGGAATACCATACAATTTGACGTCACTACAACCTGCGTTCAGATACTCATATTTTCACTTTACTTGTGTAAACTTAGGCAGGTTCTGGGCTTTCTAAGCATTTCATTTTTCTTATCCTTTCATAGTGTACTGCAAAAATCAAACGAGGCATATAAATGATGTAAGGCAACTGGTATATCATCAGCACAGAAATGTCAATTTACAAATCTTTTTCTTCCTTTAAAGAAAAGGAACCAAAATAATATAAAATAACTGATAATTTAATCTTTCCTTAAGGAATTTCACATGGTCAGTATTACTCATTTTAGTTTCCTGGTCTATCATTCCTCTAACAACAGAACACTGGTGGGCCATGTGGCACATGCACAGCGAAAAGTGTGCCTCAACCTCCGACCACCAGTGACTTGTGAAAATACTGGTCAGCTCATGTGACATTCTTGGTCTGATGTGTCTGTCTCACAGCCCAGATGGTTGGCAAAACATAATCTGCAAACCCTCTGCAAAGCTTTTTGTGACATCTGGAGATGTGCTGCTGTTTGATGTCCTGATCCAATCCATCAAAGACCTTGTGAGAAAACCACGTGTCTGTACTATTGTCTGCATAGAATTCAGATGCACAGCAGTTGGGCCAAAATAATTTGGCAGATTCAGGAGCAAGAAAGAAGAAAAATGATGGCAGCTCCAAAGTGACCCTAAACCCACCCTGTACCTTGTTCTGACATTGCTCAGCTACCCGGAGGCTTGTTGCTTGTCTTCTCAGGACTCAGAACAGCCCTCTAATGGCTCTCTGAAAGTGATTTATATGCAGTAGAGGAATATCACAATACCAGTTCTGTGGTCAAAGAGAAGCAAATCATTACCCTTGGTACTTTGGGTTTTGGTTTGTCAATTATGTAAAGAAGCTCCCAACAGTGTACTTGTCCCTCGAATATTAAATACCTGGCAATCTGCCACATCCTGTGGAGCTGAGATCTTGCTTTTGATTTGAAAAGCAGCATCATAGTTGAGTTTCCACTTAAGTGACTTTCAGCTGCTTTTGAATTGCCTGAAGTTGAATGAAAATATGTTTTGCCAGGTGTTTTCCAAGCAAGGTTGCTCAGAAATCTGCCAGAAGAGTTGGGAACTGATTTGTTCATATGTGTAATCATGACCAGGCTCACCAATCTCTAAAAACAAATAATAAAGGTAGATATAGTAAATCTATAATAAACCACTTCTTTATATCTTTAGGGAACATGTTAAACCTCTACCCAAGGCTTGAGAGAAGCAAAGACATATTAATTTAATTAAGCCATACCAAATAATGGAAGGCCAGGAAGCAAGTACTTATTATTCTAGGAGAGCTCTTACTTTATGCTAGAATAAAGATAACAAGGAACACCTTCCTGCATGGGCTCATGCATGAGGCAGCTTGATAAAGTGGAAGAAATTGATAGGAGACTTGACACCTACTTCTCTGACATAGAGATTCATACAGTATCCCATTAATTACGGATGCTTTCATGCTGGAAACTTGTGCAAGTGAGGGAAAAGAAGCAGGATTGGGCAGAGGGAGAATGCAGTTTCAATGAAGCAGGAGTATCCTGGGGCTAGGATGGTCCTTTCGAGTTGACCCAGTTGGGAAGAGGGGGCTGCATCTCTATAATCCCTTTTTGATCAATCTTGGATGTAGGCTGGCCTGGAAGAAGGCACAATCTTGACAAGGCAGTTTCTTGAGCTGAGGCAATCGTAGGGAAGGTTGGCAGTCTTCTTGCTGTACTCCCAGCAAATGGAGGGCTAAGTCCTTCATTCCTGAAGAGGGATTTGGACATCACAGGGTCCACCACAGTACCTCACCACTTAATTTTTTTCAGACAACTTCATTTTCTACTCCGTAGGTGTTACTTCTACTACCACCTATCTCAAAGCAATACAGTGATAACAAATGCTAGATTCATAGATGAGTTGCTTTGATTTTTCTTTTTACAGAATGATAGTGATCTAAGCTTATTGATATTAATTTGAGTATTCATGTATTTATTGAATTCCGCAAATATGCAAGATTGGGAACACTCTGGTGAACAAAACAAAGTCTCTGTTCTCATGGAGGTTGCAAAATCGTTGGTGACTAATGCAACCATGTGTAATTATTATTCTTGAGCTTCCTAGGGGTTGCTACTTGGTCAGTGCAATTTAGTAGTAAGCCAATGATCAGTCAAAACATTTCCTTAAATACCTTGCCTTTATGTGTTCTACTCTTTGTCAGGGGGATCTGTGTGTGAAAGCCTACCCTCAAATTTCAGGAAATTTACAAGACAGCTCTAAGTTTCCTTCCTACTTGTGCAAGGCCTCAAGGTCAGCCAGAGGTGAATGACTGAGGTTTTGTACTTTCCCAGGTTTTTCCTGAGCATACACATAGTCCTGTGCATGTGAGAGGCCTTTTAGATCCCCAGAAATGTTGGAACTTTTCAAAGTTCCTTCTGGTCCTATAGTTTTACAGGGCTTCCCTTTAAATTTTCTTCTAGGATCCAGCTTTCCCTAACTCACATCACAGGCTTAGGCATCTGCAGTGTTGCTGGAAGATTGCTATCGTTCACACCAATTCCCCGGGGGTAGGGTTTTTTTGGTTTTTTTCTGTTGCTGAGCTGAGCTCTGAGTCAAGTCAAATGGCTACACAAACTTGGAAATAGCAATTTTCTAGGGAGCTACCAATTTGGAAAAAATATTGACTGTGCTCTGAGCATGAAGCTTTTAACAGAGCTCCAAAAGATGCCAGTCTTTTCTTTTAGCTGTGAGGCTGCTAGCTTTTCATGGCTGCAGTGCCACTGAGCTGGTGAGGGTCAGGGTGGTTGGAATAACCTCAAGGTAAATGCCGTACAATCCACTGTCCTACCGCAATGTCTTGATCATTTCCCTTGGACGAGCAATTTTCAGTAGATTTGATTAATTTCAAGAGTTCTGACATTATTGGTTTTAATTGTTTTGCCAGTATTGTCGTTGTTTTTGTAGGAGAGCAGGTTCATGGACATCCTCACTCCACCATCCATAAAGGTCTCTATCCCTCTGTTCTTAAACTCTATGATGATGTGCCTTGGTGTGGCCTTTTTATTTAATTGTCCTTTATTCTCCTGGGCTTGGCCAATTAGGAAATGCGTGTCTTTTACCTTTTGCAATATTTCTTGTATGATTTTTTAAATAATTTCTTCCCATTTATTTTCCCTTTTCTCTCCATCTGAAAAGCCTTCTTCCCGTATTAATTTGCCAAACCTCTTATTATTTCTCTCACATTTTTCCTCTGTTCTTTTTTTCTATTTTCTGAGGTGTTTACTTCATATTTATCTTCTCAATATTTTTGAGTTTTTTATTTCTAAAAATTAATGTCCTCCATTCTTTTTTTTTTCTTTTTAGGAAGATGAGCCCTGAGCAAACATCTGCTGCCAATCCTCCTGTTTTTGCTGAGGAAGATTGGCCCTGAGCTCACATCTGTGCCAATCTTCCTTCACTTTATATGTGGGACGCCTACCATGGCATGGCTTGCCAAGTGATGCCATGTCCACACCTGCAATCTGAACTGGCAAAGCCTGGGCCACCAAAGCGGAACATATGCACTTAACCACTGTGTCACGGGTGCGGCCCCTGTTCTCCACTCTTTTTAAAAACACCATACTATTCTTGTTTTGTGAAAATCATCATTTCTTATTTTTCACAGTTGCAAACGAGTTAGCATCTCTTGTGAAGTTTTGCTGGTGCCTCTGAGCGCCAAGCCTGTCTAGGATTCTTCAGGGAAAATTACCCCTACCACTTTTCCTATCTCCTTTACAGTGACCTTAGGCCATGTTTTTCAGCATCTGCTAACTCAGTTACCATCTTCCATCTCTTTCTGCCTTCCAAAACTTGTTGAAATCCTTTGTCTGCCAATGAAGTCTCTCTCCTCCCCATTCTGTTTGTCCTTCATCTATAGCATTTCATACCTTACTCTTATATTGGTGGGCCTTCAAAAGAAGCCCCACTAAAAAGAAGAGGAAGTAAATAATCTTCAGATGGAAGTCTTTTACATTTGACTTTATAAGAAGTCTTTTGGGCTGTGTTCCATTATTAAACTCATCGTTAACAATTATTAAATTCCAGCATGTAAGCAGTTTTTGAATTTGGGTATGAGGAATATTTCACAAAAGGTAATTTGTCATATTAATGAAATTTTGAAATTTAACTTTTCAAGCTATACCATATAAAGTACATGAATCATAAGCTCAATTAATGTGTACACATACATGCATGCACTTTACCATCTAGAATGAGATATAGAATATTGCAGAAGGACTTTTCATGCCCTCTTCCAGTCAATACTTCCCTCAAAGGCAGCTACTCTTCTGAATTGTAGGCTATAAATTAGTTTTGCTTGTTCTTGAACTTCATACAAATGAAACTATCCAGTATGAACTCTTTTATGTCTGGCTTCTTTGACTCAGCATTGTATCTATGAGATTCTTCATGTTGTCACGTGGTGCACTACTTAATTTTTTTATTGTTGTATTGTACTTCATTGTATAAATAGGCTGTCATTTATTTATCCTTCCCTTGTTGATGAACATTTGTGTTGTTTTCAGGGTTTTTTCTCTATTAAGAATAAAGCTAATATGAACATTCACCCATAAGTAATTTTAAAAATTCTGTGATAAAGGCATTGGCATAATCATAGCAACTTAGCAAAAATCAAAACCCCAAAGGAGGAGAAATGGATTTGATACAATGATACCAAGACGTACAACTGTTTCCTGAAGGAATTAGTGTGATGTCCTTCAGCAGGTATGGAGGCCAGAGATGTCAGGGATTTTTCAAAAATTGTAGGAAAGCTGTTTCCTAAGGAATGAGAAAGATGTTATGAACTAGATAAATAATTTGAATTATTGTGGTTTTGCTAATCAAAGTGCAGTTACACAGTTCTCTCTCTGTGATGCTCAGCTGCTCAAATTTTCAAGTGAACTGGGTGAAACAAACCAGATACTTCATGAAATTGATCATAATCTGTGCTGTTTTACAAGAGTTACAATTTCACCTAAGTACCACATAAGTGCTTTGTTTAAACATTTCAGTTATATTTTATGAGTTGGATTTCTTCTATAATTGGGAGGGAAATGAAGCCATTAAGACTTGCTCTTTGGCACTGTCACCAATATTCCCATTAGTTTGTCAAATTAAAGATTATATAATGCTCTTAAAAATGGCTGTTTGTATTAAACCAATTTCTCTTAAATATAAACAAATGAGCTTTATTTCTTCTGCCTAAAACTGTCAAATCGACATTTGCATGTAAGACATCGGTTCTCAAGGTGTGGTCCCCATACTAAAAGCACCAGCTTGAGCATCACTTGGGAACTTGCTGGAAATGCAAATTTTTGGGCTCCACCCCAGACCTACTGAATCAGAAACTCTGGGGTTGAGGCCCAGCCGTCTGTATTTTAACATGTCCTTCAAGTGATTCTCATGTACACTGAAGCTTGAGAACTGCTAGTTCAAGAAATCTTTTAAAATCCTGGCTGTGCATTGGCATCACCACTGGCACTTCAGAAAATACTGAGGCCTAAATCCAACCCCTAGAATTCCTATTTATTTAGTTCTTTATTTATTTTGATTGGCACTTAAGCTAACATCTGTTGCCAATCTTGTTTTTTTTTCTTTCTTCTCCCCAAGGCCCCCCAGTACATAGTTGTATATTCTAGTTGTAGGTCCTTCTGGTTGTGTTATGTGGGACGCCTCGTCAGCATGATTTGATGAGCAGTGCTAGGTCCGTGCCCAGGATGTGAACCCGCAAAACTCTGGACCACCAAAGCGGAGGTCACAAACTTAACCACTGGGCCATGGGGCTGGCCCCTAGAATTCCTATTTAAATGGTCACAGGTGTTGTGGGCATTGGGATTTCTGAAATCCCTTGAGGCAATTCTAATGTGTGGCCAAAGTTGAGAACCATTTGCTGAACAGAATCAAAAGAAATAGCCTCCTGGGCCAACCTGGTGGCTGAGTGGTTACGTCGGTGCGCTCTGCTTTGGAGGCCCGTGTGTTGCTGGTTCAGATCCTGGGCGCGGACATGGCACAGCTTGTCAGGTCATGCTGAGGAAGTGTCCCAGGCAGCACCACCAGAGGCACCTACAAGTAGAATATACAACTACGTACTGGGGGGCTTTGGGAAGAAGAAGAAAAAATCAATCAGTCAATAAATAAATGAAAGAAGGTTAACAACAGATGTTAGCTCAGGTGCCAATGTTTAAAAAAAAAAAGAAATAGCACCCCAGGGTTGCTAATTTTTGGTCACTGGATGGAACGAGAGCTGGAAGCCATAACTTTCATTTTGAGATAAGTTTTTGATACTGTTCCTGTCTTTATCTGAGTTCAATAAAGAAAATTTAGTGCCTCTAGAAAGCAGGTAGACTGCCGAGAGTTAAAAACAGCTCCCTGTTCCAGGTTAGCAGAAAACCTTTCAATTAAGAAAACACAAGTAGCTCATTCCGCGGTCTGTATGAGGAGAATATTGTACAATGAGCTTCTTGGCTAAATGGAGGACTTCAGTCAGAAAGGAGAATCGAGTCTGGATGCTCCCTAGGTATAGTGAGTCTGGAGGCAGTGCCAGTCTGGCTTGTATTTTTACATCTTGTTCTTCAAGGTGAAACAATGCTCTAGGCCCCTTGTACCCTCAAATTCCTCATTTAAACCAAGACTCAATCAGTAATAATTCATGTTTCCTTTGTGTTAGAATGTTTTTCCTTGTCATAACCCTCTGGCTATAAAAGATAACATTTATTTGTAGGGCATGGTGGGGGTAGGGAGCCAGGGATGAAAATCACGATGTGGAGGAAGGCCCAGACTCTGATAATGGCTTGATAATAAAGCCACAAAATGCTGAGAGTTTACACATTGGTGAAGACCTCCAACTACAAGCCATCTGGATTAAGGAGGAAATTTGCTAAACTAGGGGTATTCCAGTTGTTACCCTGATAACATCTCGGTTATTAAGGTGAAGAGGAGGGGCTGAAATCAGGAAGGGGTTGTGAACTGGTGTGATGGGAGAAATGTTTCTGTAATTTACATGAGCTTTATTCAGAAACATATTCTGCTGAGATGATCTTGGGACATCCCTATTATTCCCAGGAAGCCACGAGCAATACGTCCTGCTAAGATTTTGCAAGCCAAAGCAGTCTGACACCTCTGTCACAAGAGCAATATAATTTCCTGAGACTCCAAAGGTCAGACTGGTTCTCCTGTTTCTCCCTTATTGCCCCCACCCCCAATGGTCACGGCTAACTCTACTAAGTGCCTGCTAAGGTTCTGAGTGACGTGGGCAGATCAGGGAAATAAAATGCCATTGCCCTGCTCTTTGCAGAGTACCCCCAGTCTTCTGTGAATACGGGAGAACTAGTCTGGATCTTGATCAAAATGACCAGTGGCAGATGCCGTGCTGACTCCTCTCTTCTAGGTTGGGTATTTGTTAATATTGATATGAAGATCTAATGAAACAGGACAGCTGTCTCCATCAGTTTTTCCTATTGGAATTTCAGCCATGAGTTACCTGGGTAAGGGTTTTTCATTAGCCAGAGATCCTCATAGGCATTTGGTGAATGGTTATAGGTTATGTAAACATGAAAATGGTGGTGATGAGATTATTTATATAAGCAGGTACTGGCTGCCTATGATTATGTCAGGTTTCAGAGGTATAATTCCTTATTCTTGAGCTGTTTAAGTAGAGACAGTGTAGAAATCTAGAAATTACACTAATATACTAGGCTTCCTTCAAATGTGGGATGACCATGAGCCAGAAAAGTTTTACCGTAATCTTAGCTAAATACAACGAATTCATATAGAACTCCTCCTGGACTTCCCTGGAAATCGGGCTTTCATTATACTTCCTGTCCAAGCTTTCCAGTGATTCTGACTTTTGGGTTTCACAAGAGTCTGTCACAGTAAGGATGTTCTGACTCAGTATAGAAGTTGATATGGTTCAAATCAAGTCAGACATGTTTTCCATCAGCATCTAGAAAATGTTATTGCAAAGTGACCTCAGATTGTAAATATTTGTAGGATTTCCTGGAATCGAGCAAATTTAGAGGAAGATATTCTAGGTGCCAGGAACAAAATGTTGAATTTTTGCTTTCTTTTTTGATAAACTGGGAGCTGAGGAGTCCTGGATTTCTCTTCCATAAGTTCCAGCAGGAGGGCAGTTGACCGAGGCCTTATTTTTAATTCTGATTGGGTACTATACCCAGTGGTTAGTCTCACTACTAGGCGAAAGTATCTGAGAGGGAAAACCCAACCATTTTTCTGTCCAACTTCTCCAGACCTACTAACATTAACGTTGTAAGACTCTGGATGCAATTTATTTTAAATGAGGAGTCATGATATTTTAACATACAGTTCTCATTCTTTCTCAACATTGTCAGCATAGAAAAACATGGATCCTGGGAATGCGTGTTTCTTTCTTCTTACCAGAAGCTGGGTGGTCCAGCCCACACCATTTGTTAAACATTATTACAGGGGATTGGTAAGGATAAACACTTCTTGGCAGGAACAGGAGTCAGGTACTAGGAGCTGCTATACCCTTTGAGTCAAAATAGAAATTTATATCTTCATTTAAAGTAGCTTGTTTGTGATGATCCTCTGAAGAGGACGAAGTTCTTCTCTTGAATGATTAGGCATGATTTCTGGAAAATAATACCTCTCCTTTGGTTTCATTTATTATTATTTTTTGCCCCAAGTTGTTATCCTTTGAGACAAATGAGGCACGTGCCTTTGGGTAGTATTTATCTTTTACTTTTTATGATACAACAGAATATGGAGCCTTGGCTCCTCGGGCAGAACTTCTGGTTTCCAGTTCCTGCTCTGGGACGAACCATTAATGTCTCTCCATCTCTTGTCTCCTCCATGAAATGAAGGCAATCAGTGACTTCTTAATCTCTCAGGGATGTAATGCAGAGGAAGGTAACACTTGAAGAAGTGGTGGTAGCTCTTTGAAGAAAGGGTCTATGTAAACACCAGATAATAATAGGAAGAATGATAAAAACTTCAAGCATCTGAGTGTGGGCAAAAAATAATTTAGGCTGAAACCACATCTAATAGATATTTCCTAAATGCTGTTTCCTGCACTGTGTTTATCTTTGATGAATTCGGTCCAGCCTAATATACTACACATGTGCAGCACATCTCTCCAGTGAACTCTGAAGTCAGGGCTGGGGGCTGCAGGGAGGAAGGGGAGTCGGGGGGAGGGGTCAGGGAGTGGCTTTTTATGCCTCCTGTGGGAATTCGGTGGTAGCAAAGAAAGCGATCATGGCCTTTGCCCTTCCCTAATGAGAACTAAATTAATGGGATCCTGCCCATATTAGAGACTACTTATACTGTTGTGTTTATGATAGGATTATAATTATTTGTGGACATGTTTTTATTTTCTTCTTGTCAATTCCTAGATCATAAGAAATGCATCTTATTCATATATTAATTCCAGCATCTCGCCAAATGTCTGACACATAGTAAGTATTCAAGTGTGGTTTGAGAGATAAAAAATAATGTTGGCTTCCATTTAAGATCTCAAACTCTTTGTAACGTACATTTCTAAACAATTTTACATGCAATAGTATGTGTAATCCCTATTATTGCCGTGGACGTACACCATTTGCATTATGCAGTACAGATATAAAAGAGAGACTATTGAGGGAAATCTAACAGTCAGAGAAGTAGTAAAGTGACACAGTCCTCAGACTCTCTAAGCCCAGAGCTTAGACATGACCAGTGTTCTGTAGGGAGGAACCCTGTCCCTAAAGTGTTCCCCATCAGGGGTTCTCAAAGCATATCAGAGACTGTCATCAGTATTACTTGAACACTTGTTATAAATACAATTCTTGGGCCACAGTCAGACCTACTGACTCAGAAGCTCTAGGGGTAGGGCCCAGAAACCTGTGTTTTATCGAGTCCTTTGAGGGGTCCACTGCACACTATAGTTTGAAAAACATTTTCTGTATAATTGTGGTGAGGGTGAGGATTGGGAGAGAATATGCAGGAAATATCTATGAGATTATAAAACAGTAGAAGCTCCCTCCTCAGGGAAGTGGCCTTATTAGAAGTGGGGAGGATGCGCTGGTGGCTAGTATCAGCCTGTTCTTCTGAAAAGAGAGGACTCGGAGCTGCCAAGCCAGCTCTCTGCTAAGCTAGTCAAAAAGGGGAAGGAAAAGAATCTCCACAGCCGTCCACAGTCATCCTTCATCAGATGTGTCCTACTGTCCATGCTTTACAGATGTGGAAGATGAAGCACAGATGGGGTGCCTAACTTGCCCAAGGCACCCAGTTGAGGAGTGGTGAGGCCCTGGATCTGACTCCTGCAGTCTCACTCTAGATCCATGATTCTCAAACTTGGTGGATGTCAGACTTCCCCTAGGGGACTTGGTAAATACAAGAGATTGGGCCCCGCCTACTTCAAGGAGTGTTGAAGTGTTCCCTGTTAGCTCTCTAGGAGATTCTGAAACACTCCAGATTTGATGAAGCACTGTTGTAGAGCATTAGTTCTCAACCCTCACTGGGAGCATTGAAGAAATGCAAAGGCTCAGGCTACACCTGTAACCAATTACACCAGAAACTCTGCTTGGGGCCTTGTATCAGTATTTTTCAAAGCTCCCAGGTGATCTCAGGGGTAGCCAGGGTTGTTGACCACTGTTCTAGAGTCTGTACTCATAACCTACAGGATGCAGCTGCCTCTTGGTGAAGGTGATGTATCCAAACCATGGTGCAATGCCTGGCAGGTAGTTATACTTGTTGACTGTTCGCTGGTCTGGAATTTTCTTATAGCCTCATGCTTTCTAAACTGCTGTTCTCCCCGAGTGGGTCTCAGGCAAAGTTTTGAAATTCTGAGGTTTGTTCTCAGCAACTGCTCATCTCCTCTTCCTTTGGGTCCTCCCCTACTTTCTGGAGGGTCTTGGACTCAGGACTTTCCTGTCACTCCCTGTTCTTTGAGGCTTCCTTTCGGCATCCAGAAACCCCTGCTGGAGTCCTGTCTTACTCAGGTCTTTGCTAAATACACCTCTCCCTTCAAATTAAGATGCTCTCAATGGAGGCATCGTGTAAATCTCCATCAGTCTCTCGGTATTGTTCTTAGACCCCTGCACCATCAGTACCAGTGGGCGGGCCAGTTCAAAGGCAGATTCCTGACCCTTCCACAGTCCATGTAAATCAGAAGATTTGGGCTTAAGGCTCAGCTCTGTCTTTTAATCTGGTTGTCAAGTGATCCTTTTTCACACTTGTGTTTGACATTGATGCCTCTCCGCCAAGCACAATGTCCGTACAGACAGTAGACTTCCATAGACATCTGCTGAACTGACTAGATCGAGTAGCTAATTATGTGTCTGATGAAGTCATGTATCCTCAGGTGTTAAGGACTGATTATGGCAGGTGGGTAACTTTTCCAGCGGTCTTTTACATTTAACAGAAGCTGCCTGGAATTACCAGCCTTGAATTCTCACTACCAGGGCCCACTGTGCGTGCCCTTTCAGAAAGGTCTCCCAACAGAGCTCTTTAATCACACTTATTTATAACTACTCCCCAGGTTATACCACAGCAGACCCTATTGTTCTCCTTTCCCCACCATCAAAGGGTACTCAAGGACATAGCAGGTGTCTTACTTTTCCTGGCAGCTGTGTATGCTCCACCTGCAGCCCAGAGAATCTGGCTCCTGCATTCATAAATGTTTTTAGAGTTTTCTTATTGCCAGTTTCTGGGGTAGCATAATAAGAAGGGCTTGCCCTGTATTTGGAATTGATGGTTTTCAAAGACTCAATTTCCAAATCAAATATCTAAATTGGCACCCAATTCCTAATTCCCCATTGATTCTAGAAATATCCCAAGAACTCCACCAAGCAGAAACGGGAAATGAACTAAAATAGGCCATCTGACTACCGGATGGATGCTATTTGAAGGAGTGGTTTTAAAATTTCACTTTGGTTTTAAAGATTTGTTACTTGGAAGAGGCCGTGTCCTTGGCACCATTTTATTTTGATGGAAAAATAATTGTAGAGTATTAGTGTTTTTCAAGGGAGTTTGTTTTACTGAATCTTTCAGGCTCAAATTTTCATCCTCAAATCTACAGAGTTTTCTACACTTGACAAGTACCATTTGAAGACCAATATTCCATTTTAAGCATCTTGCATAATTGATTGGCTCCATGATTCTTGAACTCTCAATCCTTACTGTGCATCAGAATCAACTGGTAGCATTTTAAAAAATACTGCATCCCAGGTCCTACACCCAGAGCTTCAGATAAAATTGCTCTTTGGTGAGAACTAGTTACCTGTATTAAAAAAAAAAAAAATCTTCCCAAGTGAGTCTATGAGTATAAAGGTATAAAATACTGGACCAGAAATTAAGTGTTTGAAAGTAATTAATCTGATTCTCAAGGCAATGGACTTTTTAGTTTATTCATTATAAAACTTTCTTTGCGAGAAAAGCCCCACCTCCTTTACTTAAACTTTTTCTCCCTTGTCTTAATTTTCTATGTAAATGTGAATGAAATTATCTTAAATTATTTTTGGAATAACATGGGCATAAATATTTGGATTTTTAGAATGGAAGCTAAAAGAACCATGCAAGAATCCTGATTTCTAATGGAATTAATAGAGTGAACATAAACTAAAGTGTATATAGACAAAGCCAAGAGAAGTTGAAGAATTCTTTTATATCACAAAAATCTACTGAAGACTTTAAGAGCTAGACATTGGGTTTTAGCTATCGGAGGTTAAAAGATAGATGACATCATCCTGTGTTAGGATGCTTCGGTTGCAAGCAACAGAACTGATTTCTGCTAACTCAAGCAGAAATGAAATTCATTAGAGGGCCTTGGAGGGGAGTGTAGGACTGAAGGAAAAGGCGAAAGAAGAAATGGAAGGAAAATCAGGATCAGAATGGACAAAACCAGGCATCCAGTGATCTCAGTAAGAGCAGCTATGCAACAGTTTCCTTGGGGATCTGAGATTGAAATGAAAGCACTTCAATTACTATTTTTTCAACTTTTCAGTACTCAGTTCAAGGTACAAAGTCCAAGACAGAAAGTCCAATTTGTCCAAATTAAGTAATGTGCCCACAAGCTTGGCAGGGAAGTCCAGGCTCCTTGATTTATGGCTTCTTCAGGACTGGACCTTATGAGGGGAAATAATCCCTCGGAAAGTGGTTACCAAAAGTAGGTGGGAAGAATGCTGGGCAGCCAAAAATAATCCTTCTCTAGGCCCTCACGAAATAATTTTAACTAAAAGGCAAACTCAGATACACAAATGTAAACTTAAGAGCTGTGTATATGATATTTAGTATGTGCCAATTTTACTCATTTAGTCCTACAAAAGCCTGGAGAAGCAAATGCTATTGTCCTAAGTTTTGCAGACAAGCTAAAAATTGAGGCACAGAGCCATTTATTTAGTTGGTGGACAGATGTCAGAGAAGTGACAAATGTCAATGCTAGGGTGCAAACCGAAAACTATCAGGCTCTATCACCACACATTTTCCTAAGAAGATTAAGGATATTAACATGAGATAGAAGAGTGAAAGATGATGGTGTCAAAGGAGGCAAGCTGCTTTCTTTGGAGAAATTGGGAAGACCTTGGGCCAGGGTTGGATCATGTGGAAATACAGTAATCCAAGTGAAGGCTGGGGTAAAATGTATTTCAGGGGAGAGATAAAAGACTGGACAAAGCTTAGAGGCAGTTCAGATGAATCTATAATGGAATGTTGGTATGTAGGTTAGATTGGGTCTTGGGTTTGAATTTTATTTGCCTAGTAATAGGAAACAGTCAACACTTTTTGATCAGGGCCAATCAAAGGAGGCACAAACAAATCCGTGTTTAAGAAAATTAGTCTGTGGCTGTGTGCAGTATCAGTGGAGTGGGTAGGGGCTCTGAGAGAGAAATGAGCAGACCATGCAATTGAGTGGGTGAAAGGTAACGAAGCTAATAAGGTTATTCTAGGAAGCTGTCAGTGAGAGTGCAGTAGTGCTGACAGTTTTCAGCAACTGATTGGATGTTAGGGGTGGTTGTTAGTGTGAGGGAAATGTCAACATTTCTAAGATTTTGAGTAAAGGAGGCAAGCTGATGGTTAGTACGGTTGCATGGGCAAGTCAGGGAGAGGAATAAGGTTGGAGGAGGATGGAGATATTCAAAGGCCTTTGCCAATGGGGGACTGATGCTTGGAAGAAAGTTATGGCTGGGAAATAGAGATGGAAAGTTATCTATATGGAAGTGATGCTTGAGATATGGCAGGAATCAGAAGAAGAGAGCCGTTGAAGTTACAGAGTTTGAAAATGATAGACGTATACTACTGCAGCTTTGAAATGCCCTGTAAAATTAATCTGATCCAATCTTGATTGTGTATACAAGTCAGAGCTAATGGAGAGCTATTTTTTATACAAAAATTCTCCTTTTTTTAAAGCAATCACCAAAATAACTATTTTAATTTTTAAGCTAGAAAGATTTCGGACAATTTGCATGTATCCCTCTCCTTAATTGAACCCATTATTCCTTCACGTGTAGAAGGAGTGGATGAGAAGGGAGGATTCTGACCAATCTTTATCTTTGCTTCTAGGAGGTAGTTACCACAGAATCGTAGAGTGGGAAATACCTCAGAGTTTTATATTGGTGACTTGCCTCATTTTATAGATGTAAAAAGAATGTTTTCTGTCCCTTGATTCTGAAGACATAGGGAGTGCTGGAGGTGGCATCAGAAGTCTAGATAAGGTCAATGTAATCTTACAGAAGGCTTGTGAGCTTGTTTGTGGCATCAAGAGAAGGCCCCCACACGTCTCTTGCCTTTCTTTCTCCCAAGTGTTTGTGCTGCTTGTCTCTGGCACTGAGTATAGAATACTGGTATGTTTGCCTCAAACCTAGATTGTCAATGTTTAATTTCCAGAAAGTTAAAAACATGATTCTCAAATAAATGTAGAATTAATACTAGTTCAAATATATCACTCATTGACTGGGGAACCGGAAGGATGACAAAGCTGGTTCAAAGAGCCTTTGAGGATCGAGGGTTTGTATAGTCCATCAGGAAAGGCATACTAAAATTAGATTTTACATCTGAAGTTAGAATCAAAACTGTTTAAAGTCCTACTGGACAATAATATCCTAACTTTTGGGGCTGTCTGTTCTACCAGAAAAAAATAATTTACCACCCTGTAGGATCAATATCTACCAAGTTAACTTGTAACCAGGGCCCTTACCTAGTGTAAATAGCAAATCAGGCAAGGTTTCTGGTCATTTACTAGAGCAAAGGTTGGCAAATTATGGTGGGCCAAAATTCTCTGGCACCTGTTTTTATAGATACAGTTTCTTTGGAAGAAAACTACATCCATTTGTTTAAGTATCATCTATGGCTGTTTTGTGCTATAATGGCAGAGCTGAATAGTCATCACAGAGAGCCATATGTAGCCCCCAAAGCCTAAAATATGTTCTGTTTGGCCTTTTAAAGGAAAATGCTGACTCCTGGCCTAGAGACTAAAGGAATTCTTGATTGGGCTGTTAAATAATGGACATGAACATGCAGTTATCCTTTTGCCTATTTCGCATTTTGGATAATTTCTCTCAACAAGAGAAAGGATTGGATATCCTGACAATGGAAACCTTGCAGGGTGAGAAAGGGGAGCAGCAGAGCCCAAATTACCTTGTGTGCTGATTAGAAAGGTCCAGGGTTATCTCTTGCCCCCCCGCCATGATCTAGTGTCAAGTGTACCAGTTTCTTTACGTATGCTTCTAGGTTTGAGACGGAGTGAGAGAGACACAGAGAGAGAGGGGGAGAGGGAGAGGGAGTTTGAGGAAAGAGAGAGAGAGAGAGAGAGAGATTGAGAAAAGAGAGAGAGAGTAGGTTTTCCGTATCTCTGTCTTGGGCACCGGGCCCGAGTAGCTAATGCTGAAAGCTAAGAGTGTGAATATTATTTCCTTGCCTCAGACCCAGCAGCTCAGGATAGACACCAAAAACAGACTGGCTGATGTGCCACTGTGGGAGCCGAGAGACCTGTGTTCAGACAGAGGCTCATTGTTTTGAGGTTTGTATTTAGTTTGGGTCCAGAGTGACCTGTGTTTTCAGCTCCTCAAACACTCATCACCTCCCTTCTCAGAAACAGCCATGGAGATGAACCACAAGTTCTGCCCACAGAAACACTGAATTCGAGCATAAAGTCCATTTTCTTGGGAGGCAGAAAGCATGCCCAGTTCTGTAAGAGAGACCAAGACCGGATGAATTTCCACTTCCCCCGAATCTGCATTGTGCTTAAAATAATACATTTTTTTTTCCTACAGAAAATAAGGAACCTGCTCTTCAACAAAATGTAGCTACTGCTTCCATTCTTCTGGGGAAAGACAGCATTGGCTTTTCTAGAATTTAACAGATCAAAAATCACTGAGAACGTGATCCTCGTTCTCCCCTAACTGAGTTTGATGCTTTCAGTACTAACTATTATCACTGGCAGTACCATTGTTTTCACTCTTCGTTGTATGTTTCATTTATGTTCTTATAAGCATATTTAAAAATAATGCTGAAGAGGTTGAAACAACCTAAATGTCCATGATGGATGAATGGGATAAAGAAAATGTGGTAGGTACAGTGGAATACAATGGAATAGTATTCAGCCTTAAAAAAGGAGATCCTGTTATATTCTACAACATGGATGAACCTTGAAAATATTATGCTAAATGAAGTAAATCAGTCACAGCAAGACAAATACAGCATGATTCCACATATATGAGCTAGCTAATGTAGTCACACTCGTAGGAGAAAGTAGAATGGTGTTTGCCAGGGCCTGGGGGCAAGGGGAAAAGAGAAGTTGCTGTTCAATGGATACAGAGTTTCAGTCATGCAAGATGAAACTGTTCTAGAGAGCTGCCGTACAACAATGTACATATAGTTAACAATACTGTGCTTTAAACTTAAAATGTTGTTAAGAGGGTAGCTTTCAAGTTATGTGGGTTTTTTCCACCAGAATAAGAAAATAGTGCTGTTTACATAAACGTGCATTCATTTCCTCTAAAAATAATCATAAAAATATATCGTATAATCAAGGAAACATAGGTAAGCTTCTATCTCAAAGGCGTGGATATCATGCACCATTGTTAGGATACTTACAGTTACCCAAGGGTTTGAGACGTGAATCCTAAACAGAGACCACTAGAAACTTTCTTACTAATAGTGGCATTTAGGATCCTACATTTGAATTTGGACAATGTGTACAATTGTTGAGTAAGGCAGGAAGATTAAGAATTTGGCTCCTATCTTGATATTTCAATGGGGGATTTCAAAGGTTACTTAGAGAAATATCTGGAAATGTCATTACACTAATGGATATCTACACTGAAATAAATTCGGGTGCCAGAACTATAATGGAAGTGATATGTCCGTTCTAGAAGATCCAGTTCTCCATAGAGTACAACTCCAGTTATCTTCAGACTACTGATGATAGACTCTTAGTAGAATGACTATGGAAGTTGTCACTGGATTGTCAGATAAAGCCATGAAAGACATTCAGACTTTAACAAGATAGAATTTAAAATCTATAATGGTTATACAGTCTCAGGATGATAGGAATGTTGGATTCTACAAAATTTAAAACTCTTTATGCCCAGGAACAAAACATTTATAACTCTTAAGAGCCAAAGAAATGGAAAAATCTAAACCAGAGATGAACCCAGATTGAAGCTGCTGACTTCTTCGTATATTATGAATCTGGTGATGTCTTGGACTAAGGCCACTCCCTTTTATAATTGTAGGTTAATTGACATACCAACTCTAAGCAGAGTTTGGAGCATCCATTCACATCTACAGTAAGAATCCAGTCAAACCTTAGACCAAAACTCCTGCCTTTATTACCTTCAAGGACACTGGAGAGGCAAACACTAAAATATATGGCATGATATAATATTTCACCAAAATTATATGGCATGATATAATATTTTATATAGTTCCAAATACTATGCTTGTCCTGAGTCTTTAGTGGGAAATAGCTTCAATTAACTGGGCTGGGGATTCTCTTTTTCACTGAGTAGGTATCTTTTCATTTCAGTAAGATTTAGAGTATAAGTGCATATAAAGTATAAAATGTTTTAAAGTATAAAATATTTAGAAAAGTCAAAACCATAGTATTAATATTATTTCATTAAGAAATCTGTACTGGTTTAGTATTTTATAATTCTGTAAAATTTAAGCATATTTAACCTATTAGAATGCAGAATAAATCCAATTTTAAAATTTGTAATTGAGCAATCACTTGAATTTTTCTAAGTTTATGTATAGAACTGGGCAATTTGAAAGTATACATTTCAGCAAAATTTTAATTTTAATTTATTAGAGCTATATGAATCGAGGAGGTTAGATGCTCAAGCAGTTGAAATATGTAAAAGTATAACTGAGAAACTAAATATTTAAATACAGTTAAAATGTTTAAGATGTTTTAATGAATTTGTTAATGGAAACAATGTTATTCAAAGGTCCCTTAAAAGTAGTGCTAAATTTTGCTGGGGTTGGCTCCGTGACCGAGTGGTTAAGTCCGTGTGCTCCGCTGCAGGCGGCCCAGTGATTCGTTGGTTTGAATCCTGGGTGCAGACATGGCACTGCTCATCAAACCACACTGAGGCAGCATCCCACATGCTACAACTAGAAGGACCCACAATGAAGAATATACAACTGTGTACCAGTTGGCTTTGGGGAGAAAAAGGAAAAAATAAAATCTTAAAAAAAAAGAAGTAGTGCTAAATTTTGCTAGAGAATGGGATTTTCAAGATGAACACAAAATAAATTATAGACAAACTATGTTCTTGAAGTTTAACATTATTAAATTCAACATGACTTGCTTAACACAAAATAAATTTCCAAATCGTCTTTTCTGTTCACAAAATTATTCTCAAGAACTCCCCCAAATCTCACATATACCATAGCTCATTTTGGAGATGAGAAAATGGAATCAAAAAGAAGTAACCTGTCTTGTTAAAGAGCAAAAACCTACAAAAGAAGCTTAAAGTTCTATTGCTTGATGTCCAACAAATTGTTTTTCTCCATAGACATTATTTTATTAGACACATTTAGACATATTGAATGTGGGTGATACAGTTAGTGTAACTATTTTAACGATTGGTTATTTCAGATTGTAGCTCTTTATTTCTCATGTTACTATCTCAACTCTTTGGGATTTAAATGGTGTTATTCGAACTCTGCTGTGATTTCATTGTTATAGTTTCTAACAGCATTTACTTGTGGTTATATAGAGAGTGACTGAATTGATAGCTTTCTTAAATGAATGGCTAGCTTATCTTCTCTTTACTGAACTATGTAAAACCATCACAGTTTGACGTGCAAGAAGAATCTGAATAGAGTTTCCATACTAAAGGACACCAAAAGCATAAAGTTAAAAAAAAATTTCTTCAAATATCAAAAGTATTTACTAGTGGTCCCTGACTTATTAACAGTCACATTCAAATTTATCCTGTTTGTAAGCAACTGTGCCACACTGCAATAAATTTAGGGTGGGTCAAGGTCCAACCTAAGCCCTTTGTTGGCTGGAGACAATCTGATGGGGTAGGAGAACCTATTCACTCACCTCGTGGAGTTTTTCTTGGAGGTCAGCATTCAGGAAAGCAGGTTCAATGTTAGATATTCTCTTACTAACCCAGCAGTTGAAGGGTGAGTTGAAAAATCAGTTGCAACAGAGACTCATGGAGACACAAGCATACACACATAGTTGGAATCATATCGTATGCAGACTTTCCAGATTGCTTTCTCCCACTTAGTAATGTGCAGTAAAGGTTGTTACCTGTCTTTTGATGGCTTGATAACTCATTTCTTTTTAGTGCTGAATAGTATCGCATTGTCTGAATGTACTACAGTTTATTCGTTCACCTATTGAAGGACATCTTGGTTGCCTCCAAGTTTTGACAATTGTGAATAAAGCTGCTATGAAGATCCTTTAACAGGTTTTTGTGTGGACGTAAGTTTTCAGCTCCTTTGGGTAAATACAAAGGACTGCAATTGCTGGATAATACCGTAAGAGTATGTTTAGTTTTCTAAGAAACTGCCAAACTGTCTTCCAAAGTGGCTGTACTGTTTTGCATTCCCACCAGCAATGAATAAGAGTTCCTGTTGCTCCACATCCTTGCCAGCATTTGGTGTTGTCAGTGTTTTGGATTTTGGCCATTCTAATAGGTCTTTTGCCCATTTTAAAAATAAGCTTGTTAGTTTTCTTATTGTTGAGTTTTAAGAGTTCATTGTACATTTTGGATGATAGTTTATCAGATATTTTGCAAATATTTTCTTCCAGTCTGTGGCTTGTCTTGTCATTCTCTTGATAATGTCTTTTACAAAGTAGAAAATTTGAATTTTATCGAAGTCAAGCTTATCAATTTTTTCTTTCATGAATTGCATCTTTGGCTTTATAAAAAGACATTGCTATAGCCAAGGTTTCTCCCATGTTATCTTCTAGAAGTTCTATAGTTTTGCATTTTACGTTTAGGTGTGTGATCCATTTAAGTTAATTTGTGTGAAAGGTGTAAGGTCTGTGTTTTGATTAATATTATTTTTTGCAAGTGCATGTCTAGTTGTTCTAACACTGTTTGTTGAAAAGACTATCTTTGCTCCATTGTATTACTTAGGCTTCTTTGTCAAGGATCAGTTGACTATATTTAAGAGGGTCTATTTCTGGACTCACTATTCAGTTCCCTTGGTCTACTTTATTCTTTCACCAACATCACACTATCTTGATTACTTTATAGTCAGTCTTAAAGTCGGGCAGTGTCAGTCATCCAACTTTGTTCTACTCCATCAATATTATGTTGGCTATGGGTCTTTTGCCTGTCCACAACAACTTTAGCATGAGTTTGTCAATACCCTCAAAATTAACTTACTGCAATTTTGATTGGAATTGCATTGAATGTTAGATCAAGCTGAGAAGAACTGACATCTTGACAATATTGTGTCTTCTTATCTATGAACATGGTATAGCTCTCCACTTATTTAGTTCTTCTTTGATTTCATTCATGAGAATTTTGTAGTTTTCCTCATATAGGTCTTGTACATATTTTGTTAGATTTATACCTAAATATTTCATTTTGGGGGGATGTCAATGTTAATGTTATTGTGTTTTTAATCTCAAATTCCACTTCATTGCTCATATATAGGAGAGCAATTGACTTTTGCATATTAACCTTGTATCCTGCAACCTGGCTCCAGTTGCTTATTAATACTAGGAGTTTTTTAAATCATCTTTTTGAGATTTTCTACATGGACAGTCATGTCATCTGTGAACAACAACACATTTGTTTATTCCTTCCCAATCTGTATACCTTTTATTTCATCTTCTTGTCTTATTGCATTAGCTAGAACTTCCAGTATGATTTTGAAGAGGAATGGGAAGAGAGGGCATCCAAACTTGTACCTAATCTTGTGGAAGAGCTTCAAGTTTCTCACTGTTAAGTATGATGTTAGCTGTAGATTTTTTTGTAGATATTATTTATCAAGTTTTGGAAGTTCCATTCTATTTCTAGTTTATTGAGAATTTTTACCGTAAATGAGTATTGGATTTTGTAAATGCTTTTCTGGCAACTATTGATATGATCATATTATTTTTCTTTTATTATCTGTTGATCTGATGGATTACATTAACTGATTGTCAAATGTTGAACCAGCTTTGCATACCTGGGATAAATCCCACATGGTTGTGGTATATAATTCTTTTTATACATGGCTGGTCCCGATTTGCTAATAATTTGTTGAGAATTTTCACATCTTTGTTCATGAGATATAGTTGGTCTGTAGATTTCTTTTCTTATAGTGTCTTTGCTTATTTTGGGTATTAGAGTAATGCTGGCCTTATAGAATGAGTTAGGAAGTATTTCCTCTGCTTCGATCCTCTTAAAGAGATTTTAGAGAGTTGGTATAATTTCTTCCTTAAATGTTTGGCAGAATTCACCAGTGAACTCATCTGGGCCTGGTGACTTTTGTTTTGGAAGTTTTTGATTATTGATTCAATTTCTTTAATAGATACAAGAATTTTCAGATTATCTATTTCTTGTGTGAGTTTTGGCACATTGTGTCTTTCAAGAAATTGGTCCATTTCATCTTGGTTATCAAATTTGTGGGCATAGAGTTGTTCATAATATTCCTTTATTACCTTTTTAATGTCCATGGAATCTATAGTGATGTCCCAGCCTTCATTTCTGATATTAGTGATATGTGTCCTCACTCTTTTTTTCTTAGTTAGCTTGGTTAGAGGCTTATTGATTTTACTGATGTTTTCGAAGAATCAGTTTTTGGTTTCCTTGATTTTCTCTGGTAATTTCCTGTTTTCAACTTCATTCATTTCTGCTCTAATTCTCCTTCTTTCTTTCTTACTTACTTTGGATCTAATTGGTTCTTCTTTTTGTAGTTTCCTACGTTGAAAACTTAGGTCATGGATTTTAGATCTTTCTTTTTTTCTTATATCTTCATTCAATGCAATTTCAAGTGCACTTGAAATAAACGTGTGTTCTACTTTTGTTAGATGAAGCTGTCTATAGATGTCAATTATATCCAGTTGATTGAAGGTGTTGTTGAGTTCAACTAGGTCCTTACTGACCTTCTGCCTGCTAGATCTGTCCATTTTGATAGAGGAGTGTTGATGTCTCTGACTGTGATAGTGGATTCATCTATATCTCTTTGCTTCTCTATTAGGTTTTGTCTCATAGAATTTGATGCTATGTTGTTAAGTGCATACATGTTGAGAATTGTTATGTCTTCTTGGAGAATTGACCCTTTTATCATTATTTAATGTCCTTCTTTATCTCTCATAACTTTCCTTGCTCTGAAGTTAGCTCTGTCTTCAATTGGTATAGCTACTCCTGCTTCCTTTCGATTAGTGTTAGCATGGTATATATTCCTCCATCCGTTTACTTTTAATCTATATGTGTCTTTATATTTAAACTGAGTTTTTTGTAGACAAGATGTAGTTGGGTCTTGTTTTTTGATCTACTCTGACAATCTCTGTCTTTTAATTGATGCATTTAGACCATTGGTGTTCTAAGTAATTATTGATATAGTTGGATTAATATTGATCATATTTATTACTGTTTTCTGTTTGTTGCCCTTCTTCTTTATTCCTATGTTTGTCTTCCACAATTTTTCTGCCTTTTGTTCTTTAATTGAGCATTTCATGTTTTCATTTTCTCTCCTTTCTTAGCATATTGGTTATACTTTCTTTTTTTTACATCTTTTTAGTGGTCACCCTAGAGTTGGCAATAGATATTTACAACTAATCTAAGTCTACTTTCAAATAACACTATACTACTACATGGATAACGTGAATCCTTTATAATAACAAAATAATCCTAATTCCTCCCTCCCATCCCTTGTATCACTGCTGCCATTCATTTCACTTATATAAGCATACATGAATATATCTGTCTATATATGATATATATGTATGCCTATTAATCAAATACATTGTTGGCATTATTATTTTGAACCAACTGTTATCTGTTACATCAATTAAGAATGAAAAAGATAAAAGTTTTAATTTTACCTTCTCTTAGTCCTTCTTTGATGCTCTTCCTTATTTTATGATGCTCTGAATTTCTGTCCTATATTATTTTACCTCTGTAAAGAACTTTGTCTCACATTTCTTGTAAGCCTGGTATGCTGGCAACAAATTCCCTCAATTTCTGCCTGAGAATATTTTTCTTTTTCCTTCGCTCTTGAAGGATACAGGGTACATAGTTCTGGGTTTTTTTTTTTTTTTTCTCTCTCAATACTTTATTTCACTCCAGTCTTTTCTTACTTGTATGGTTTTTGAGAAGAAGTTGGATGTATTTCTTATCTTTGTTCCTCTTTAGGTAATGTGTTTTTTTCCCCTTCTCAATTCTAGGGGATTTTTTCTTTATCTTTGATTTTCTGTTTGAAAATGATATACCTATTTGTGGTTTTGCTTTTTGTTTTTGTTTTTTGGCATTTATTCTACTCGATGTCCTCTGAGCTTCCTGGATTTGCAATTTCATGTCTGACATTAATTTGGGGGAAAGTCTCACTCATTATTGTTTCAAATATGTCTTATGTTCCTTTCTCTCTTTCTTCCCCTGCTAGTATTCCCATTCTGTATATATTATACCTTTTCTAGATGTCCTACAGTCTTTGTATATTCTGTTCTGTTCTTTTTTTCTCCCTAAAGCTCCAGTACATAGTTGTATATCCTAGTTGTATGTCCTTCTAGTTCTTCTATGTGAGATGCCAACACAGCATGACCTGATGATAAGTGTGTAGGTCCCTGCCCAGAAACTGGTGAACCCCGGGCTGCTGAAGTGGAATGCGTGAACCCAACCACTATGCCACCAGGCCGGCCCCTACTCTGTTCTGTTTTGTCAATCTTTGTTCTCTTTGCTTTCCAGTTTTTGAGGATTCTATTGGTATATCCCATAGCTGAGAGACTGTTTTCTCAGTGATGTTGAGTCTCTGGATTAGCCCATCAAAGGCATTCTTCATTTCCGTTACATTGTGTTTTATCTCTAATATTTCTTCTTGGTTCTTTCTAGCATTTCCATCTTTCTGCTTATAATTGCCCTTCTGTTCTTGTATGCTCTCTACTTTATTCATCAGAGCCCTTAGCATATTAATCACAGTTGTTTTAAATTCCTAGTCTGATAATTATAACATCCCTGCCAAGTTTGGTTTCGATGCTTGCTCTGTCTCTTCCAAATGTGTTTTTTGCCTTTTGGTATGCCTTGTCATTTCTTCTCTATAGCCAGACACGGTATACAAGGTAAAAGGAACTCCTGTAAATAGGCCTTTAGTAATGTGGTGGTGAGGTGTGGGGGGAGGAGAAGCATCCTCTAGTTCTATGATTGGGTCTCAGTATTTTAGTAAGCTTATGACTCTGGACTGTGGACTTCACAAGTGTTTTTCAATTTTTTTCTGCCCCTTAGATGGGATGGGTTGGCTAGAATGGGTTGGAGTTGGGTATTTCCCTTCCCCCAGGTTAGTGAGGCTCTGACAATACCCCAGCAAGTTAGGCTCTGAGGGTAGTCTTTGTTACGAAGAACAGAGTGTTCTGGTGTATTTCAAAATGGTTCCTTTTCCTCTTTTCCTGCTGGAAGCAGGAGGGGATTCTTCACTGATATTTACTGTAGGAACCTGGTCAGTCTCCTGAAGGTAAAACTTCACAGGGCCGGCCCAGTGGCACAGTGGTTTAGTGCACACGTTCCACTTCTTGGCAGCCCAGGGTTCACTAGTTCAGATCCCGGGTGCGGACATGGCACCGTTTGGCAAAATCCATGCTGTGGTAGGCATCCCATGTATAAAGTAGAGGAACATGGGCATGGATGTTAGCTCAGGGCCAGTCTTCCTCAGCAAAAAGAGGAGGATTGGCAGTAGTTAGCTCAGAGCTAATCTTCCTGAAAAAAACAAAACAAAACAAAACAAAACTTCACAATATTGTGAAGGTTCCTCCCTATGGCTGGTTCTCTCTGGAGTTTTTAACTCTCATACTTGTCTACATGGAGGCCCCAGCAATTTGTCAATCACAGCTCAGGTTTTCCTATTCCTACATTGGGTCTTGAGGTGGTTTCTGCTTGTTACTTTGTGCTCTGGTAACCTGTAATTCACTATATTCACCTGTCTGTCTCTCCACTTTTGGTGGCAGAGGTCTGCCCTGTCCTCCCCTTTCTTAAGGAGCCAAGAAGTTATTGACTTTTTCAGTCTGTTTAGCTTTTTACTTGTTGAAGCGTCACCAGTAAATTTTTAAAAAAATTTATTTTGAAATAATTATAGACATGCAAGTGGTTAGAAAAATATTAGTTCTGTGTATCATTCACCCAGTTTACCAAAACAATGACATTTCACCAGTGAATTTTTACCAAACAGTTAAGTAAAAAAATAACAGAAGTCTTACGTAAACTTTCAGAGAATAGAAAAGAATCAACATCTCCCAAATTTCTTCATGAGACCATCATCATCTTGATACCAGTATTTGATAAGGAAAATGCACAAAGAGGAAACGACAGCCCAATCTCTCTGATTAAAAAAATGCCCCCCAAAATATTAAAAAACTGATATCCATTGACTTATGGAAATACAACGTATCATGACCAAATGGGTTCATATCAATAATACAAATGTGGTTTAAGATGTTAAAATCAATTATTGTAATTCACCATATTAACAAATAAAAGGGGGCATCGTGATCACATGATGTGAAAACATGTCTGATTAAATCCAAATCCTTACATAAAAGAAACTCTTGGTAAGCCAGCAACGAAAGAGAACTTTTTTAATCTGATAAAATATATCTCAAAAAAACCAATAGCAAACACGCCATGATGAAATGTTGAAAGCTTTCCCTCTGAGATCAGAAGCAGTGGAAAGTCTTGTATTTTATATTCCAATAGTGCTACCTCAAGAAGAAATGTCTATTTTAGGGCATTTGGGCACTTTCCCTTTATGGAAGATCCAAAAATCAATGGGCAGTATTCAAAAGTAGGCCTGCCAACAGGAGTTTCCTATGAAGAAATCCATTGTCTTTTAAAGGAAAGGGTTTGACCAAAAAACGCAATGACCTAATCCAACTATTTTAAATGGCTTAATTGTATGTTTTGTTCTATTTGGATTGGATGGTAACTATGAAATTAAAGATGATGCATTTTGTTAATGTTGAAATCTGGCTGAACTATGATTAATGAGAGGCCTCCTATTCTAGTTACATTGATTGCCTTAATCATTGTCCATCTCTTTTTTTATACATTAATTACCACACAAATTTGTGTATTTTTCAATAGACTGCCATTTTCCACGCAAGGGAATAAACTTAACTTAGATTGGTTGTTAAGAAAATTGACTTCGGGGAACCCTCTCATGCTTATCATCCATCTTCACGGATCTGTATCCTTGAGTAAAAGTGATTACAAAGTCTAATTTTCTATTCTGCATTAAGGTAAAACCAAGAAAAATTTTGCATACCCAAGGGCAATAGTGAATTTTCCCACATTTTATGACTGTTCTAGTTCCCCCTTGTCCATTTAATTTTATTGTAATAATATAATTTTGATATTACAGAGTTTGGAGGTCAACAATCAGCTTTTTCCCAATGCTTTGTAAATGGACTCATTTTGAATGAAGCGCACAAATTATGAAGTCTACTGTTCCACTGCTGAAAAAGCTAATTGTAGGAAAATACCTCCTTTTATTTCTCAGAAGGTTCAAATATATTCTTCATGGGTAGAGTTCCATGTCTAATTCACCGATTATTCAGACTTACCATTTTTTTCCTTATCACATTGTCACATTCTTCTGCTCACCATCCTCAGCACTCTGTTTTGATTTTATGTTTTATTTTGTTTTCTTGTTTACTTATTTCATTTATTCCAGTAATCCTCATCTCTGATAAGACAAAGGCCTTAGCATTGCTCCCCCGACTGCCATCTCAGACAAGCAGACACAATCAAAGACCCTCTTAGGTAGTGAGACATATGTACGCACACTGGAGAACACTGCTGCATCAGCGTCCTTTGAAACTTATCTTTTCTCAGTACTGACAATGGACCCAGATCTTCATATTTCTCTCCTGAAAATTTTACATAAAATGATCTTTCCTCTCATGGCCTTACATAATGACATATCAATGCAATAACACGTCATTAACAAGAGTTTCACTTCTACGAAGGCAGGGACGATTGTTTCTCTTTTAGCACCATGTCTATGAAACCTAGTGCCAAGCTGGACGTATAGCTAGAACTTGGTACATTTGCATGGATTGGGTATTGGAATGGGTTAGTGAGGCCCTTCTCTAAAACATATTCACATCAGTACCTAAGAGGGTCGCTTGCCAATAATAGATATGCCAGGAATGGTAACAAGTCAAATAAGGCCATCCTCTGTCAATTTTCCTTTTCTTTTTCATTCTCTATTAAGCCTCAGCAGGGCTTCTTGGCTAGAGTGGTTAGTGAGAAGCCAGGAAGCATGCAGGAAACTGGCTCCCCAATCACCCATTAACATTCCTCCTCCTCCTCCTGGCTCTGGGTTGACTCTAGGCCCTTCAGTTGTGGCTCAATGCAGAGGGACAATGGGCACAGGTTCTGGGTGGTGACAGATGATAATTGCATTGCGATGCCTGTTACAACCTGGTTTCTAAACATCCTGCTCTTGGAAAATCTGTAACTGGTCAGTTTTCAGATGGTTTGTGCAAATCATTGATTGATTTGATATTAAAAATAGGAGTTCAGGGGCCGGACTGGCAGTGCAGCAGTTAAATGTGGATGTTAGGCTTCAGCGGCCTGGGGTTCGCCAGTTCGGATCCCAGTTACAGACATGGCACCGCTTGGCAAGCTATGCTGTGGTAGGCGTCCCACGTATAAAGTAGAGGAAGATGGGCACAGATGTTAGCTCAGGGCCGGTCTTCCTCAGCAAAAAGAGGAGGATTGCCGGCAGATGTTAGCTCAGGGCTAATCTTCCTCAAAATAAGAAAAAATTATAAAATAGGAGTTTATATCGGGTCATTGACCACAATGACAATAAAGCTAAGAATTATGTGCACAAAGATGTAAAATGCCCTCTGTAAATCAAGTGATAAGGGAAAAGGAATAGAGAAACTTTAATTTTTGTTTTATAAACAATTTTTCAGGAAATATAACTGCCATGCTAAGAGATTAATATTCCTGACTAAATAGAGTTGCAAGGAGTATAATGATTTCTGTTACTCAAACCACAGAAGGATCATATATGGTGTTTTAATGGATAACAAAGTTTGAGCCAGATTCTAACAAAGGTCTGGCCCAAATAAATGACTCTGCTTTCATAGTTCATACCAATGTCAAGTCTGCCATGAGATTTAAAAGTTTAAAAGAGGCTAACTTACAGAATTTTCTCTTTTCCTAGCTTTCAAAACTGCCAATGTGAATGTTCCAAAAGCATACTAGAGGAAATATTTGAGAATGATGCACTTTAAAAAGAGATTTGGGAACCAGATCCAGTGGCCTAGTGGTTAAGTTCAGCATGCTCCACTTTGGCGGCCTGGGTTCGGTTCCTGTGTATGGACCTACACCAGCTGTCTGTCAGTGGCCATGCTGTGGTGGCAGCTCACATACAGAAAGAGGAAGATTGACAGCAAATGTTAGCTCAGGGTGAATCTTCCTTAGCAAAAAAAAAAGGCATTTGTTTCACAAAACTTCCAGAGACCCAAATATGTATGAACCGTATATAAGTGTGTGTATATATATATATATGTAAATATTTACGTACGTATTATATATGTGCATATGATACGTCATGCATATATATTATATATATGGACATCTTGCAGTTTTGTGAAATGAAGACATATATCTTTAACAGATTTCTATTATAGAACTGACTAATGGATTAAAAGTTCAAAATATAGGGGCTGGCCCAGTGGCACAGCGGTTAAGTTTGCATGTTCCACTTCGGCGGCCAGGGTTCGTCGGTTCGAATACCTGGTGTGGACATGGCACTGCTTGGTAAGACATGCTGTGGTAGGTGTCCCACATATAAAGTAGAGGAAGATCGGCACGGATGTTAGCTCACTGCCAGTCTTCCTCAGCAAAAAGAGGAGGATTGGTGGCAGATGTTAGCTCAGGGCTAATCTTCTTCTTCTTCAAAAAAAAGTTGGAAATGTAAAGTCATAATGACAAGAGGTGGCATGTGTTGCCAAAAGACTACCACCACTACTCTTGTAAGTCTTTCTTAATGATTTTCTCTTGATTATTATTTTTTGGTTATTCTCTGCTTTCAAACTCTTCAAATACGTCCTAGCACATGGCTCTCAGTTTTATTGAATGCATTTCTATAGAACTTCAGTTGACTTGTCCTTACCTTTCCCACTATCTTGCAAATTTTCTCTGATCAATTCATTATGTGAATAGGTAGTCTATCACGTGTGCAATAGCATTGTGCCTAAAGAAACGATGTACATACCCTAATTTTAAAATATTTTGTTGCTAAAAAATGCTAACCATCATCTGAGCCTTCAGCAAGTCTTGATCTTTTTGCTGGTGGAAGGTCTTGTGAAAAACGCAGAATCTGATAAGCACAGTAAAGTGAAGTGAGGTAAAATGAGGTATGCCTATATATAAGAGAAGCAGAATGAGTCATGGGCAAACCACAAGAGAGTAGATGCATTCTAAATTTGTTGACCCAGCTTGACTGAAAAATTTGGGTCCAAGACAAATTTTGAGTTTAGCAGAAGTGTACAGTAGGCCCTTCTTGTCTGCAGAGGATATATTCCAAGACCCCCAGGGGATGCCTGAAACCACCAGATAGTACTGAACCCTATATGCACTATGATCTTTCCTACACATACATATCCATGATAAAACTTGTTATAAATTAGGCACAATAAGAAATTGATGACAATAACTAATAATAAAATGGAACAGTTATAACAATATACAGTAAGAAAAGTTATGTGAATGTGGTCTCTCTTTCTCAAAATATCTTATTGTACTGTACTCAACCTCCTTCTTCTTTTTTTTTTTTTTTGATTGGCACCTGAGCTAACATCTGTTGCCTATCTTCTTTTGTTTTTGTCTTCTTCTTCTCCTGAAAGCCCCCTATATAGTTATATATCCTAGTTGTAGGTCCTTCCGGTTCTGCTATGTGGGACTCCGCCTCAGCGTGGCTTGGTGAGTGTTACTAGGTCTGCGCCCAGGATCCAAAGTGGCAAAATCTTGGGTTGCCAAAGTGGAGCGCACGAACTTAACCACTTGGCCGTGGGGCTGGCCCCACCCTTCTTCTTCTTGTGATCATGTGAGATGATAAAATGCCTACATGATGAAATGAAGTGAGGTGAACCATGTGGGCATTGTGTCATAGTGTTAACCTAATACTGACCTTCTGACTATACGTCAGAAGGAGGATCATCTGCTTCCGGACTGTGGTTGTCTGCGGGTTATTGAAACCGTGGAAAGCGGAACCGTGGGTAAGGGGGGACTACTGCATGGAATTGGGAGCTATGAATGTCAGCCTCTAGCAAAGAAGCAAACGACAGTAGACATATCAATAGAGTTTTATTTTGCTTGTCAACTCCTATTAATTAATAATAGCTGCTTGGAGTGCCATGTTGAGAAGGATTCTGAGCCAAATCAGACTTAAGAGGAACTAGTGCTGTGAAACACTATCAGTGATTCCAACGTGCGTAAGACAGCAGTGAGCAGTGTTCTTGTCATAAATTTGCCACTCTTTCTTATATCGGTGGTTCTCAAACCTTCTCTCTGCTCGCTACCCTGGGGATATTTGGCTATGTGTGGAGACATTTTTAGTTGTAACAACTAGGGGAAGGATTCTACTGGCATTTAATGAATAGAGACCAGTCACATGCACAGCACAGCTGCCCACAATAAATAATTATCTGGCCCAAAATGTCAATAATGCTAAGGTTGAAGAAACTTTTCCTGGATAATCTTTAAATAATCCTTGATTAAACTCAACAGATCTTACTGCCACACATAACTACACTGCCTTATTTTTTTTCCTTCTCTCACATTTTAAATTAACATTCTAAGTGAAACCAGAAGTAATAGTTTCAGAAGAGGCAATTGTTTTTCATTAAAAATATATGAGTGAAGTTGATCTGAATTCATAGCTAAACTGAAAGTGGACAGTGTGGGAACCAATACTGCAGATTTCTGCTGTCCTTCGCTTGCAGTCCGACATATGGATCCTTGTGCTGAAGACGTTGTCTGTCTTCCTTGCCTCCCTTGTATCAGTCAGAGTTTCTAGTGGCAGACAGAACCCATTCTGACTAGTTTAAACACAAATGGGATTTATAAAGGGATATTTGATAGCTTAGAGTGTTTCCTAGAGGGCCAGATGGACAGAGATACAAGCTGCATGTCTAAGAAAAACGTACAAAATCTATGGAAATCACTGAAGCAAAGAACCCACTGCAATGGGGCTGGCCCGGTGGCATAGCAGTTAAATTTGTGTGCTCTTCTTCAGTGGCCTAGGTTTTGCTGGTTTGGATCTCAGGCACGGACCTACACACTGTTCATCAGGCAATGCTGTGGCGGCATCCCACATAAAAGAACTAGAATGACTTACAGCTAGGATATACAACTATGTACTGGGGCCTTGGGGAGAAAGACAAAAATGAGAAAGATTGGCAACAGATGTTAGCTCAGGGTCAATCTGAAAAAAAGGGAAAAAAAAGAAGCCACTGCAGAGACCCAGAAACCAGGAACTCATATCAGTGATGCTGGAGGATGATGCCAGAAGCTTCCCCAAGAGAGTTGACTTCACCATCCTTCACAGTCTTCATAAAAGATGGATTCCTTCAGATCCTTCCTTTCTCATATTCTCTCTTATAAATTGAAGTCTCACATAGGGGTATCTGTTTGGTGAAGCCTGATTCCACTTGTGCCCTAGCTGGAAAAGCTGTTAGGAAAGCAAAGTCTTGTCTCACAATGTGGAAGGTTGTTTAAATGATGCTGAACAGTCACAAATACAGGATGTATTTACTTTACCATTGCTCCTCATACTATCAACAACAAAGCATACAATTACACAGTATCTTTGCTGAGCACTAGGCTATATCTAATTAGTTCAAAATCAGTGGAGGATCGTGCCTCAAAGCAACTGTGGGTACAACAAAACTTTGTCCTGGTCTTAGTACTTATAGCAATTTAAAAAAATCAATCAACTCATTTGGTAATATCTAGGGCTAGTGGAAAATTTTTATAATCTTTTGGGAAGGCAGTTTAGCATTGTATATAATTTAGACTGTACTTTACTCAGGCGCTGTTTGAGCTAGGTCCTGTTATTATTGCCATTCCATTGTTGAGAAGATTCAGGCACAGAAGAATTAAGTAATTTGCCTTAAGTCACACAGAATATAAGTAGGAAATACCAGCATTAAAACCAGGCATTTTGCCCCAGAGTCCATACATTTAATTACTTTTTATTATTTCTAATTTTATACATGAAGATACTGAGGGTTGGCCGTTAAGAAATTTGTTCAAAGTTACACAAGTAGAAATTTGAACTCAGGCAGTTGGATTCCAAAGATTATTTTCTTAATTGTTACATTATACGGCACTCTAATAGTGGGAGAATTTTAACCCACTCCTGTCAAGTCATAATTAATCATGTAGTACAAAGTAAACAAAGGTGTATAATCGTTAGATTTACCTGAAATTTGTCCATTAAATTATATGTATAAAAACTGTAATTAACGCAATACATGGCATTCAAGTGTCACAGTGGATCCCATCCATCAGATGTCAGTTCTTATTTTTGAGTCTCCTGGGGAGAAACAAATAGGGAGCATGTCCTAATCAGAAATCAACAGGGGGCCAGCCCAGGGGTGTAGTGGCTAAGTTCACACGTTTGGCTTCAGCGGCCCAGGGTTCATGGGTTCGGATCCTGGGCACAGACCTACACACTACTCGTCAAACTATGCTGTGGTAGCATCCCACATGCAAAATAGAGGAAGATTGGCACAGATGTTAGCTCAGGAGCAATCTTCCTCACCAGAAAGAAAACAAAACAAAATAAAAACAGAAATCAACATAACAAATGAGTTCAGCTGGGCCAAGACTGTGTTCTCTTTTTCTTTCGGTTCTGGAAGATCTCCATTAACCTCCTACAGTACTGCTTATAGCATACTCAGTAGAGACATCTCTCTTCTTCTTCTACATGTGCCAAATCGTGTTCCCCCACCTCTCTACCCTTATTAATGTAACCCTGATCTTTTTCAAGTAGTATAGTATTTCTCAAAGGGATTCTACTGGAATTTTAGGAAGGAAAAACTCTTATTATATGTTTTTAATCCTTGCAAACCATCCAAACACAATTTAGGAAGCAAATAATTTATAGATTAATGTGAACAAATAAATAAATTATTAATGTTTAAAAACAAAATTGTGCTTGTCTTGGATTGAGTTTAGAATTTGAATGAGTGAATCTAAAATTAGCATTTATCGTCTAGTAGAATCACGTCTAAATTATTTATTAAGAGAAAATCTTTCGGGTAATGTCATTGTATGTCTGTGCCTTTGGCCCTGCTTCCTGGTCTCATTCAAATCTCATAAAGGTTTCCATTTGTATTTCAAGTTTAATTATAGATAGCCTCTATTGTCATTCAGTGAGTAGCGTGACAATCACTTTCCAAAAACTTCAGCTCTTGGAAGTCTGGCTCTGTTAAACATTTTGGAGAAATTCCAGGATACTAGGAGTAACTGGTATTACTTTTGTTGGTGGCATTCTTGGGGCAGACATAGGTAGCATGACAAAGGACAGGAGTGATTCAGTCTGATATTGAATGTATGCCATATTAAATCAGGACTGACTGCCCTTTTGCTTAAAATATATATATTTTTTTAAAAAATCCACCCATCTACTATTATCAGTGAGAGTTATATGATGATAATATCACTTTTAGGAAATGTGGCACAATCGTTTTTGTTTAATAACATTAATATATTCTATGGCTTTGTAGTCTCTGTTTTCTGTTCTCAAAGAATATCTTTGATAATGATCTAATAATAGCTGCAGTATAATTTTATGGCTTTTAGCTACCATTTCATAAACAAGCTTAGAAGACTACGTACCTTGTGGCATTTCAATTGTGTTTCCCAATTTCTGAGACAAGAATTGAAAAATATTTAATTAAGAAGACAAAAGTCCTGAGCAAACACACACCAAGCTGTGGCCTATAAAAATGTTGATCTTTTCCTGAGCTGGAATCTAGCTTTATTTTGGGGCAGCATTTAGGATATCTGGAGGCCACTGGCAGGGAAGACGTGTTCTCAAAGCAAAATTGATCTAATGCAATGTGAATCCGGAAACAAAAGGAACACTGTTTCAAAATGATAACTGCCATTTCTAAGTACTTACATGTTTAGATTGTCACCTACTTCAACTGAGAAGTTTTAAAGTGTGCTTCTGTGGTTATATGAAGCACAGATTTAAAGGGAACTAGTCAGAAGGCAGGAGTCACATCACCAGTGAAAACGTCTCCATTTATCCCTAAGAAATGATCTTTCCCTCTGTTGCATGGGGCGCTGCTATGAGGGTGAGCGGGAGCTTGTGGGAAAGGGAATGGACGGGAGTGAGAAAGAAGGAAAGGGAGAAATTGTGTCCTGGTCTCCTGTAAGTTCCAAGCAGAAGAGGAACAGGGTACCTGAATGCAATCAAATGTCTATTTGAAGGAAATGAAAGTTATAATAACTTGATTATGCTACCAGTTACAGCTGTTTTCTACTTGAATGGACTGAAGCCCCAGTAACTGGTGATTTTAAGTTTTCTATTTTCCCATGGTATGGTAGGTGTGGTTGGAGAATAAGAGGAAAAAAAGAAAAAAGCTTGACAGCATTTAGCAGAGAAAATTAGAATATCTCGGCTTGGCCTAACACTGATCAGTCAAAGCTTCTACAATAGTTTAACAAGAGGAACAAGATAATAGTATTTGTTTGATTTAACTCTTTACTTAAGGACATAAAAGAAGCTCTAAATAAATGGCAAGACATACTCTTTACTTGGATGAGGAAATGGAATATTGTAAAGATGTTGTCTCCCTAAATGTATCTATAAATCCAACACAATCCCAATCAAAAACCCAACAACATTTTTTATGCAACTTGACAGCCAATTCTAAAATTCACATGGCAGAAATGTACACAAATAACAAAGAAATTCTTGAAAAAGAATAATGACTATGTATGTGTGTGCGGGAACCTGGCTTAACAGATAGCAAAGCCATATTTGTACTGACTTACCTGCTTTCTTGTGCTCCTTTTCACTACATCTGGTAATGAAGTCTCAGGGGAGAAACTATTTCTTGTGGTCCAAGTAGGCTTGACCCCAATTTCACAACAGGGTTGGGCATGTGATATAGGCTTGGCTGATCAGAGGAGCCCCACACCTTTGGTTGAAAGGATGTGCATGCAAAGTTAGGTAGATCAGAGTCCAACCCAGTCCTTTTCTGCCAAGAATTTCAGGAAAGATGGCCTCTTTTCTTGTGGTTATTAAGCTATCGGGTGTGCCCAAGGCTACCAAGGGTCATAGTGACCACCTAGTGGCGAGAATCTGTCTGACAATGAAGAGCTATCAAGTCTGAAGCCATCGTCTGAGCCCTGAGTACAACCTGATATACAACCCTGAATACAACAACCTGCTTGAAAATAAATCTACCTTTGGTCATCCTTGTTTCATAGCCCATGAATTTCCTAACTTGAGCTGGCTTCCTGTCACTTGAAACTGAAAGAATTCTAATATGATACTATAAAGTCACAATAAGGAATTGAGGAAACATGGCAGTTTTCTTCCAATGAGTTCGGGATGGTCCAAGAATTGGAGTGGGATGGTACTGGTATCCTAACTGTGTGAAAATGCAGCTTGCCGTGTGGGTCCCTCTGTTTCCCTAGCGCTTCTTCACCAACTCAGCCTTCCCAGGGACAATACATTTTTTTGCCTGTGGTCCGGCTGCTCATGGATGCTGTCCTTTGCCTACCTTACTGCCAGGTGAAACCTGTCAGGCTCCCATCCATTGCTCTGGTCCTCTCTCTACTTCTTGTATTGGATGTCCTTTCTCATGTTTTTAGTCCTTTTTATGCTTAACCTTTCCATCTGTCTCTGTTCTTAACTGAGGAAAATACCCTATTTGGGCAAATACCCTGTATCGTAATAATAATAATAATAGTTGATATTATTACAATAATGTCCATTTACAGAGCACGTACTATATGACAGGAGCTCATGTGTACCATGTCCCTTCCCACTTTGTTCCATTGCACCAGCTTTTTCCTCCCCCTTGGTAGCTCATTGCCCTCATCTTGGACCTTCTTTTTTCCAATTATTTTGTTGAGGTCATACTGGCTTATAACTGTGTAAATTTCAGGTGTACATTATTATGTATCAGTTTCTGTATAGACTGCATGGTGTTCACCACCAATAGTCTAGTTTTTATTATCACCATACTTATGCACCCCTTTACCCTTTTGCCCTCCCTCTACACCCTTCCCTTCTGGTAACCATTAATCTGTTCTCCTTATCCATATGTTTATCTTCCACATATGAGTGAAATCGTGCAGTGTTTGTCTTTCTCTGTCTGGCTTATTTCGTTTAGCAGAATACCTTCCAGGTCATCTTGGATCTTCTTATAATCCTTACTTATACTTCAGGTCTCTGTTGACTGACAATCTCTCAGGAAGTCTTCCCAAACTCCCCCAGGGCCTTGTGAATTGCTCCTTTTTAGCCTACATCACAGTTGTATCCTGGCGTTTGTTTGTGTGGTTAATGTGAGCATCATGTACCACCACACTCAAGATCTCCTCTCCATCCATCTGCCCACCAATCCTCCCCATCCCAACCCATCTTTTTTCCCCTTAACCCAACGTCAGTGACAGCATGATATGAGGTGCAGGTGAGATAAGTAGGTGAGAGAAGAAGGGAGGAGACTCCCTCAAGACATTAGCGACAAAGTTTGGTGGCTTTATGACTGATAGGAACCCATGGAAAATGGCAGAAGAACAGCACTCAGATAAGCCGAGGTGGCTGACTTGAGTCATTCCAAGGCTCCCCAGAATACAGTTTGTGCACCGCTCAAGTATGGTCCTTAATTGGGAGCTGAATAAAATATGCAAGCCTGGATGGTAAACCATTCAGTAGACATCAGTGTGACCGAAGGATGGGCTGAGGGGCCTGAGTGAATATTCTGCTCCATGTACCATCCCTGAGTCTTTCACAGGTCATCACTGTGAGGGGAGAATGGACATTGGGGAGAACTGAATGAAGTTTTCACCATCTAGGCAGCATAGGGTATGCTGTGCGGCATAGGAAAAACAAAGAAATGCTTCACTTTCTACACTCACATTTTTGGAGTAATATTCATACTCTCGGCATTTATGGGAACAGTGAGAAAGAATAAAAGAGGGACTGGTGGTGGCCCTGCTTTCACTGAGGAGCTTTCAGGAATCTCACATTTGAGTTGCATCTTGATTGAGGTTATTCTTAGCGCTTTCAAGGGTGTTGGAAGGAAAAAGGAGGCAGGTAAATTGATTATTGTCCATCCCTGCCCCATTCTACTACCTTTGGCTCTGTGACTTTGAGCAAGTGACACTACTCTATGGGACTCAGTTTGAAAGTAAGAATAATTATACTTTGTATCATTTTTGCCTTAGGATATTTTGTTGGAGCAGGTCATGAAGAGTCTCCAAAATAGGCCACTTTGATTCAAATGTCTTCAACTTCAACGTCACATTCTTCAACTTGCTTTTTGAACTCAACAGTTTGGTTTGAGACTTTTTTTTTCCATGTTGATAATATTGATCTAGTTAATTAATGTTACCTGCTGTAGAGTTTTCCTTTATGTAAATATATTACTTGTATTACTTTGTTCATTCATTCAGCAAATGTGTACTAAGCGCCTGTTTTAGTTAAGGTGCCAGGTTCTGGGGATATAGAAGGGAACCAAACAGATAAAGTTCCATCTGTCATGTAGCCCACAGTCTTACTGGGAGAAGGGAGCAAGCAGATAATGAACCAATTGACATATAATATGTCAGCTAGTATATCTTTTAAGAAAATAAAGATGGATAAGGGAATAGAGAGTGATTGAGTGGGCTGTTTTAGGTAGTGGATTCCAGGAAGGATTTTCTGATAAGGGGAATCTAAGCGGAGCTGGATTAAAATGAGATAGTGAGCTCCACAGAGATTTTGGGAGAAAAATATATCAAGCAGAGAGAATAATGCTTACAAAGATGGATGGGCAGGAGTGTTCTTGATACATTAAAGGAATAGTGAGGCAGCCCATGTGACTGAATTGCAGAGAGAAAGGGAGATAAAGGTTGGAGATGAGGTCAGAAAGATAATGAAAGAAAAGGTCATCTAGAACATTTTAGAGCATAGTAAGTATTTAATTCTGAATATGATCTGTTTCAACCAGAGGAACAACTCCATCCAATTTCAGTTATATAAGGATTGCTTTAACTACTATATGGAGAATAGAATGGAAATTTGCAAGTTTGGAAGGAGAGAAACCAAGTAAGATGCTACTGCAGTAGTTTAGGCAGGAGATGAAGAGGGCATGGACCAAAGTGGCAGTGGTGGAAGGGATCCCATTTAGTCTATGTTTTTATATTAACAAGCGTCACCAAGATATGCTAATACTTGGGATATGGGGTTGATAGCGAAGAGGCAAGGATAACTCCACATGTTGTTATTAATCACTTTTTATACTGATATTCAGGCTGCTTCCTATCTTTTTCCTGTTTTAAATTATTTGGTTTTTAATTATTTGCAATGAAATAATTGGTTTCTATTCTACCTGTCTATCTATGTATTATATCCATTTAAGTATTACTAAGGGATCCAATGATCCAGTCTGGGTAGCATGTAAGAAAGAAACATGAAAGGGAAGAGTTGGAGATAAAGCCTAGGAAGCCACATTAGAGGAAGACACTAAGGAATTTGTACATCATTTTGTATAGAGGAGAATCATTGATGCCTTTTAGCAGAGGGACGTCGTGTTAAGAAATCAGCTGCAGGAAGATCAATGTGGAAGTTTCAGATTGGCAAGGAAATAGGCAGGGCAGAAGGATTCAGATGACAGGTTCTAGAAATTATCTAGGAAAGAGGAAATGGTGGCCTGAGTTCAGATAGTGGTGGTGGATTTCTAAAGCTATGTTTTGCAAAGGGGGAACCTGAGAAACTGCTTGTGCTCCTCAAAGCCCACTTGTTTGTGAGTCAGTGAGAAAACCTCAACTCATTCTGCACTAAACAGCCAAGGCAGCCTTTTAAAAATGGGAACCATACCACATCTTTGCTATTTGAAGTTTTTCAGGGATTTCACATTGTTTTGAGAATAATCTCCTAATTCTTTATCTTCGTCTACCAGGCTCTGCATGTTCTAAGCCCTGCCAAACTCTCCAACCTCATCGCATATTCGAGTCCACCACGCTAAGGCCACAATGGCCTCCTTTCTCTATAGTTGCCTCATTTTCATCCTTCGAGCCTCAGCTCGAATTTAAACCTCCTCAGTAGGATCTTGACCAATCTCTTCTCTCCGGTGACCCTCAACACGGGACTTTCTCTTTCTTTATCAACACTGATTAGAATTTGTAATAATCTTGTTAATTAATTTACTGAATTCGTTATTGTCTCTCTGTACTTATGTCTTGTAGGTTTCATGGAGTAGCACCCAGGGTTTCCTTGACTGTGTCTTCAGCACCTAGCACAGGGCCTAGCCCAAACAGGGCTCAATAAGAATTCATTGAGTCACAGATATTACCTCAAAGATTTTGGGCTTCTTGTCAGATGACATGCTTACCAGATCGTTTGCTTCTACCTAGCAGATTTTAATAAAAAGCAGTGAATGGTTTTTAAATGCTTCTGAAAAGATCTCATATTCATTTGGTAACTAAATTATACCTATGTAAAAATAAGTGCTTCCTTTTTATAATAGGAACAAGATTGGGTTTGAGGTCCTCTGATGCTTTTATCTTTCTGACTAAGTCTTATTGAGAATGTACTCATGAAATGGATCAACAAAACAAGCATAGCAAATCTTGATACTTGTTGCATCTTAGTGATGACTAAACATCATTTATTTTATAATTCTGTGTAATTTTGTGTTTTTTAAAAAATTATAATAATAAAACATTAGCAAGATATAATATACCCAGCATGTGTCTTTGAGTTCTCCTGAAGGTAGAAGCTGATGGGAGAACTCGATGCAGGTAGTTTGAGAGAGAATTTGTGAAAGGAGAAGTGAAGGAGTGAGGAGGGCGAGATGGAGAAGGGGGCAGGGGTAAAAAGGACGCGTTGTTGAGCAGGTTATCATTGTGGGCAGCTGAGGATCAGTCCAACTGGGGACCCTCTGAGGAATCATGTAAAACATACCTCAAAATTGTCTTTCCAAGGGAGAGGGAGATGGTGTATTTATCTACTGAAGTCAGGGGCCAGTGGTTGAAGGTTGTTCCCATGGGTGTTAACTTCCTTATATGTCTGGGCTACAAAGGCAGAGCAGCCTACCATGACTTCAGAGAAAGTTCCAAGGCAGAAAAGCAGACAAGTACAGCTAACGTGCTGAAGGTGAAAAGGGAGTAGAAGTGTCCAACACAGCAGATGACATCAATTTGGCTGAAGGGTTGCAGCATAGGGCACCATAAGGATTTGCCATGATGTATGTATGTGTATATTTTGATAACAAAGCAACTGTTTTACCACCTCCCCCATTTCTTGGCAGATAGTTTGCAAATCCAGTGCAGCTACCATAAATCTTCTATATGACTGGGAGATTTGCATGTGGCCTGTAAAGCAGGCAGAATATTAACCATTGAGAAGCTGGAGATGTAATTGAAAATAAGATGTAGTGAATTTTGCTACTTTGGGGATTTCTCTTTTGGATAGTAGAATGCCTTCTCTTCACATTTTGATGACATCATCTGAAGAGTACTAAGAGGAAATCTGGAGTTAAAAAATCTGAGAGCATCAAATATAGGTAATAATAGGAATTAGATGAAATGATTAGTCTTGTTTCTCATCAAGAGCAATATTATAGACAAGGGTACTTTTGTTACTTTGTTGTACTTAAAGATTTCAGCAGTATGAACATCTCAACATATTCTACTGTTTTAAAACTTCATCTGGGACTAGGACTTGACAAATGAGAAATATTGTAACCTATAATACTTGCATTGTGATAAGATTTATAGATATTCCTACGTACATCTGAACTCAATTTTAATATATCTAGAACATAGACTAATTTTCTTTAGTAATAAAATCCTTTCAAAAACATTTATGAAGCATTTTATGCTGGACTACACATCTCACAGTTTTGAATCAAGAAACATAATCATTCATTAGGCAAGATCTTTCTCCCAAACTCTCAGTTTTCCTGTCAATATAACGAGGATAAAATGTAAAATATGCATGACAACTAAAAATTTATATTTCAAAGTCTAGTCCTTAAAACAGTTGTAAAGGAATAAAATCATTACTTTCCTATTTTTAATGAGTGAAAGGAGAGAGTGAGATGATGAGAGAAGTAGCTTCATTTCAAACACAGACCCGTAACATTTTAAAACTTTGTGCAGTCTATCAACTATAACCAGCTAATTTAATAGCTGGGGTTACACAGGCACATAAATATTAACTAAGAAATGTGAGAGTGCCGTGAATGAAGGTTGCTGAACAAAGGAGTAGAGTACTGATGAGTATTGTTAAGAGAAATCCCCAAATCCATAGCTGGTCTTAACAAGATTCCTATTCTATATATTTATGGTACTAACATTTTTGTGTTCTCCACTGGTTATTTTACGGTTATCATGTTAGCTCAGAAAGGGCGCTGAAAGCAGACGTCCCCACCTCATTCTTGCTTCTATCCATTTTTAATAATAATAGGGCTGAAGAATTAAATAACCCCATCAACAAAAATATACTGGCTAATTAAATGACATCTTTATCAAGTAACAATTTTTATCTGCTGCATCTCTCTATTCACCCATCCATCCATCTATCCCTCCATTCATCCATCCATCCATGCTTCCATATTTAGGTATTCATAGACTCGTTAATGGCATATATGTATTAGTGTGCTTGGAGCCAGCTTGCTCTGGATAGTGAGAGCTGATTCTATGCATCTATTTCCTATTCCACATTCAGTGACCCCAAGATGACAGCTTGAAATTGGACACGATGAGACTTTCACACAATAGAAAGTAGCAAATGCTATAAATCATCACTATTTCTGCCTCTGTCATAGTGAACCAATTGTTAAACCTTTACCAGCATAGCACTGTCGTGTCAGTAACTCCATCTGGGGTTGGTTTCAAAATTAAACATAGTGCAAAATAAAGTGGTAAATCTGAGGATAATGAGAAGTTTACTAAAGCAAGCTGTCAATTGAGCCCAAAATTTAAAGAGGAATTTGTTTGATTTTAAAATCACAAACCTACAAATCTGAGGAAAAGAAAAACTATTTCCTTGCAACTGAACTTAGAACCACATTTTCTTGTTTGGTGTTGTAAAAGACAGTGTCGAAACGGGCAGGTCTTTTTTTAACTCATGATCTATAAAGGCTAAAGTTACATATTTAAAAGTTAGTCATTTATTATTTGTCCAGATTATAAAAGTACTATATTTCACTATATAAATTTTGGGTTTTTTTCTAGCTTCTTGACTTGAACACTTATTTAGTTTAATATTAGTTTTCCTCTGAGTATAGGTTTAGAAATTTTCCATAAATTTTTGCATGTACACCTTAACAGCTATCCTTATGACCACCAAATATTTACTTACGAGTTTTTTTCACTTTCCGTAGGTTTGGCTCTTAAATGTCATTCTTTTGTTACGAAGTTCTAGTTTTATTTCAGTGTGATCAGAGTATGTGGCCTGAGTAAGCTCCACTCTTCAAATAGGATGATTTTTTAACTACAGTTGAATTTGTTTTTATTTTTGATCCATGAACATGTGTATATAGCTTTTGAATCAGCTCATTTTTCAGGTCATCAAATTTATCTGACTTTAACCACATTTCTGTCTTCTTTATCTAGCAGTGAAGATAGATCTATGTCAAGTCATTGTAATTATATCTGTATCATTATAATTTTAATATTACTTGTCTCACTTTATTTTCTATATGTGAATATTGTTTAATGCTTAAAAGTTCAAGACTATTATTTCTTCACTGTGAACTCCACCTTTATCAATATAAAATACCCCTCTCTTTTGAAACGTAATAGTTTTATCTAGAATCCTACTTCTCCTTATATTCACATCAATATCTTTGTTTGTCTGCAGTTTCCTGTCATAGTTTGCCCATCCATCTCTTTATTAAAAAAAAGTCATTAAATTTTATCAGTGTCTTTTGTTTGTATTTAAAATATATTTTAATGTAATCTATAAATTACTTTCTTTTAATAGATGTTAAATCTATATACATTTACTGAGCATTCCTAGGAATTTCATTTTTATATGATTTTTGCATTTACTGCTTTCTTGTTTCCCATCTTATCCTTATTTCTATCTTTTGAAATACTTCTGAAATTTTCTTAATTCTTTTGTCCGTCTAGTGATTTTAAGTTATATATGCTATCGTTATTCCCTTTGGTTATTTTCACATTAAAAGTAATTGATTTAGTTAATTGTAATGTAAGCACTGTAAATCAGGGACCAGATCTGATCATTTACTGCTGCCACACCAGCATAGAGCCAGGCCCTTGCACGGGGGAGATGCTAAACAACTATTTTTAAATGCATAAATAAATCAATAGACATTATTAACGAAACAGAATTGATTTGCTATATCCGAACAAGAAGAGTTTAAAATACCTTCATTTCTTCCTTCTTCCTCAGTCCTGCCACAACCCTTTTTCTGTTGAAATAAAACTAGATATTTTCAGTACTTTATTTTTAAACGATACGTTCTTTCTCATCCAAAAATTACTTCCGACATTTGTCAACTTTCATAACTATGTGTATAACAGTTACTCAGACACCAGCCTGTGTTAAGTTCATTACTCACCGCACTTTCTTTTGAACCACACATGCCCTCAAATTGAGTTAATTTCTTGGTTTTGATTCATTTCTTGGTTGGGTGAAGTACTTCCTGGAGTAATTTTTTTCAAGAAAGATAACTGAGTAGCATACTTCTGAGTCATTTCATGTCTGAGAAGGTCCTTCTGTCCTCACTGATGAATATTGACTTGGCCTAGGTTAGAATTGTTGTGTCACAGATACCTCCGCATTGCCTTATTCCGTGCAGTGGTGTGGAAGACAAGTCTGATGACCTTCATAACTCTTTTCTGCCTAGAAGCTTTTAGAATATTATCTTTATACTCAAAGAAACACAAAATAAATCATCATTGTTTGTTTAATTGTAGGTTGATTTTTATTAATATCTAATATTCTTAGACCCTTGGACTAAATGTTCAAAACTTTCTTCAGTTCAGAAATTTTTCAGATCAATTTGATTATTGCATCTCTTTGCTTTCTAGAATTCTGTTTCATACTTCAATCTCCTGGTTCTATATGCCTTGCTTCTCATATCTTTTTTTTTTTTTTCAGGAAGATTAGCCCTGAGCTAACTACTGCCAATCCTCCTCTTTTTGCTGAGGAAGACTGGCCCTGAGCTAACATCTGTGCCCATCTTCCTCTACTTTATATGTGGGACGCCTACCACAGCATGGCTTGCCAAGCGGTGTCATGTCCTCACCCCGGATCCAAACTGGCGAACCCCGGGCCGCCGAAAAGCAGAACATGCGAACTTAACTGCTGCGCCACAGGGCCGGCCCCTCATATCTTTGATTGTTGTTTCTTTCTCCTCACGTCCTTTTACCTCTGAGTTTGGGGTGAATTTCTAGAGTCCACTTTCTAAATATCTCCTTAAGCTTTCTGTGGTCTATAGTCCACTGTTTATTTAATTGATTTTTAAAAATTTGGTAGTGATGATTTTCACCTGCAAAAATCATTCCTAATATCAGCCTCTCCTTTTCATAAATTTTATGTCTTTTAGACTAGAGTAAGAAGGATTAGAGATTTCTTAGGAAGAAAATTATTTCATGGACAATAGACGTATGCTTTAAAAGAGTCCTTTATATTGAGCTGCTGTATTTTTCACCTCTTCTTGAATTTTCTGCACACACATGATTATAGAGTATAGTCTATGAAAATACAGTATGTGATTAGAAGTACATTCTGTTAGATGTTATTTGGGTCATTAAAACGGATGAGTAAATTATCCCAAAAGAAGAATAATGTTTATGTTTTCTATAGTTTCTTAAAAAACTAGTCGGCGGCTTACTAGGCCATGAGAAATAGTGGGAAAGCTCTAGGAATCTAGTAAGGAAGTTCATGTGGTGCCTACTGCTCTCTACTCAGCTATTCTATTCGTGTGCCTGTGGCTGTAGTTCCCGAAGTTGTTCATGAAGTTTTGTGCTTTGCATTGACCGACCCCTGTCTATATTTAGTTCCATCTCCTGTGCAATAATTTAAAAATGACTCCAGCTTCATGAGACAAATCCAAAATAAGAATGAATAGGCTTCTATTTTTCTTTCATTGTTGAGTGAGTAAATGGCCAACGGAGACACAGTGTATTTTGAGAAAGGGAGAAGTAGGATCAGGAACTCAGTTATGATTTTTGAGATGGAAGAAGGAAATCCAGGGGCCTCAAAAGAAATTTAAGACAAAATACTTCTAAGGATGAATTTGACAAGAACTTTAGACTATTAACGTGCAGCTTGCCCCTAGGTGAAACCATTTTATCCTTATCATCCAGATTTGGATGATATCGAGGCCACATTAGATATTGTGGTCAAGAGCATAAGCCGTGGGGTCTGGGACTATCGGGTCTGATCTTGTCTTCGCCACTTACTGGCTGTGGGGCCTTTAGCAAGTTATATCACTGCTCTGGGTCTTGGACTCCTCACCTCTAAAAGGGGTGAAGATGGTCTTAACAGCATTATGAAAAACACATTCAAAAATACTTGTAAAGTAAAGCTGGCACAGAGGAAGCACTCATTAAGAATTATTGTCATCACATATAATAACACTGTTATTAGACATTGAGTTGATCACCACGCCAGAAAGAAAAGAATATTCTCTTATGAAAGTATAGCATTGAGAATACTAGTCACATATTTTCAAGTTTTAGATTTCTCTAATATTCCAGGCTATATTCAATGCGATACAGAAAATTGATAACTTCCAAGAACCTCAACATAAAACAGTATGTGGTTCCGTCTTGTCACCAAGGAGTTTCCAGCTTTTCTTCACATTTGAATCACCTAGGGATCTCTCAAACATTTCAAAGTGTAGCTCACACCTTAGACAAAATAAACTACAATCTCTGGGGTTGGGACAGAGGCATCAGTATTTTTGTGAGGCTGTGCAGAAGATTCCAACATTCATATAAATGTAGAAACCACTGCTCTGACACATACTATCCTTATCCACCATTTAGTATGCTTATTTGTAAAATGGAAGCAATAACACCTACAAAAAAGTAGAGTTTGGAATTAAATAAAGATATGTAAGCAAATTTCTAAATATCATGTAACTACGGGCTCAATGAAAAATAGTGGAATTCTACAAACTTAATTGTCTTGTAATGGATACTTAAGTGATTTTAATTCATTTAGCTAGGCCTGCATTTTATATCTTCTAAGATCAAAATATTTTATATCTTCCTCTTAAAGTCTTCAATGAGTGAGGAATATTAGTATCAATAATCATGTTGAAAATCCTGATTTAAAAAAATTTTTCTCACGTCTTTTTGTTACTAAGAACTGTAAACATATTTATCAACTCTGACTGAAGGGTGAGCAATATGTTGGGCACTCTTTGTAAGAGAAATATCTCATCACCCAGCACGCCATACCGTACTGACGTCAACGTTCTGAAACAATTTGTTTGCTAAAAGTCTCGCCAAATCAGCGACAGTAAAAATCTCAAGAACTTTTTAAAAATGTGGTTTGTGGCTAGTGGCAAAACGCCACACTATCCACAAATGTCTAGAACTGTAATCGTTTTCTTTTTAAAGATCTGCCCACAAAATAGGTTAAAGGACATTTAAAAATCAGCAGGCACTGTTATTTCTTTTCAAAACGGGGGCGTCCATCATTGTTTTCTTAACATGATGAATTTCTGCGTGTTACGTCCACTTTTATGACACATGACATAGACGAGGGTGTGGAGAGGAGAAGACAGACCACCGAGGACCTCTGAGGGAGTCTTTCGTTGTAGGTGATGCCAAGAATTTAGGACATATCATCTTTAAAGAATCTTTTAATCTTTTGTAGGATAAGATCCTAAGACTACCAAAGCATCGCTGGAAAAAATTTGTTAAATTGTTGGTATCACTTGCTTCTATAATTCCATTTAACTAAATGGAGCAAATTGGTGTCCCATTGAAATCACATGGAACCATCCTCAAACACTGTGTCTACTATGAACTTTGAAGGAAACAAATATGGAGACACAAGGCATTGTTGATGTGGGATGTGTTAAAATAAATATTCTTTCACCAAAATTTTCAAAAGTGTCAAAGGCACAGTAGGAAAGGGAACCATTAACAAAGGAACTATTTTATATTTGCCTAGACAAGCAAACAAGCTGTTGATGATCTGGGTCAAGTGGTCTACAAATCAAGATGGCAGTCCTCTATCTGAGTTTCTCATAGGTCTAGTATATGCAGGGTCTAAAAATCTCAGTCGGGGTTTGATTGAGAAATTTAGCATTCATTATTACTGAGCATGCCATTACATATACAAACTTTCTGTGAGATTAGAGTAAAATTATCTTAAAATGAATTAGAATTTCTAACCCTGGTGTAGGCTGTGAGAGGGGCTTTTGACGTGTATCAATGGTACAAGATTTCTTCCACCATATTGACATTAGTTTTAACTGCCAGGTGCAGAGGATATTGAAAATAGATTGTGCTTCAAAGCGTAGAGTGAATATAAATAAGGCATGCTGGAGAATGTCCCCCAAACCCCAAAACTTCCCTTGTAAGAACCTGCAACAATTCTTATTATTGCACTGTCTCCTTTGAAAGCAATATTTTGTCATCTTGAGGGAAACAAATTAATACTTTCCCATCCTTATGGGACAACAATTATCTAGGAATGGCGCACTGCAGGAAATGGAGTCAGGCGTGTTGGGAACTACAGAGCTGGGCTGCACGGTCAGCAGAAATTCCCCCAGAAAATAGGCACTCAGAAAAATCTGCTTTCTTACTTATAGATTTTCTCCTCTTGCTTTTTTTATAGTGGACAATCTCAGACCAGGTTATTCTTTATGTTCTCATCTCCTTGCATAGCTCAAAGCCGTGGTGGGGCTCATTTTTCAGACATTGTGGGATGATGTTCAAGACTCGACACATAATCAACAGTAAGACCGGCGCCCTGGCCAACAGAGTGGAAATATTCACTTTCAAAAGGGATATCATAAACCGGAGGATGAGAATCACACTAAAGCACACGTCTATAAAACACAACCTGCGCCTCCAAAGCTGACCTTTGACCTGTAATACTTGCATATGAGAAATTATTTTCTGCTGCCAAACGTGTGTTTCAGAAATTGATCTGAGGAGGACTGGCGAACGTTTTCATACGGGCTTAGAATTTCAGAAAGCCATGGTTCTCTCTGAATTCATTTTCATTAACGCTCACCTGTAAAGCTTAAGAACTAGAATTCAGATCTAAAAGAAGTGTCATAATATCTTCCTGGACATTTGTCTTCACTCTAAGAGAGTTAGCTATGTAACTGTCCATTTTCAGATGGTGTTGAAGTCAATCATATTAGATTCCCTTCTTTATCTTCCATTGTTTTTGTAATTACTCTTTGTGCTCATCACTTAAAATATATTAAATATTGATCTATTGGAGAAGAAATTCATGCCTTTTATTTTTATCCTATTGCTGCTTTTTATTATCATTCAAAATGGAATTCTGTTACATTTTAGATTAGATAGACTAAATTAAATAACAGAGATCTCTTTTTTCCTGTGGATCCTGAAGTCAATTGTATGTCAAGTTTTAATCAAATTTGTAGACTATCTTGTCATATGTCGCTTGCGTCACCACAGCATGGCAGTAATAAAAATGGCATGGAAACTGATGCCTTGAATTTGAATGGGAAGTGCTTCTCCTTTAAATGTATGGCCTTGAACAATTGCTCTATCTCAGCAATCTCCAATTTTGTGGGGTGTCAGATGGGAGCAATAACCCCTCCCTACTGCAAACCACTTTTGAGAGTGTCGGATAGATGTGATTGAGATTTAACTACTCACACACATAAGGTGCCATGTTTTTATATAAATGTAGAAATAAATATATTAAAAATGAAGATATCAATTTTGCTGCTCTGTGATGTTCCTAATGCTGCTCTGTAAGCTGGAAAAGAGTGTACAAGTCTAGATCTGTGGTGAGGTAGCCGATAACATGAGTGACCTTCCCAGGTGTCTTTATTCTCACCACTGCGGGGCACAGTAGCCCAGCTTCCCACTGCCTGAGGACTTTCTCTGGTGAGCTCTGAGCACAGTTAGACCAACAATAGGCACTGTGTCCTGAGGTGCTGGAAAACTAATGTGCTTCCCCCAATCACTGCTCAGCTAAATATTCATGAGAATTGGTGAATAAAGACACACGTCCCTTCGCCCCTTGGGTGCTATGCTCCTGAGGTGTACGTTCTATACTGTCTCCCAGTTCCCTGGCAGCTGAATGAAGCTCCAGTTGCCCACAGTGCTAACTTGCTGAATAACTCATCTTTTATCTACTGCCTTCTCTTCTCTGTGTCACATCCCCCCTACTGGTGTTTTCTGGGATTGCTTCCCACTGGAACCCTTGTCCCAGAAGCTGCTTCTGGGGGACCCAAACAAAGGCAAGAGACTTCCACTGTCCCTCACAAGCCTGCAGGCTTGAACCTGTTCTATGCCACTCTGAGCCTTTGCTGACTTCTTTCCAGCCCCATGGATCTACTTGAGTTCCTCAAATACGCTCAGCCTGATCCTCTCTTGGAGACTTTGCCCATCCTGTTTCCTCTCTGGGCCACATTCTACCCTTGATCACCTCCACAGCAGTTCATGTCTACTCATTTTTCTATACCAGTTCAAAAATTTATTTTTCAGGGAAGATCGATGTGCCTGCCTAGACTGGTTTCCACTTTTACATCCTTCTTATCCTTTAATCTTCATAGCATTTATTATGGTTTGTAATTATATACATGTGGGGTTATTTGACTGTCTGTCTCCCCAAAAGGAATGTAGAACTCTAAGAGGACAAGGATCATTTCTATTTTACTCACTAATTTTTCCTTAACTCCTGGCAGAGTGCTTGTTGACTGTTTCGTGAATGAATGAGTGTTATAGCCGATAGGTTCTGTGTGTGGATATGTACAACTGTATTTATTTACTTATTTTTAGCATAACTTCTGCTTCCAGAAGTTTCGTTTAGCAATGCTTCCCTTTAGAACAAAAGACTCCTGGGACTAAAATTCTCTTGTATCCACTATAATTGAAGTGGACCTCTGTACGGTCAGAACTTTTTCGTGGGTACAGTAGACTGGGGAGGTTGTGCACATTGGAGATAAGGGCTGTTACAGCAGCTATGATAGGCAGGTGGCAGGCAGGTAAGAAGGAAGTGATCCAGATAGCTTTCGCCAGTGAAGGCTTGAGTCTTTGCGTCAGCTTGTGGAGTGTCTCGGGGCTGGGGTCAAGCGCTGGAAACCAAAATCCCCTTCATTTTGCTGAGCAGCTCCAGATGTTCTCCTTTCGAGGTTCAGTTTCCCCGGATGACACCCATCCCAGATTGCTCAGTGCACAGTTTAATCTGTGTATCAGAATTTACCTGATTCAGAATTGTCTTATCTTAGAGTTTCGTTGGTCCATTGGACTCATCCCTAGCATGGTCCAGTCTATAGGTACAGATTATGTTTAATGTAAATTATTATTTAAAACAAATGAAAGAATGGATCCCAGAATGTTCTGATATTCTGGTGGAATAATAGAATTCTAAATAACATTATTCAGTCTAAAATGTGAATCAAAATAAACTATGATAAATAAATAAATGATTCAAAAAATTATACTAAATTCTCATGGGGGTGGCATTTAAATACTCTTGGAATAGAAAACATATAAATTCCAGCAGTTTACCCTTCCCGGGTCCTGTGTAGGACAGCTCCTTGTGAACCATGCAATTGAATGGCAGTGTCTCTCTCCCTTGCTGTGTTTCTACATGTCAGATTTGTATGGAAAAATAATCTACTCACCAATGGGATAACACAGTCAACCTTCACCAGTCCTTGCCCCAGAAATCTCCAGAAATCTGCAACAGAATAACAAAATTGTTTCCTATCTTCCTATTTTGCTTGAACAATGACCTCATTCTCAACTTTGTTTTGTGTGAGTTAACATTATCCTTGTGCCCTGAGCAGTTGTCTCTGATCAGCTGCATCAATTAAGGGGATTGCTCCCCCGGCTTGGTCCTCCAAAGTTCTGGGGACATTTACAATGAGCCCGTGGGGAAGGACTTAGACGTACACATGAAATTATAATCATATCAGTAGAGGGGATACCTGTTGGTTGGTTTTTTTCTTTTTTTCCTAGAGAGGAGGAACCTTAGGGGAACAGGACACCTGGTGAAATGGTTTGCTTGAATTCATTTAGCAATTTATTTTTTTCATTCCTGTAGGGGAATTAGCAGAGTGCTAAAGGTTTTAAAGAATTCAGATGAAAAGCCATCTGTTCCCTGGGCTTTGTTCAATCTCAATTTAAGGATGGCTTTGGAGATTTCCTATTCCCTAATTAATTCCTCTAGATGAGTTTGTGGGGTTGGCTCAATTTATTTTTTGAAAGATGGAAAAAAAATGCTCCCATCAATTAGTCCTTTGTTAGGTTGTGACTGAGATGGAAATAGCTTTTTGCCAAATGGAGCGAGGAGCTGAGAGATGCCTGTGTTTGCAGTGGCCAGGTGTCCTTTGTCATTAGGCCTGGCTTTGATGTAAGTACCGTTCTCTGGGCCTTTCAGATAATTGGTGAGAAAGCGCCCGGCCTTGCAGGAATCTCAGTAATATTTAGCCTGAGGCACAAAGGCCGGGAAACCAAAGCCTTGAATGGGAGTCATATTTTGAAGAGCATAATTGTTCTCACAGTTTGTTTTATTACCACATGTAATGCATTATAGTTGAAGGCTCCCTGAATGCTGTTTTCTAGGACTGAGTTTTCTGTGTGGACAAGCACTAGGGGGCCAGCTTGAGGGTTGAGAAGCGGAGAAGGGAAGCGAAAGAGAGAGAGGAAAAGAGGAGAGAGAAAAAAGAGAGACGAGAGAGAAGGGAGAGGGGAGAGCCGCACCAACAAGTTGACTCTGGGCTTGGCAGTGTGACAGTATAAAAGTGTAAAAATCTGCCTGCTTAAGTTCTTTGCACTCTCAGACTAGAGCATCAAACCAATGCCTTGTGCAGAAATCGTCATCCAGAATGAGACACAAAAAAGTTTGAGCCTTTCAGCTACATTGGCTGAGGGTGAGTCCAGTCTAAGGCCATTCTGAATAACATGTTGAAAGAAATGGTTTTAAAGAAAAATGATGATGTGGGAGTGTTATTTTTAGAATATTAACTAATGGATTTTTGTCCTCCAATGTCCTTATTTCCAAAATATCTGGGTAATTCTGTATAAGCCTCATGTCTGGCAGACTCAAACCATAGGTTGTTCCACTATGTAGGTTAAGCTTTAGGTTTAGTGTTGCAAGTAGGAAGGAGGATGTGACAAAGGGGAAGTACCAGCCAGGGCAGGAGAGGGTAGGAAATCTCAGTCCTTCTGTCTGGGTAGATTGTGGGAAGGAGAAAGGAACCGATAAGGAGGGAGAGCACCTGGTCAGACCCATGTGAGATACCTTTAAACTTCCAGTCTCAAATCACGCAGGATGTGTTTTCTCAGATCAGTTAAGGGAAAGAAAGAAGGTACAGTTTCTCATTTCCTGTTTGAGATTTTGAGAAAGCATTGGCTCTCAAGATATCTCAACAATGGAGAGTTGTGTTATGGCTAAATCAGCAGTGTGACCTAATTGGGATGTGTGTGTGTGTAGATCAGCATGATATGGGGCCATCCGGAATTTCCCACTTGTCCCATGATAGGGTGGAAGTTGCTGTTGAGGACAGCTGGAGAGAAGGGATGCCATGGTATAGGCACAGGTACCTCTGTAGCTGCAGGTTTTGGGGTTGACTGCCTGGCTCAGATGGGGCAAGTCATGTAGACACCTGGGAGGAGGGGCATATGGATTGCCAGCAAGAGCCGAGGAGGACTTAACTCAACAGGAAGGGACATCATCCCCTGACTAAAACAAGAGAGAGTAAGACCATAGGGTGACAAGCAGTAAATATCATGGTGATGCTAGCCAAGCAAGTGGTGAAAAGGTAGATACAGGACCCATGGGCAGTAGTGGCCCATCGTTGCAAATATTAAAGAACTAAGATTGAGAAAGAAAAGTTATTTGGGAAGAGGTTTTTTAAAATTGCAGAATGAATCATTTTTAAAATTTTGCCTGAAAATTTCTGTTTACCACGCAGTCCCCTTAAGATGAACTTCAAATTCTTCTGCATGTTCCCCTAGATGTTACAGGGCCTATCCCCTGCTTGTCTCTCTTAACTACGTCACTTCCGTCCATGCTCGTCCTTACCCACTGGGTCCACATTCAGAATATTTGTCTGCCTTTCCCATTGCATGTTGCTCCACTCTTGCATGTGCTGTTCCCTCTACATGGAACACCACTCATTTCCTCTAGATAGAAGCCAATCTCTCCGATTGCCCTCATCCCCACCTCTACCGGCAGCCCCATGGGCCGCCTTGCCCCACAAACTTCTATCTACTGCCAGAGACCAGGGGAAGGGTTTTTCCCCTTTTGGTACCATGGCCCCATTTGGCATCTAGTCATACCTATTGACTCCTTCTCAGAATAGTGTTTTCAATGGATAAAATATATAAGCAAGGGAGACCAGTTCTTTTGAAATATATCTATCAAAATATTGGAGGAAATGTTTGATACATATGCTTCTTTATTAATGTTTTAAATGACAAAGATGTAGTTATGGGTTTAACAACCTCTGTCATTTGGAAGTGATGATAAGCAGAAGGACATTTTGAGATATCTTTACTGATCATAATGTGACGTGAAAATATCTGTGATTCCTATTTTGTGATCACAGATTCTGCTAGTGCTACTGTGGTTTGTTGCCTACATTCATTATGGAAGGAAATACTAACGTTTCAGTTTGAGTTAGTGAAAATAAAGATGTAATATTTTTCCCAATCCAAGTTTATAACCTAAGTGAAGACCCTTGATAGTTCCACCTGTTCTTGACCCTGCTAGCCTGTGCTGAGCTCTTTCTCTGGCCCCATGGTATGCAGGACCATCCCTTTTATAGCACATATGACCCATCGCCCTGGGTTGGAACCATCTGTTTGTCATCTAGGGACTGTCTCTAGATTACAAACTTTACAAAGTCAGTTCTATCTGCTTATCATTTCTCCCTGCTCAGCAATACTGACACCCAGCAGAGGGCTCCCATATATAACTGTGGAATTAAATTGAACTTTTTTCGGTCTGATCATGTTTCTTTCTTTTGTCAGCAAGATTAGCCCTGAGCTAACATCCGTTGCCAATCCTCCTCTTTTTTTGCTTGAGGAAGATTGTCCCTGAGCTAACATCTGTGCCGATCTTCCTTTATTTTTTGTATGTGGGACACCTCCACAGCATGGGTAATGAGTGAAGTAGGTCTGTGCCTGGGATCTGAACCTGTGAACCCAGGCCAACGAAGCAGAGTGTGCAGAACTTTAACCACTCAACCACAGGGCCGGCCCTGCTGATCACGTTTTTATCTTTTTAATTTTTAAATTTTTTAAAATTGAGGTTATGATAGTTTACAACCGTGTGAAATTTCAGTTGTATGTTATTATTTGTCAGTCATATTATAGGTGCACCACTTCACCCTTTGTGCCCACTCCCCACCCCCTTTTCCCCTCGTAACCACTAATCTGTTCTTTTTGTCCATGTGTTTGTTTATCTTCCACATATGAGTAGAGTCATACAGAGTTTGTCTTTCTCTATCTGGCTTATTTCACTTAACATAATACCCTCAAAGTCCATCCATGTTGTTGTGAATGGGATGATTTTATCCTTTCGTATGGCTGAGTATTATTCCATTGTATATATATACACCACATCTTCTTTATCCAGTCATCAGTTGATGGGCACTTAGGTTGCTTCCATGTCTTGGCTATTGTGAATAGTGCTGCAATGAACATAGGGATGCATGGGACTTTTGGAATTGTTGATTTCAAGTTCTTTGGATAGATACCAGTAGCAGGATGGCTGGGTCATATGGTATTTCTATTTTTAATTTTTTGAGGTATCTCCATACTCTTTTCCACAGTGGCTGCACCAGTTTGCATTCCCACTAGCAGTGTATGAGGTTTCCTTTTTTCTCCACAATCTGTCCAACATTTGCTATTTGTTGTTTTGGTTATTTTAGCCATTCTAACAGGTGTAAGGTGATATCTTAGTGTAGTTTTGATTTGCATTTCCCTGATGATCAGTGATGATGAACATCTTTTCATGTGCCTATTGGCCATCCATATATCTTCTTTGGAGAAACATCCATTCATATCACCTGCCCATTTTTTGATGGGGGTGTTTGATTTTTTGTTGTTGAGTTGTGTGAGTTCTTTATATATTATGGAGATTAACCTCTTGTCAGATATATGATTTGAAAATATTTTTTTCTGAGTTGTTGGGCTGTGTTTTTGTTTCAATCCTGTTTTCCTTTGCCTTGTAGAAGGTCTTTAATCTGATGAAGTCCCATTTGTTTATTCTTTCTACTGTTTCCTTTGTCTGAGAAGACATGGTATCTGAAAAGATCCTTTTAAGACTGATGTCAAAGAGTGTACTGCCTATATTTTCTTCCAGAAGTCTTATGGTTTCAAGTCTTACTTTTAAGTCTTTGATCCATTTTGAGTTTATTTTTGTGAATGGCATAAAAGAATGGTCTATTTTCATTCTTTTACAGCTGGCTCTCCAGTTTTCCCAGAACCATTTGTTGAAGAGACTCTTTTCTCCATTGTATGTTCTCAGCTCCTTTGTCAAAGATTAACTGTCCATAGATGTGTGCTTTTATTTCTGGCCTTTCAGTTCTGTTCCATTGATCTGTGTGCCTGTTTTTGTACCAGTACGAAGCTGTTTTGATTGCTAGAGCTTTGTAGTATATTTTTAAGTCAGGGATTGTGATGCTTCCAGTTTTGGTCTTTTTTCTTGGGATTGCTTTAACAATTCGGGATCTGTCGCTGTCCCATGTGAATTTTAGGATTCTTTGTTCTATTTCTGTGAAGAATGTCCCATCATGATTTTAAAAATATAAATAATCTTAGCCCTCAACTCCACACAGAATTGCATTTTTTATAGTTTTTGGACATTTAAATCACACATTCTACTTGTAAAAGCATATTGAAATATCTTAGGCTGCCCTTAGGGGTCACGCAAATAACGTAAATGATATCAACTTGTTGATGTATTTGTTATCAGCTCATTGATAACAACCATCACATTCACTAATTTGTTTGGCCACCATTAATCTGAAATGTTTATTTCTTGGACCTGACGTTACTAAAGGTGGATCCTTGGGTAAATGAACAAGGGCAAGTGGCAAGCAGCGCTCCCACACAGACCTGCAGGAGCAGTGCACTCGCCGGGGAAACCTGCCACCCGGGATCGGTAGCAGGCGTGCATGTCCCCTGGTGCCCTCAGTGAGTCTGGAGCATTGACCTATGATTTGGCAGAGCCTGACATCTGACTTTGTCAGAGAGATTCTGACCCTTGGACTGTCGAGTTTTGATGCTAAATGATTAGGCCCTGATGTTATCAGTGATAGGATATGATGGTAAATGAATGGCAGAAACTTGGTGCCAATCTTCTCCTGCCCACTCAGGTCTCGTGAGCGGGGGTGGAGGGAGGCAGGCCCCTGGCTTAAATATTGACCATAGTGGGTTTTCCACAGAGCATTGCAGAATGAAAGTTCCCTTTCTGAGAGGCCAGTTTGCAGAGGTCAGTCGTGGACAATGTGCTCCCTATTTCCCAATTATTAACTTCTCTGCTCCTAAATTTCATCACCTTAAAAATGGCATCATTTTCTATAACTGTTGGGAACAGTAAGTGAAATAATGCATTTAAAACCTTTGGCACACTTTTTAGCAGAAAATAAGAACTCATATTTTATTATTTTTTTATGGTAGTTCATACAACATTATTGAGGACTTGCTTACATCATTTAAGAAAATAAGATTTTCTTCAAGCGCCAACTAGACTATATGTCTTCTCTTTTCTATCTCAAGAGACCAACTTCCTGAGTCGTATATTTAGGTTCCATATATATTATTACCCTGTTCTCTGTTGGTTTCCTATATTTGTTTTGATTATTAACTAGATTGTAAAATTCATTTCTTATGGTTTGAATGTTCCACATCTCCCTGGCTCCATACTTTGGTTGAGATCAGAGAGCAAAGAGGGTCAACAAATATGGATGAATTGAGAGAGTTATAAATCCTTTAAAATGGATTCCTTGAAGCAAAGTCAATGAGAAATTCTTCTATCCACTTTGGTATATCTCATTTGGGTTTTGAGAGAAGTTTTAGTTCTCATTTGGCTTTCAGCTCATAGGGCCACACGTAATTTATAACATTTTCACAAATATCTTATTAAAGTTAAACATAAATAGAATGTGAGGTTTAAGACTTCTCCAGAGATATATTTAACTTGCCAAAGTCAAACAGGTGCACGTCAATAGGCTCCCCTTCCTTATACCTTCTTCAAAGCATCTGGAAAACGAAAGACGTTATGTCCAACTTCTCTTTCCCTTTACCTGTATGGAGGGATGCTGTCAATTCACCCCATTAATAGGTCCAGTGACTTACTACCCATGATGCCACTTTTATCTCACCAGCCCTCTGTCCAAGAAGTGTCCACACTTCTGAGCATGGCATTTCCAGGCCACTAAGCCCCAACTTACCAGTGCAGATGTGGCTGTCACAACATCCAGCCCTTCATTCAGCCAGCTGGTCTGGAAACAAATCTCTTCTGTAGCATTTACTCTAAGGGAACTGATTCACCTACTTGAAAATTTACCGGCTATCTTCCGCATGCATGAGAACAGGCATAAACATTCCCTAGCCCAGGTATTTAAAAAATCATGCTCACATGTTCTATCCCAATCCTTTACCCTCTCTCCACCAAAATTCTTTATATCTCATGCAGTGCAAAATATACCATTGTGATTGGAGAGAACACATATTAGCTCTTCCTTTGAAACTTTTATCTTACCACGAGCATTACTCTAGTCCTGGCTAATTAATATAGCTTGCATAAAACCCTCAAACGTTCTTATGCTTTTCTTTCTCTTTACTGTGCTCACTCTCTGCTGCTTAGGGATAGAGAACGGTTTAGCAAACAAAATTGAAAATGAAAAATGAAAGATGTGGAGGGGGAGAGAGAGAGGAAGGAAAAGAGAAAGAACAAGACCCAACACAATATGGACATGATGGCAGATAGAAAGTGTGTGTGCATCTGTTGGTTTGTGTTAGAGATACGGGTGGGAGTCGACAGTAATAGGAGGGAAGGTGTGATTAAGGTGACCAACAGTCCCAGTTTGCTGAGACTGAGGAGTTTCTTGGGATATTTAGTGCTAAGCATGATGAGTTGGTGACTCTAGGTGGAATGGAACTGCAGCGGGCCAAATTCAATAACAAGAAACTGAATCAGAAGGCAATGAGCTGATTGTTTTGGAGAGTGGATTCAGAAACTCAAACCACTGGTTGTTAAACATTTCTCGATACTTACGGGAAAAATTTTGGTAAGTCCTTTAAGGATGGAAGCCAGGACCATTTGCCATGAAAGGAGACCTAACAATGAGAGGGAGCTCTCCTGACTTGTGGTCAAAGAATCATTTTCACCTGAGCATGAGGAGCAGCCTTGTGCTGGAGTCCCATAATAACTAGGCTCATGGAAGGTACAGTGAGGGGAAGGTAACCTGAGGGTTAGTCCCAAGTCATTCCTCCCCCTGTGAGTCAATCCCCAAGGCCAACGTCAAATGTGGCAGACGCCTTTGATGAGGCCAGGGGTGCTGTGTTTCCTGATTTCTGGTGCTGCTTATGGGAAACCACCAAATTGTCAGATGTCCCTCGCCACCACCATTGATTTAGACTTCTTGATTTATCCTGAGCATCATCACTAGAATAAGCCTTGCCATAATCATTAGCTTCTTACTGTAAAGCTGTTATAGATAAAATGGGAAATGTCTCCGGAGAAGAATTTTGATCTACTTGATCCTAAGGCACAAGGAGACAGTGGGATCTTATGCACCTGAAGTCAAGGTTTAAAAATCCTCAAATCCATCAGAGTGGGAGAATTTTTAGTTCTGTTTACTTTTTCCATAAATGTTATGATAATTTTTACAAGGATTTTCAAAGTATGCGATGATGTCATCAAGTGAACAATCTGGAAAGCCTAACATTAAAATCCATAAAATGATCTTGAATTATGCTTAGTGCTGGAGGCAGGCCTGCAGTCTGTTTGAACTGCTCTCATTTACAACCTGTTGCAGTGCACATTTTTGTTTTCAACATTACAAAGCTGATAGGACAGGGGAAATCCAGATCTTTTCTCTAAGTCACTGGCCTCATGACAAGCCATATTAGACATGCCCTTGTGGTGAGGGGATTAAAATATTACTAGCTTTGTTTTGAAACTGTGACACAGAGTGTGTTTTTGGAATCTTTTTGAGGTGGTTTGGGCCCTCGACTTGCCTGGTAACCACAGCTTCTGGACTAATCCTACTCACAGTTCGGGAATTTCCAAAGTGACTATTAACAGGGACCTTGGTTTGGATCATGCTGTCTGTTCCAGTTTGCAGGTGAGCAGATCCTTTCTTTAATCAGCAGGTGGGGGAAATTTTTTACACTTCACCTCTGGACAGCAGATTGGGGGGGATCTCTTAGACCAGAGCTTCTCCAACTCTACTGTTCACACCAATCATGGAATATTCTGGAAAACTTGCTGAATAATTAAGTTTGGGGTGAGGCATTTCCAACTAGGTGAAGCTGATGATACTAGTCCACAAACCATGCTCTGCATAGCAAGATCTTTGATAAATATCAAGTGTGCTCATGCTCGTGGCCGGAGAGTACCATGTGCTTTAAGGAAGCTCAGAATTTATGAGTCTGATTTGTCCTCGGGGACCAGTACAGCAATGTCAAATAGAGTAAATGTCTTCAGCTGTAATAAGCTTGCCTGAATTTATGTATTATGAAAACCCCTCTGGAGATAATTTTCTTCCTGACGTTTACGGTTCTCTGTCACAGTTTGGCTGTATCTCTTCTCTCTTGCTCGGTTTATTTGGAAGGTGTTGTGTATTGGATTTCTTCAGCTCTGTCTGCTGCCCTTGCCTCCCACTACTCAGAGGAATAGGTGATCCATGTCACGGTGCAACACGTGGACTTTCCGATACTTACCTAGAGATGAACGATAGGCACAAATCATGGTGCATCCTCAGGTTAAATGAAAGAGATGGCTCTTATTCAAGAAAACTCTTATTCAAAAGGAATGAGCATCTAAATAAGTGTGGTTATCATTGTGAAGAGAAAGTAAGATGAAAATTAAAAAATGGAAAGAGTATATTCCAAGACAAGGCTATGGAGTTGAAGATGGTGGCACTCTTTCCCCTCTATTTCACCTGGCCTCGTGAAGAGAGGGCAGCAGGGAACTACTGCCCCTGACACCAGACCCAGAGCCTTCAAGCATAGGAATTGAGTCAGAATGCTTCTAGTCAGAAGCGGAGGACTTCACTTGTAAAGGATTAGAATTTATACATGGGAATCTCTTTATACTGGGTGAAGAGGGTGCGTTTCTGAAGAGTAGAGTGTAAAGTGGACTTTGTCTCATTTCATTAAAACATATGACCATTTTGGAAATCATTTCTCTTTTTTCAGTAATTTAGTTCACAGTTATTCCCACCAATTGAGACCTGTCAAATATTACTAAACCTAAAGGAATCTCCCAATGGGAGCCTTCGCTCTCTCCTAATTCATCGTGAAGTCAGTAGCAGGCTTGAAGATCTGCAAGTTCTCCTCAGTATATAATTGAGTCGAAGGCTGTTTCCTAGCCAGGCTTACTGCTCCATTTCTGTGTGGTTGTTAAGCAGAGGACAAATGGACACTCACCAGAGCCTTCTGTTTGCACGTAAAATAAAGCCTTGCGGTTATGAGTGCTTTTGTGTTAACCAAAATAGAAACCCAAATGGAATAGAGAGCACAGTGCTGGTTTAATTGTATATAGTTGCATGATAAACATATGTGACTGTCTCTTGAATATGCATTAATTTTTTATCTTCTTTACACAAAGGTGATCAATTTCAGTTTTTAAGTTTTTGTCATCCATTACCAGCCATTTTCCCCCTTTTCCATGTCTCCAACTTCTAGCTGAGCAACAGAAGAGTTGAATCATAAAAGAAAAGTCCAAAAAAACTTTTATTTGTTTGAAGGAAATTCTTTCCATGTGTCCCTGCTCCGTCCTTTGCTAATTTGGGTCATGTGCTTTGCTTTAGTCATCTGTCCCGGGCAGAGAACGGCCAGGCTCCTCCTCCCCTCACCACAGAGAGGTCTGGAGGTCTACAAGTGGTAACTGAAGACTGCTGGACTCACCACATCCTACAAAAAATGTAATAGCTGCTTTAGGCTGAGAGCTTCCACAGGAATTTGAGGCTAAGAACACACAGTAAGCCAAAAACTGAAAGGTCTGCAAGGCAGGGTGTGAGTGGATTGAAGGAAAGAAGGAGAGAGAGGAGGGAAGAACAAGAAAGAACCAATACCAAGAGGGTAGAGGATGAGTCAGGAGGAAGCGCGAGAGCTTTGTGTTTGAATGACGGAGGGCGCTGTGTTCTTCTCCTGCACACCTGGAGAAAGAGGAGGTAACTTCACGTTAAGGATGGAAGGCAAGCTATCAGAGCAGATTGCTGCTCCTGGAGATAAAATTGCATGTATGTTAGGGAAACAGAAGTTCCGACCTCCAAGAATTCAGAATTGACTTAGGTTTGTACCTAACTTGTGCCTGACATGTTCCTTTAAAGTTTGGGGGGAAATAAACAGTTCCCCTACAATTCTCTACTTTGGCTTTAGGAAAACTAGAAAATGTTTTTGGAAGCCATGCTTACGTCTCCTCAATGATTTATCCCTCTAGACCTTGTGAAACATTTATTGTCTGTGCTATTCATTTGGCGGTTATTCAGAATGCATGGTGATGTCCATCGTTTGTACTGTTTCTGGTACTGTTTCTTAGTCCTTGCATTCTTATTTGAATTTTGTTCTACCTTATTTATTTTGGTTTTCTTTGCATCTGGGGGAGTTTGTTTAAAAACATGGCTATGCATTCTTTTACACGATTCTCATTCAGACGTGAGCTACCCGCCCCCTTCTAGTGAATCTGGGTTGGCCATGACTGCTTCAGTCCATAGTGTACAACAGCAGTGATGCTGTACCACCAAAAACAGAGGGCTGTAAAACCACAGCTCACTTCCAATGGCGGCTCACGAAAGACTCAGCCTTGAGTCTTGTTTGCTGGTCATATGCACGCTTGGATCCCTGAGATAACATGTAAACTGAGGCTTCATACATCATGGAGCAGAGATCAGCCATAGCTGCCCCACCTATTGGTGAGCACAATGCAATGGTTGTGGTTTTACAGCACTACATATTTGTGTAGTTTGTTACACAGCAATAAATAAGTGGAACACAAGAGAGGATCTCCTAAAAACTACATTTATCAGTGGCTTAAAGGTAGTTGGAGCCAGTAGGAAGCTTTAGTGGCAGGTTGAAGGGTGAGAGTGGGGACAAAGCAAGGTATTTCTCTCTCTCTCTGTGCATCAAGCAGTGTTCTTGTGTGACTGTATCTCTTTTATGCTCCCAGCTTCTGCCATGCAGCCCTTGAAATGGTTTCAGAAAGTACCTGGAGGTGCTATCTGGTCTCTAGGAACCATCTCCTCCCTGTGACCCTCCGATCCTAGTGATGGTCATGGCTTTCTGCTATCTTTCTTCTCTGGGTTGCCATACTGTCCCCTGACTTACCTTTCAGCTCTTCCTTTGAACTAGTTCCCAATATTAAAATTTTTCTGTTAAACTGTTTTCTTGACGGGGCCTGGTTGAAACAGGCTGCAATTCATATTTCTTTATATGATCGACTGAACACAGGAAATATCCAATAGATAATAGCTGACTGATTAAACATAGGTTAGTCTGCAGAAAAGTCATCTTGCTTGATGAGGTAGGATTGGATATTCCTTTGTAGCCTCAGGTTGACCCTTTGTAATACTTTCAGAAGTCTGCCATCTCACAATATTAACTAGAATTTGCACTTAGGTATGATTTTATGGGAAGTCCTGTGCAATTGATTAATTCCTTTGCACAACACAGAAGTAGATTGTCAAAAGTTTTAATGAGTCTCTTTTTTATTTGGAAGAAAGATATTTGGGCCACTGTTCTCTGAAGGATGTTTTCAGCTTAACTTTTGATTTTTTGAGGGCAAGAAAATGAAAATGTATTAGAAGCTAATGCAAAGCAGGTCTATAACTGCTCTGCTTAAGCTACAGAACTTGTTCCACTGGTATCTTTGTATAGAAAAAAAAGCTTAGATTTTTTTTTTTTTTTTTTTAAAGATTGGCACCTGGGCTAACAACTGTTGCCAATCTTTTTTTTTTTTTTTCCTACTTTGTTTCCCCATACCACCCCCGTACACAGTTGTATATCTTAGTTGCAGGTACTTCTAGTTGTGGGATATGGGATGCCACCTCAACGTGGCCTGATGAGCGGTGCCATGTCCGTGACCAGGATCCGAACCCTGGGCCGCCGCAGCGGAGTGCGCGAACTTAACCACTTGGCCACAGATCCGGCCCCAAAAGCTTAGATCTTATAAGAAGAAAATTTATCCACAGATCTGTATCTATATTGCATGCAGTTGGTTTAAGACAAATAGGACATCCAAGCAAAGCTGTATTCCTTTTAACCTCAGCTTATTAGCTAATACATGAAGGTAGGTTGAATGGTGCATTCTAGTAGCACAGATTCAAGAGCAAATATCCATTACTGAGTTTGCTTTAGTGAGGTGTAGCCTTGGCTCTCTAAGAGCTGCTGTGTAATCGTGCCTGCATTGCTTAATCCTTTTGGTCCTTGGAGTCCATATGTATAAAATGAAAGGGTTGGACTCACCCCTCAGGTCACTCCAGCTTCAACATTCTAAGTGATACTCTCTCAATTTCCAATTTCATGCTCCTTCCTAGGCTGCTGCTCCTTTTCTCTCTCTTTATTTTTTATCCGTCATGAAATAATTGCTTCCTAATGGAAATGAAGGTCTGAGACTTGCTGATACAGGATGCTGAATTCCATGCAGCTTTATAATAGCTGCGTTTTGCCATCTTTTGCACCTAACCTTGTTGTTGCCATGAGTGATGGAGTAGAGCAACCCCAGGAGGGGGCCCATCTCTACCGGTCTCAATTCAGGTTGGGACTGGAGCTCTATTTAAGGTACAGACCACAGCCAGTCCTTCTCATAGATTAACAAACATATACAACACTGATTTTAAAGAACGTGATGTGCTTAAGTACTTTTTCATTGAAATTCATTGACAATTTTAAAAGACAGGAAAAAGGCAGTATGAATGAGAGGTACAGGATGAGCTCATTTGTGTAGGTTAATGTATGAACTGAATTGATTTCTGCCATCTGATTCCTAAGGCTAAGAAGTCAAGACTAATTCCCCCATTGACCACCAGGATGCCTATGAAAAAAAAGAATCCAATGATCTTTGGCCATTATCCTTCATTTCTCTAAACAAACAGTTTTCATGGTGGCCCAAAGACCCCAGGTTTTGTAGAACATTTGGAGACTCAAGTTAATACTGGTGGGTTTGTCAGTTTATTTGTCATTCCTTGCTTCCGAAAGTGAGTTCTTTACAATAATAATTTCCAGATTTCAGAATTCAGGGATCATAAATGATGGTTTGGGGGCTTTTTTTAGATTTGTGGATGAGTCTTCATTAAACAAAGAAGACCAGCTCAGGAGTTAAACTGAATTGATTTAAGCCCTAATTTCTCCACACAGCCATGGGATAAGTTGTTTAAATACTCTAACTATCATTTTGTTGCTCATTCTAGAGTTTTGGGTAAGCATTATATAAGGAAAGATATACAATGCATCTAGCACAAGGTTAGCTCATGGAAGACATTTGACGTTTCTTGTTGCTTTCTTCTTCCTCCTATCACAAGGATACTAAAAAATCTCTAGTATATATTTTCTCTGGGTTAAAATATACAGTAAGAAATATTCCTTCCAAGAATTAGAGTAATATTTGGAGAAAGAAGGGGCAGTAGAACGTGATGTTATCATTCAATTCATACCAAAAGGTTACCATTGGGTGAAGTCTATTTTGGCAGTAGAATTTTGGAAATTCACTTTCTTTTATTTGTTTATTTTTTAATTTATTTTAATAAACGAATTGTAATTCTTTTCCAGCAGAATGGCCAGGTACCTAATCAGACTTGAATTAGAGATTTCCAAAAGAGAAACATGTTGGCCTCTTTGAAAACTGATTTTTCTCTATCTAAAACAATTCTTATTTTCTTGATATTTTTTCTTAAATAAGAATTGTATTAGATACTCTTTCATGATGGTGTGTGCTAAAGGTGCTATACAAGAGCAGTGACATGTCATGCTAATATTTTCTTCTCTCTTTTTAATACTTACACACATTTCTCTTGAGTTATCATTTGTATAGATTGTATGTGATCTTTTTCTCCTCTGCTGCCTAAAATACTGTAATACTTGTTCAGCTAACACTGGCAGGGGCTAAACATCTGACCTAACTAAAGGTTTTTATCAAAATACATTTTCAAATCTTACTAAAGGCCTTTTGGTGGTAAAGATATCAGTGGGAAGAGCCTTAGTCGCAGCTGAACTTAGGGTTCTGAGGCAAAGCTTTGAAAGACTGTAAAGCAAGTCTCCATGTCTGGAAACAGCTCTGTAGCAACTCTCCTGGGTACACCAGTTAACGGATTGTGTAGCAAGAAATTACGTTGTAAAACTACAGCTTTTTACAGGTAAGAGCTTAGAGGCCTATTAGGTACTGATACCAGTTTTTAATGATGACCAATTGTTCAAATCCATGTTCAAAATCATGTTCAAATCAAATGTTTAAATCCATCATTTGCCATTTATTAATCAAGGAACACTAAGAAAGTTATCGAACCTCTATAAACGACAATTTTCAATCAAAGAATAAGGGTGCTGCCTGAAGTCAGATGATGTAGTTACTATCTCCATTTTAGAATGCAGAAAATGAGATTGCATTTTAAAATTTCTCTTACCTCTGTACCCTACACATCTTGACACCCAAGCTGACAGAGATGCATCCCAATAGAATGCATACTGAGTGGCCATCATAGTATTTGTTCACACTTTTTCCTTACCTCCCACTCTGCGTATGTTGGGTACTTCCCCACTGTATTCTCTTGGGGCCATGTGACTCGCTGTGTGCATGCTGGAGTGTCAGTAATGAATGGAGGCTAAATACCAAATAATACCGTATCTGCCTGAGAGTTCAAGCCGGATGGGGTGGTAACAAGGGGATATCCAAATCTCAGATATAGTATTTTAATCAGTTAAAGATAAAGGTTAGTATAACTTTAAGCTGAGTGTTACTGTGCATAAATACTATTCTTCTTGAAAGTATAAAGTGCTGTTGCACACTTTTGGCAGGAAGAAAATTATTTTGAGGTAAAGCCTCTGCACAGTGGCCACTTAACAAACCTTAATCTAATGTTCAGTGATTTTTGATGAAATAACAGAATCAATGATTATACTGCCCCTCACAAGTGTGAGCTGCTTCTTCTGTCACTTGTGGTCCACGAACTGCCCAGATATTGCTCTTCAAATTAAAATTGCATCTACCCAGTGAAAATTCTGAACTTACATTTATGTAATAAAAACCAACCAAACCAAACCAAAGCTAACTGTGTAAGGTGATGGATACGTTAATTAGCTTGATTGTGGTGATCATTTCACAATGTACATGTATATCAAAACATCAAGTTGTACACCTTAAATATACACCATTTCTATTTGTCAATTATACCTCAATAAAGCTGAAATAGAACTCAATAGATGGATGATTACTTTTGTGTTTAATATATTATATAATTATATATTATATTATGTAATAAACTTATACACATGAAACAAACATGTATATACTACCCAGAGTTAACAAATGTTAATATTTAGTCACTTTTGTATTGCTTAAATAAAAGAACCAGGGCATTAAAGATAAAGTTTCCACTTTTCCCTCTTCGACCCCTTTTCAGAGGCAATTGTTATACTGAATTTAGTGTGCATCTCTCCAGTCCATGCTTTTATATTTTTTCTGGATAGATTCATAATTTATTCATAAATAATACATGATATTAATTTTCCTTTTTGATTTTACATACATGCTATCATACAGTATGTATCATTTTGTGATTACAGTTTTCAATGAGCATTATATTTTTGAGATCTTTTCAAGTTGATGCATACTATCATGGTATGTATGGATATGCATAAATAAATACATATATCTCATTTAAGTGTTGCATAATATTGTACGATTTAATTTCAGCACAATATCTTTATCCATTTCTCTTTCGTTGGGTATTTGTTTTCAATTGTTTACTGCTTCATAGAATGTCACAATGAACACCTTTGTCATACTGTCCTAACAGCAAAACATGATGTGTGATACTAATGTTGTTTTATCACTTTTGAAAGTTTGTGAAATCCAATTAATTTTTCTTCCTTAAAGTTATACTGAAAAGTATCTCAGCTTTTTTATTTTATTTTTTCCAACTTTGTTGAGATATAATTGCCATACAACCTTGTGTAAATTTAAGGTGTATAGCATGTTCCTTTGATATACATATGGTATATATTGTGAAATGATTACCGCGTATGGTTAGTTTACACATCCATCACCTCACATAGTTATCTTTTTTGTGTGTGTGGTGAGAACGTTTAAGATCTGCTCTCTTAGCAACGTTCTAATATCCAACACAGTATCAGTAACTATAGTCACCACGCTCTACTTTAGATCCCCAGACCTTATTCATCTTATCACTGGAAATTTGTACACTTTGCCCAACATCTCCCCACTTCCCCCACTCCTAGCCCCTGGCAACCACTAATCTACTGTCTGTTTCTTTGAGTTCAGCTTTCTTAGATTCCACATATAAATCTCACCTCTTTTACAAACAAAAACATGATACAATACAAAATAGGAAGATGAAGTCTCTGAATGAACCAACTGGGAAGAAGAGGGAAGGACACTAGCATTCGAAGCAAAAAAAGACTTGGTGAGCACATTCCACAGTGTGCTTCTGAATTCAGAATGTTCTGTCTGTGGGTGAGAAATGGATGGTGGCAAAGGATATTCCCATGTAAGTGTTTTAATTATTTCACACCAACTCAACATAGCTACTTCAAGAGTATATGTCTTCCTAATAATTCTACTTTAAAAAAGAATTCTACTTTAGTTTATTACCTAAAGAAAACTGAAAATATCTATTATCTGGGCATACCCTTTCGTTAATTTAAAGTGTAAAAAATTACATGAAATTTACACAAGAAGATACAGAATTCTCACTTAAAAACATCACATAATGGGGTGATATTTTAAGTGTGTGGGTAGATGACTTTTATTTATGTCTGCAAACTAGGACAGGAAATGCTATACAGCAAGTTGATAGTTATATAATCTTAGAGCCCACATCAACTAAGTTTTCTGGTTGAAATTGCAATAACCATCTTTGTGGTTGAGGAGGCAGAAAAACGCTTCATGTTTTTCTTTGATGGAAAAAAAATACATGCTTTTTTTCGTCTACAATCTTCAGAAATTACTTTGCCATGATTCGTATAAGAGTAAACCTCGATGGGGCCGGCCCCGTGGCCAAGTGGTTAAGTTCTGCTTAGGCGGCCCTGGGTTTCGCCGGTTCGAATCCTGGGCATGGACATGGCGCCGCTCATCAGGCCATGCTGGGGTGGCGTCCCACAGCTAGAGGGACTCACAACTCAAGGTGCACGACTGTGTACTGGGGGGCTTTGGAAGAAGAGGGAAAAATAAAACCTTTAAAAAAAAATGAATAAACCTCCATTATCATTATTGGAGTTTTCCTATTTTAAAGCTCATCTTAAAATAGATTGTTTTTCAGGGGAGAGAAAGGGACAGAAAAGGAAAGATCATTCTGTACATTTGTAAAATGAGAATCCACCTGAATGAGTTTTGTTTGTTTAAAAAATTTTAACAAGCATCATATAGGAATTATTACATGCCAAGCACTGTTTGGAACACTTTACCAGCATAAAGTCATTCGATCCTTATAATATCTCTATAGCATCCTCCTTTAAACCATAAACAAACAGAAGCACAGAGAGGTAAAATAACTTGCTTAGGGTCACACAGCTAGAAGTGGCAGAACTGAGATTTGAACCCAAGCAGCCCACAGTCTCCATGCCTGTGCTGGTTAGCGACATCCCTGAACAGCCTTGGGGATCATAATTCTCATAAAAGTTGAACAACTCAGATGGTACATTGGTGGAGTTGTGCAGGATTTTAAGAGAAAGTTGGAGAACTTCTCTCACATGTAATTTCTGGAAATAAAAAAACAGAACAAGGGGAGATGTTTAAAATCCTGTAAGAATGATTTTGCTTGAATCCAAGTCAGCATTTCCTCGAAGTTAGGGTCATTATTAAGACTGGGACAACTTCTTTCTTTTGGGTTTGGATGTGACCACTCCTGGAGGCAGAAGTGGCTCAGATGCTTCATTAGCATTAATTCTAACATTCAGGTGTTGTCACCGACGCCATCTTGGCGTGGTCAGATTTGGGCCTGGTACCTGCTTTCTTTCTCTAATACAATACATCTACTTAGACTGTTGGACAAGAAATATTGCTCTAAGTATTTCACATAAATGATTCTTTTATTCTAATGAAATGTTTGCATTTCTTTTTAAAAGAACTAAACTTTATTTTCTTTCTGTCAACTTTGCATTCCCTGAACTAACCCCGCTTAGACTCTCTAAGACTTACTCCTTTCAGATAATTTTGTTCTTATTTCTTCTAAACATCTTTACTCTCGTGAAATTATATATATACACACGTATACATTATAAACATATTATACACACACGCACACAGAGAACACGTGTGAATAATTTGTTGATGGCTTCTTTTCTCCATATGACATAGTTCCTGATGGAGGAATATGGTTCTCAAGATGCAACTGCATTTGCGACGATGTCTGCACATTGTGAAATCATTGAAGTGCAGCTGGTGGCAGTAGTTCCGTGAGCCTTTGTAATAATACATTTGGGCTCTATCACATCTGGCTAAAATGAAAGCTGCTGGCTGGTGACTGAGTACTTTTTCAGGTACTTTGCCAAGGCAATTTGCCAAGGACATATCTCTACCAGTTGATCAAAATAAAAGGAAAACTTAAATAACTTACTCAATTCTGGACTTTTAAAAAGGGGTTAAATATTTCCACCCGATGTCAGAAACATTGATTAATTAAATGAATGGGGATTGTTAGGTAAGTTTAATTTTAAGGGCTAATTTTCGGGGGGAGGAGCTTCCCCCTAAACCCTCCAAACCGAACAGGGTATTTATTTTCTATAACTTGTCTTAATAGCTGCTTTATTTTATCAACTTTATTTAAAAGTGTCATTTTACTGGGTAGCAGAAGAATATACTCTGTGTGACTTCGATTCTTTCAAATGTATTGAGGCTTGCCTGTGACCCACTATATGGTCTATCTTCATTAATGTCCCTTTTACACTTGAAAAAAGTTGTTGGGTGGAGTGTTCTTTAAATATTAATCCAGTTACACTGGTTGCAAAGGTTGTACATATCTGCAATATTCTCATGGTTTTCTGTATACTCTTTTCTGACAGTCACCAATATTCGTAGGTTAGTTTTATTTTCCTTTTAGTTCTGTCACTTCTTGCTTCACGCATTTGGAGCTCTGTAACTGGGTGCATGAATTTAGGTCTTGCCTTATTTTAGCTTCATGAATAAGTTTCACATTCCATTTTATCACCACTATTAGCTTATCTCTATACATCTTTGCTCTATTTTTCAGGAATGGTTTTCTAGGGTATACAAGAAGCATCCTTATTTACTGTCTACCTTCAAATAACATTATACCATGTCAAGTGCAATGTAAGAACTTTAAAAATCATATACTTCTTCCACTTTTCCTCTCCTGTTCCCTGGGTGACTTGACATATATTTTATTTCTACAAATATTGTAAACTCCATGATGGATTTTTATTATTTTTCTTTAAATGAAGGATCAGCATTTTTTTCTCCTAAAGGGCTAGATAGCCAATATTTTAGGCTGTACAGGCCATAATGTCTCTTTAAAACTACTGAACTCTGCCATTACGGTATGAAAATAGTCATAGATAATACACAAACAAATGGGTGTGGCTGTGTTTCAATAAAACTTTACTTACAAAAAGAGGCAGGAGGTCATATTTAGCCTATGGGTCATAGTTTTGCTGACCCCTTCTTTGAACAATCAATTTTCTCTTACTGACATTAAAACAAAACGAAAAACATATTCACCATTTTTGGCTCTCTTCATTTCTTTGAGTGGATTTGAGTTTCTGTCTAATTTTCCTTGTGCCTGAAGAATTTCCGTTAACAATTCTCTCATGCAGTTTTGCTGCAAAACAAACGAAAAAACCCCAAATACAAACAAACCATAAACTCAGCATTTACATGTTGAAAACACTTTATTTTATTTTTATTTTAAAAAGATACTTTTGAGGGATAAAGATAGTTTTGCACAGTAAAAAAGATTTTCTTGTTGTTTAATATTTCAAAGATTCCTTTGTTTTCTGACTTTGATTATTTCTGGGGAAATTCTAATCTTTGTTTCCCTGTAAATAATATGCCTTCTCCCCGCACCCACTCCCCCCACCATCTGCCTCCTTTGAAGATTCTCTCTTCCTCACTGGTTTCCAGAAGTTTCATTATAATTTTCCTTGATGTAGTTTATCGTGTTTGGTTTATTGTGGTTCTTGGATTTGTAAGTTTATACTTTTTGTCAAATTTAGAAAATTGTCAACCCCCTTTTTTTCCTGCCTGTCCCCTGTCTCTTCTTTGAGGACTCTATGGTAGGTTGAATAATGGCCCCCTTAAAGATGTCCATGCCCTAACTCCTGGAACCTGGTGTATATTACCTTACATAGCAAAAGGTAACGTTTTACCTCAACATCTGCAGACGTGATGAGGTTAAGAATTTTAAGATGGAAAAATGACTCTGGATTATCTGGATAGGTCCAGCATAATAACAAGGATTCCTATGAAAAGGAGAAAAGATGGTCAGAGAGAGAAGGTGATGTGATCATGGAAGCAGAAGTTGGAGCGACATGCTTTAAAAATAGATTAGTCACAAGCCAAGGGAACACAAGTGGCCACTGGAAGCTGGAAAAGACGAGGACCTGGATTCTTCTCTGGAGTCTCCAAAAAGGAGCGCAGCTCTGTCTATCCCTTGATTTTAGCACCTAAGACCCGTTTCTGATTTCTGACCTCTAGAAGTCTAAGATAATTTTTTTTAAGTCACTAAGTTTAATTTTTTACAGCAGCAATAGGAAGCTAATACAGTCTCCAATTATATGTATATTAGACTACTTGATATTGTCTCATAGTTCACTGGAGCTTGTTCATTGTTTTTCACTCTTTTTTATCTGTATTTTATGTTAGATGACTTCTATGGCTGTCTTAAGGTTTACTCTTCTTTTACAGTATCTAATCTTCTGTTAAAAATATCTCATGATTTTAAAAAAATACATGGCAATTTTTATCTTTAGAAGTTCCATTTGGTTTCTTTTTGTATCTTCTGTTTCTCTTAACCTGATATTCATGTTTTTCTTCAAGTCTTTGAGCTTATTTATAAAAGTTCTTTTAAAACCCATGTTTCTTAGTACTATCATCTCTTTTTCTATCATTTCTATTGACAGATTTTTCTTCTGGTTAGGTGTTGTAGTTTCTTGTTTCTTTGTATGTCACATCATTTTTTATTAGATAATAGACATTGTGAATATAATGGTTTTGAGTCTGGGTTTTGTTGTTTACCTTAAAAAATGTTGAACTTTGTTTTGGCAGGCAGTTAAGTAACTCGCAAGTCAGTTCAATCCTTTCCACACTTATTTTTAAGATTTGTTAGGGTGTGTCTATACTATCATTTATCATAGTGCTGGTTTAGTTTACTACTACGGTTAACCCTTCTACACTCTCTACTGAATGTTTCATGTATTCATTGAAGTCCTACACTCCTGCTGGATAGATCTTAGATATCTTTCAACCCTGTCTACACTCTTGGAATTGTTCAAGTTAAGTTTTCCTGAAAATTCTTTGCCCAGCAGCAGAAAATTTCACCCTATTCATATGAGTCTTAGTATTTTACATAAGCTCAAAAAGACCCTATGTATTGATTTTTGGAACTCTTTCTCAGTGCAGCTCCTTCGTCTGTAGTTTTCTGCTCTTCAAAATCAATCTGCCTCCATCTCCCCAAATCTGATGTCTATCTTCTTATCTCAGCGGGACTTTCTAGCTCTGCTTGGCCTCTACCCTGCTGTGCCACAGTCTGTGACATGCCTCTAGGCAAAAAGCTGGTGAACTGTAGAGCTCATCGCACTTTTATAATCTTCGATCTTACATCACAGTCTTCTATTGCTAGCTGTTCAGTGTCCAAAACCACTGTTTCACATATGTTGTCCAATATTCTAGTTGTTTCTCCTGGGAGGACAAGTTTAGTTCCAGTTACTCTAATATGCAAGGTGGAAATCTCTGTATTCTAACTAGTGATTTTTATATTAGGTTTTTCACAGAAGGATTTGGATTAAGATTGATGTGCAAATTGTGTCATACTTAGTTACCTTCTTAAGGCTTCTATTTTCCATGTCAGTGTGACTTTTTAAAGAATGTCTACATCTATATAATGAGATGTGAAGTTGTTTTGTCTTGGTGGCTCAAGAATTTTCACCAAATTCATTTATAAATTTGCAACTCAAACACTTGAAAATATATCATCTTTTATGCTGTGCTTCAACAAGGGGTTCATCCTTGGTGTAAGGGGAATATCGTTAAAAGAGAGGGAAAAATAAGTATTTTGGCAATGTTATGCAAATACATCGCCACTTAATGAAATTATAAATTTGTTTTTAAAAACGTGAGTTTTCCAAAGATGTGTTAATTCTTCTCTAACCGCTTCTTCCCCTATTGATAAACAGTAGTTTAAACCTGACATTCCTAGCCTACTGTTCCATGTAAATAAGTTTTCTTTGAGGCCCATATTGGCTCTGTATGAGTGTCACATACTCATTTTTCTATTCACTGAATGCTTTGTTGGTTAATCTGGGTCCCAATTTTCTTCATGACCTATAAAATTGTCTTTTCCAACTTCTTGGCAGCAGCAGCTTGCAGCCTTGATGATGTTTCATGTGGCCTGCCCCTTGCCTTGGCTAAGCTCAGATCATATGTCCATCATCGGAAGTGTACAAAATGCGGTCTAACCACCAAAGAGACTTCCAAGACATAATCATAAATAGAGATGCTTTACTTTAGAATGCCAAAATATCTGTACCATCTGTGAATACAGAATTTGCCAAAGAAAAATAAGTGGGAAATCTATGGTTTTCCTTTTGAACTTCCATATTAAAATGGGCCCAATGTTGAGGTTATTTAACCACAAAATATATTGTAAAAAATACTGTTAATTATAGATACGCTGGCTTTCCATATACTGTTTTATTCTATGATTGTACCATAAACACTTCTGTAGTTTCATTTTCTACTCTATAACTAATACAGGTTCTGAAAATATCTTCTGAATAAAGAATAGTAATAATAGTTATGAGTATGATGATCATTTACTGTGCTTGTCTTTTATATATTATCTTATTTAATGGTGAGAATATCAGGGACTTACCAATATAATTAATAGCTCATTCCATTAGTGTTAAATATGAGTTAACTGAAGTTAATAGCTTTTTTAAAAATGATGGCTTGAAGAATTACATATTAATTGGATTTAGTAAAGAAGTACTTGAAATAATCTGGGGTAAAGAGAAGGAGGATTTACAGAAGGAAATTTCTACTTAGAAATTTCACCATAGCTATTCAAATCTGACCAGGGGAACATGGTTAGAAAGCTTGGAAATTCTTGAGCTCTTTAGTTTGAGGTATTTTACATATTATTTAAAGTTAAAATGTATTTTAAGTTAAAATAAACAAGTGAGATGTGATGACATTTAAAAATGTATAGAGTAATGTACCTAAAAATATGCTATACTGCATGTTCAACTCCTTGTAATGGAGAAAAATGTAAATAAGCTGCCATTTAGAAAATAGAATATCTTCTAGTAGACTTTGACTTCTAAGTTAAAATAATTTGACTGATGCATTGTGTTTCATTCATATTTAATTTAATTATTTCATTAGTAAAAATACAGACAATACAAAATGATATAAATTGAAAAATATTCTTTCTCCACTTATGAGTGATACTCACTGTAACAAACAGTTCTCACATTACAGTGGTCATTACCATAAATAGTACTTCCTTCGCACATCTTCGTCTAATGTGGGACACGTACCTCTTCTGGGTGGCCTGTCTCCAAGTGCTAACTCAAAATGCCAGGCTTTCATCTTGTGTCTCTGCTCTCTCCTAGGCTTCCTTGGCATCCTTTGCAGGGATCTTTACAACAGCCCCACAGAGATGGTGTTGTCATTACCAATTCACAGAGAAATATACCTATAAACATCCAGCTCTTACTTGGGATTGACATCAGCAAGATGTCGAACAAGCTGTCACTCACTCATATCTCCCCCCTCAACAACAACAATATGGCATCCATCCAGGGACAAAAGTGACCCTTGTGGGAACTGTGGGATCCAGTGACATATGCCAAAAGACCTGGGAGAAGGCTCTCCCACCTTTGCATTGCATAATAGGTATACAGACCTTGATACCAGCTTGGACCCTGCAGTGGCCCATGAACCAACTCCAGTCCCTCTCAGCCATTGTCCCAAAGCCCCTGGAGAACACTGTCTCTGACAATCACCCATGGACGAAAGAGCCTTGGTGGAAGTCCAGGTTTCCAGTAGAGAAGTTTCAGTACACTGCGGGAGCAAAAAAACCCCGAGTTGTATGCATTGGAGAGGGTAAGAGGAGCGATTTGATGACACCCACATCTCCCGTCCCCCAAGGTGGCACTGCTCAGGGCCAAAAGACACCTTCTTGACTCGTGCTTTCTCTCAGCAGGGAAAGTGGGAGCATTCCACTGAACGCCAGCTTCCCCAGCTGTGTGGGATGCTGCCGAAGGGCTCATTTCTCTCTTGTTCAGTTTCCGAGTACTGAATAGTGAACTGCAGACTAAGGGGTGGAAGAGGCTGGGAGAGCAGAAGATAGGACTCTTGGAGGGCATTAAAGCGACACATGATTCCTACTAACCAGGTCACAGGCTCCATCAAGAAGCTCTCTGACAAGCCACTGGGGACACCTTGCTCATGGATCCCCCACCTGGCCCACAAGCACCCTCAGAACTTCGCATGCCTCACTGACATACTTCCCCTTACTTGTGGTGGCTCCCTGTGTGTGCTCCCAGCGGCAGCAAGAGTGAACTTTGGCAGATAGCTATTGAGCATGTGCAGATAGACAGCTCGAATTTGCAAGATAGGGAGAGCACAAACTTGAGCTTTAGCATAGGCTTGGGAAAGCAAAAAGGAGGCTGTCAAGCCCTGGCCTGATGTGTTACAAGATCAAGAGAAGGCACACAAGCTTAAAAGTTCTGCCCCAAAGGGAGCAAGAAGCATGAAGCAGGTATATCCATTGAAGGTCCGAGAAAGCCTCAGAATCTCTAGCAGGGCTGTGAGAATGGACTTCTCTCCCAAAGTCAGTCAACAAGGACTGGAGGAGGTGACTGCTACTTCTAATACAAAGACCACAACGCAAGACTTTAAGGAATATGAAAAATCAAGGAAACATGACACCACAAAAAGATCACAATAGTCTTCTAGTAATAAACCCTAAAGTCATGGAGATCTGCGATTTACCTGATAAAGAATTCAAAATAGCTATTTTAAGGAAGCTCAATGAACTACAAGAAAACACAGAAAGAGAATATAATAAAATCAGGAAAAAAATTCACAAACAAAATGAGAAGTTTAACAAAGAGGTAGAAAGTATATAAAAAGAACCAAACAGAAATTCTGGATCTGAGGAATACAATGAATGAAACGAAAATGTAGCCAAGCCCATGGGCGGAGTGAACTGTTTCTGGGCCTGTAGCTGGGATCATAGCCAGTGACTCTACTATTTGGGCTTGGGCCCGCTTTTTCAAAATGGCCCTCCTCGCTCTTGGGTTCCACCGGGGTTTCACAGCCTCCTACCTGGATTCCAAAACTCTCACAGTTTATCTCTGGATGACTGCCAGTTGATTTTTGCTGAGGGCAGATACGAGCAGGGAAACTCCTTTTCTACATTTTGCTAAAGTCATTCTCCAGTATTGATTTCATTCCACAGCTATCGATCTGTGAGGTAGTCTACAAAATAGAGCATTAAACATCACCTTATAGCGAAATGATCTGGCGACATAGTTCTGACCAACGACGTGTATGCACCAATTTGCTAGTCACAGCAGTTTTTGGCCTCTGAAAGTCACTAATGGGCCCTATCACAGTTTTCAGAAAGGAAGTGCTTCTCTTTAAATGTCCTGTAACAAAACTAAGAGCCTGTCAGGCACACAAGTGGAGGAAGTCTTCAGTGATTTTTCTGATCTCCTCTTATAATGGGTGGGATATTACTAACACAAAATTATTATTTTTCTCCCAGCACCAAAAGTTCCAGATTAATCAAATATTATACTTTCATTTTTAATATTTGATTATTAGCTGACCAGAAAAGTATTCTTTCTAGAAAGAACATTTCTAAATTAGAAAAAAATTTCTGAAATCTGGATGGTGGGACATTCAGAATCTAGCAACAGCAGAAAGTCATTACACCCCTAAAGCTGAAGGGAAGGGAGAGAATGAGAGTTAACAAGTCAAGTGGGAAGTGGAACTGTGGAGGAAGGACTGAGAGGCAGGAGCAGAGGATGCAGCTACTGCTGACGTGCATTGTTGAACGTGGGAGGAAGAGTGGAAGAAATGACAGGCAAATGCGGGCCATTGGTCAAACGCAGCTGGAAGCCCAAGAGCAAAGGAGCCCAGATGGTAAAATCTGTAGCCCAGCTAACAAAGAGTTGATCAGAGGAGTGGGAGAGTGGATCTTGTGGAAGAGTGAAATTGAGGATAGCCATCAATTAGGGAAAAATCTTTTGAGGTAAAGGACACTTCTGAGTTCTCCTCAAATATCAATATATAGGACAAAGGCCTACTTCGCCTGACATAGGATGAAGGTGTTTAGGTGTTTTTGATATTTTTGTAAGTGGACTATGTAGGACCAAGGCTCTGATTCCATTGCATTCCTTTCAGTGTGGACCATGTGTGTTGGATCTGGGTGTGGTGTGGCAGGCAGAAAATGGGATATGTCGAGAAAGTAATTCTGAATTTTAAAAATCTTGTGGTAGATTAAAGATGGTTGAAAAAGTTATTCGCTGTTCCTCCTATTGTGAGGTGGTATTGATTTTCCTTACCCCTTGAATCTTGGCTAGACTTATGACTTGCTGGACCATAGAACATTGCAGAAGTTATGTTTGAAGCTTCTGAGGCTCAGATCTAAGAGGCCTTGCAGCTTTCACCCTGAGTCTCTTGGAATATTTGCTCATGGGACATTCTCTCTCCCAATGCAGCTGCCATACTTTGAGAAAACCAAGCTGCATGGGCAGCTCACGTATGCATACTCTAGTCAAACTCCCTGGCTTTCAATCCCAGCCCATGCCAACTCTAGGCCATGATGGTCAGCCATCTTAGACACCTAACTAGGAGAGTCTTCAGGTGACTATTACGTATACTTGCCATCTGACCACAACTGCTTGGGAGGCCACAAATAAGAGTTTCCGAGCTGAGCCCTGTCAATATGCAGAATCATGCAAGATAATGAAGAATTGTAGTCTTAAGCTATCATGTTTTGTGGTGGTTTTCCCCCAGCACAGATAAGTGGAAAAAAATCTGAAGGAAATAGTTTCATAATTTCTTTCTTTTGTGTATATGTCCTTTATGTTTAGGCTTAATGATTTTTGGTGATTAGACATTTTTGGCAATCATATTTAAAAATATTTTAAAGGAGCTTTGAAACACCATTTTAACATTAAAACATTTCTTCCATTTTGTTTTCTGTTTGTTTTCTTTTCTTCCTTAGCAAATTTGCTGTGAAAAGAAAACCCGATATTCATAACCCCATGTTAATTATTTTGAATAGCTTCTCTTCAGATATTGAGAATGTAATTATCCCAGTTCTTTCACTTGTACTTTAATCGTTGTAGGATTTTCCCTTAATTTTTGTTATTCTGGTTTCCATTTGTCATTCATTAAACAGAAAATTTATTTGAGCACCTACTATGTGCTGTGCACCATTCTTGGCTCTACATCTGTTGTGACTATTTTGTTTTATTTTGTGTACTTGCCAAATTAGTCATCTCCTCTTTTTTAAATTTGCATGGGTACCTTTTTTGTGTGTGTGCTTTTTCTCCCCAGTTCTCCCCATTACATAGCTGTATATTTTAGTTGTGGGTCCTTTTAGCTGTGGCATATGGGATGCCGCCTCAACATGGCCTGACAAGTGGTGCCATGTCTGCACCCAGGATCCAAAGCAGCAAAATCCTGGGCTGAAGTGGAGCACATGAACTTAACCACTCGGCCATGGGGCCAGCCCCCATCTCCTCTTTTTTACCCATTTATTCAACAATTTTTTTTTCAACACCTACTGTGTGCCATGCACCATTCTAGGCTCTATGGACATGGAAGTGGGAGAAGCAATGGAAAATCCACATTCTCATGGAGCTCACATTCTAACAGAGAGAGAAAGACCATAAATGAGATAAATAATTAAATACACGCTATGCTAGAATGAAATGAAGTTGGGAGAAGACTTGACAGAGCTGGGAGCAGGGCAAGAGTATCATATAGAATAGGATATATCAAAGAAGGCTACTCTGAGAAGGTGATTGGAACAAAGACTTGAAGGAGGTGAGGGAGCAAAGGACCAGGGGAAAGAAAGAAGTCTTTCAGACACTGATTTTTTTGTGTTATTTAACATAATTCCTCTCAACACCAAAAATTTCAAATTTGCTAAATAATCAGACTTTCGTTTTTATTATTTGAGTATTGGCTGACCAGAGAAGTATTATTTGGAAAAAAAAAAATCTTGAAACAAACAAACAGAAACTCTCTGAAATATGATGTTTTGAAAAAGACATCTTTCATCATAAAGGAATCCAGAGGCCTAAATTAATAGAAAGCACGTGTTCAAGATAGATATCCTTTTCTGAAGGCAGTAACTTTGACCTTAACAGCACTTTCTACTCTTTGAGAGTCCTAACAAGGCAGAAAGACACTAAGTTAAACGTTGATGAATTAAGTCAACTGAAAACGGGTGAAAAAAGTTGAAAAAATAAGAGACCCTGTATAGAGCCTCTTCTGAAATTTATGACTGAGTGATGGTAACTCATCTTTATGGCATCTCTCTTTAATAGATTATTAAGAAGAAATTGCCTTCAATAGCTAAAAGTCCAGATGGGCTTCTGTTAAAATCCCCTACAGTGCATTCAGGGCTGGAGAAGGTTTCCTGTCAGAATACTGTGTAAATTAGCAGCTTGATGTTCTAAGACTGGGTTAAGTGGTCTGTTTCAGACAGGGAGGAATTTATGGCATGAAATACAAATGCTTAAGTAATCATAAAAGTATTCATTTTCTGAGGCTGATTTTACATTAACACTTGGCCCATCATATACCTCATCATGTCTTCCCTTGTAATCAGGAGGAAACGTGTTCTTTATCACAGAAAAGTACAGGGAAGTTTGTAATCTTTTTCACAAAAAGAATCTTGTAATAGGATGGGGAAGGAGGTTAAGAAAACAATAGATGTGTAAATGTCATTGGAGGGTATACATCTGTAAACCATTCCCTTCTGAAATGTTGGAAAGATTGCAATATAAATACTGCTCCATCACATGTTTTCCTTTTGTCTAGCTCTTCTGTTGTCTGGAGTCTCGTGAGACGAAATGCACACCCCGACACAGCATCCCCTTGAACCACAGTGGGAGGATATTGCACTGTTTTGTGGCCCTGTTTGCTCTATTTTAGAGCCTGGTATTTTCTTCTGCAGGTGCCAGGTCTGGTTCAGGGATGAAGCTCAAAGTGAAAACCAAGTCAATTGCATACACAGGTGGTTGGACTAGAATGTGTTTGAATCTGAAAACCAGAAAAATGCTTTACATTAGAATGCTTCCAGAAAGTAGTAGGAAAAATCTTCAGGGCAAAAGGATGCCAGAATAAACAGTCGTGGGCTGCTTCAAACGCAGTTGACCCTTTCTCTGCTCTCTTCTCTTACACATTTACTTTGCTGTTTTTCGGGTTTAGCACAAAGCAGAAAAAATGGAGTATTTTGAGTACAAAGGAGAGTTAGTTGTACTGTCTAGGCATAAAAATCAAACATGGTAAAGATTAGTTCCATGTTCAAAATAAAAACTATATATATAAATATGTTAGATACACATATATACATTACACATATATAAAAACACTGTTAGGTCCTCATGCTCAAGTGCTTTGGGTTAGGCGGTTACACAAACCAGTGAGTTGAAGACAGTTGTGAGTGGTATAGCCTTTCTCATACCCCCAAATCCAGACATTACCAAAATACATGAGTTACTACAAATTGGTAGCTTTGTGGGACTGTGAACCCAGTGTTGTCAGGTCTTTTAAAGAAGAAGCCTGATATCTGATTTTGTGTGTTATGTGTGTAATTTTCTGTGATTTTTGTCCTTTAATTTGACTCTCAGGTGGCCAGATTGACATCATATACCCATAAGTGTATTAAAAACTCTTTATGGTCTTTATATCTCACCCACAAGTGCCTGATTGATTAAGAGTCGAATGTGCAGGCTAATGGTTGCAGCAAATTTAGCACACCATAGGCTGGACTTCTTGTTTCTTAGTAAAACTCCAGTTATCTTTCTAAAGAGAAGGAATATTTCTTTTTAATAGAACTAACGTTTACCTTAGCATTTATAATTAACTGTACGTTTTTTAAAAACCAGATTTTTAAAAAAAAGTTTTTCTTGAAATCTTGGAATCCTACATCTCAGAAATTTTCCCACTGAAGGTGAAATAAAATCCTAATGGACCTTAATGTGGTAATTCAGGATGCAGTTTACCAACAAGTAAATTTGGTATTATTTATGTTAATCTCGAAGGTGATAGTAAATATGCTGATACTCAAAAGGACATGGTCACATAAGCCACCAAGGGCTTACTGGGTGAGGATGACTAGGCTTCACAGAGCAAAGGACATCTCAGTTGAGGAGAGGACACCGATAAGCTCAATGGAATTAACTACTGGAAGGATCCACCAGGTAGAGGTTCCAGAACACAGGCTGATCAAATGTTAAGGTTGTGTTCAGGAAGCTGAGATATATTAATGGAGTGAAAAGGAGAGCCATCTTGAGTTGTGGATTCCCAGGACCTGAACTCCACTTCTACCTCTGCCATTAATTCATTGTATTAGCTTGTCCTCTCTTAATTTTGAATAAAAGAAAGTCTGCATCACACTTTTTAGATCTGGAGTCCTCTGCCACATTTGCTTAGATCATTATCAAGTTAAGTATAATAGAAATGTTATTTTGATTGAAGAATAGCCCTGGGAATGACTTATGTAAAGAGTTAGACTAGGCTTCTCTAAGATCACGTTTAACTGCAAAATCTAGGATGAGGGTAAAAATTTTGTTCTTACTTGACCCAACCATTAACTGTTACCTGGAAAGGATTTTTAATCTCTATATTCAGCCTTGTGAATAAAGATCTAGGCAGCCCCTATGCTGATTTCTCTGCCTCAAGACAATGCTCTTTCTTACTCCTGAAGCACCTGAAAATACCTTGGCAATTCTTTATTTTGAGGAATGTTTCCTGACATCCATTTAGAGGTCACCAAGAATATGTATGTGAGTGGAAAAAATAATCGGCACATATGGAGAATGGAAAAGATAACCAGCAGAAATTCAAGACTATTTTCCATTTGGAAAGATCAACTTCTGCCATCAAATAGATTTGGTCACATACTTCTGGTTGGTTCCTGCTGACTTTTCTTTGTTTATGTTTAAGGAAATATGGGAAGAGTTACTGAATTAGCTAGAAGACCACTAGACATAGGCCTCAGATTTCTATTATCTATAAATATTTATCAAGCACATGCCATATGTAAGGCTCAGTGGAGAACGTGGCGATGGTCTGAGACATTGGCGTTGCACTTGAAGCTCTGAAACTAGACGGGGAGGTGGAAGTAGCACCAAGTTCAGTCATGATAAGATGGCTGCAAGTGCCATGGCAGTTGTAAAGTTAAAGACTTCACAAGAGGCCGGAGAGGCTTCGTGATGGCAATGAAGGCCTTTAGAGATGACTGGGGAGGAGAATGCGGTGAACCATTGGAAAAGGGTGGGCGTAATAAGCAATGCTTCTCAGACTGCAGAGCAACCTGGCAGTGCCCCTCTGTGACGTCTGCATGACCTGTATTACCTCAGCTTCAGCTACAGGTTGTCTTTCGATCTCCCTTGCAGTCACTCCCACACACTATAAGGGAAGGGAAAAATTACAGGCAGGCTAATAACAGTAAATTGTGCTTTAATATTTTTGTTATTGTCCTCATAGTGACTGTTTGGCAGCAAGCAAAGAGGCTACTGTGGTCATAGATAGTATATCTTGAGCAGGCTGGCCAGGGTCACTGATGACCACAATTTCAGTTCTTGATGTCTTCTCAATCCTCATGCCACACCAATACCCTTGAGGGTTAAGCTGTGAGGTATTATATCATGGACCATTTTTTGTGTATCTTTCTGTTAGTCCTTCTGCCTTAGTTAGCAAAGACGTGCACCATGTTTTGCCTCCAGATTCCTTGCTCAATTTCTTCACCTATCCAATGAAGTTAATAATATGATGTCATTCGGTTTTTATGAGGGTTAAATGAGATATTGATGTAAAGCCCTGAAAATGATACCTGGCTTAAAATAAGCAGTCAGTAAATGCTATTTCATCATCATCACCATCATTATCATCATAATTACTACTGAAGGACCCTGATTTATAGAGTGTAAAGGAATCATTTCAATTTTCCAAACCCTATATAGATTCCTCTGTAGTGCTCATCTCTTGGCTAAGAAAATCTATGCACCTGCCTTCAGCATCCTTCCCAGGAAAGCCTAAACAAAAGGACATTAGGAAGAGGATGCCAAGTTTGCTAAATCTCTTTAATAAAAGCACTCTTTTCTCAAAAGTCCCATCTCAAATGATCAAAATGTCCTGTCTTCTAAGATGAAGTCTTCATGGATCCAGTTCTAATTTCCATTCTCCTCTTTCTGCTCTGTAATGGCACAAGATGTTTTCAAAAATGTGTCAAAGAGCCAAGTCTCTAAAGGAAAAGCAAACTGTGCACACATTGTCCAAAAAGCCTACAGCAGAATCCCCAAACCAGTCATTCAAGAATGAAATTCCATATGATGAGCAAGGAGCGCAAACATTTTTCCCATCCTTCATCCTAAAACGAGGCAAACCTCACCTGCCAACACTGTTGCTGACTTCTCCAGTAGAACACAGGGTCTACCTTTGGCCGAAAGCCTTGACCACATCATAGAAGAAAACGGTTGGCCCTAGAGTCTTGTCTTCCTTTGTTGCCACTTACTTTATTAGAGTCAGTAGAAAAGAAATAGCAAAAGAGATTTGAAAGACTGATGTGTATAAATACATTTTCCCTTTCAAATCTATTATTTGTGCTTTGATTTGTTTTTGATTTCTGACCTTGTCGGAGGTCCTGGTGGAAAAATCATTGCTCTTATCTTGGAAGAGTCAATGAAATTCTATTCAATTTTTCAAATTTTATCTGCTCTCTCCCCTCCGCTTTTTTTTCCTTACCCTTCCCCTCCCCCCTTTCTTTCTTTTTTTGTAACTTAATTCTGGAGGTAACCCTTTAAAAAGGATTCCTGTAGGACATCACTATTTATAATGAATAGTTATGAAGATGCTATTCCTTCCTTGGGCAGAATTCAAGGTCTTATTTACATTGCTGATTACCCTGGGATTCTGCTTCTAATTTCTTCTGGAGAAAAGCCATACAAAGGGGCTTTTGTTTGATCTTCAGTGCTACTTACCTGACAATTCTCTAATAATGCAGAAGGGAAAGTACTCACTGAAATCGGGTTCCTTTATCTCAATATTGTGTCATAGGATAGATAACAGTGATTCAGTTCCAGGGACATGGAGAAGAAAGTCAAAGCTACAAGTAAGACTACATGGTTGACATGCATTGAGCACTGACTATTTGCCAGGCAAAACACCAAAGTTACATGTGCATTAACTTGTTTAAAACTCATCCCAGCCTCATTTTATAGGTCAGAAATTTCACACCTAGAGAGTTTAAATATCTTTCTAAGAAGCAAATCTACAAGTTTGTGCTTCTACTCTCTTTGATATATCACCTCTTGTTTATTGCTTTTGTTTTTTAAGGTATCAATGTAGTCATCACTCTAAGAAACATTTAAAGAATGATTTATTTGGAGATCAACATTATCTAAATAGATTTTAATTACCCATCAATTCTGCATATTTTGTCATCTTAAGCTCCTTTAAGAAGTTTCTGAGACATTGAATAAAGCTGAGGAGAAGAATTGAGTTTTTAGGTACTCACTGGAGGATTTGATGATGCTGATCATTTCTTCTTTTTCTTCTTCTTTGTCTTCAATAAGGATGCAATAACTACTTATTCGCTAACTCATTTCCACAATTATCTCACCTGCTTAGAAAACTCTATTCCTTCACAAACATTTAATCCTTTGTGGAACTCTTTGAGCTCCCTCTGGATCTTTTAGTTACCATTTCATTGACTTCCTCTTGGCCTATTATTGTCTTAAAAAATCGTAGTATGGAGAGGGCACCAGTCTCTCATAAGGGAAAGCGGCATTACCTTTGTTTTGTTACTTCTAATCTTTTGAACATTGGGCAGTTCGCAGGGGCTCATTTTGCACATGTTGACTAGACATAACAAGGTGATTGTGAGAATTAAATGTCAAATGTCCTAAATTATGTGCTTTGGGACAAAGTGTAAAGAGATTTCCAGTATAGAGATTTTACGTCACTGGGGAGTCCCTCTGCAGGCCCCCAATAGCTTTCATTTTCTAAGACCATGTGTTCAGGACGGGACTAGCAGAGACACAAGATTCACTTCCACTTAAGGACGTATTTACTCCATTCAAAGTTGCCCGAAGAAGTCCCATCTCAGACCCAAATCCAAAATTAAGGGGTAAGATTTATGAAAAATCTTACTGCTTGATTATTCTGTGAAAACTAAGAGAGCTATAGCTGGAACAACAGCTGCAGTGGGAAAAAGTTTTGTTATCACAATAGTCAATAATGTCTTGATTTAAGAACATGGCAGACATAAATCTGTGCATTACAAGTTCAGGAGTAAGTTGATGTCACTTACAGACATACCTTACGTTGCTCTCGGTTTCTGCTGAATGCAAGCTCTAGACCTTCATTAATCCAGATGAGCTTAGCAAACAACTGATGTCTGACCTGAATCTCTGCCCTTTGATGATTGAAGGCAGACTCATTGATGTGTGTTGTTGCATAAGCCATGCAGAGAAATGACCCTATAAATCCCAAGCAATAAAATGTATTGCAAAAGAAATAGATCATGGAGGATAGAGAAGTTACAAATGCAATACATTCTTTTCATGATTTGTAAAACATCATGTTGCCTTGACTAATGTTTTAACGTTTTAGATGTAACTGGCATGATATTAAAAAATATATCAAATGGCCTCTTGCTGTTACACGATATGCCAAATACAAAGAGGCTAGGACCTGGTAATTTAAAAGGGCATTTGTATATATTGCATTACTATACTTGTGTCTCAAGAAATAAAAATGCCCAGAGTTATGAGGGGGAATATATTAATTTTGCAGCTCTGGAGATGGAACAAGGCAGCTTCTTCTCCATATGGACCACTCCCAGCTCCTCTGCACCCAATCAGTCTCCTAACCGCCCACGTTCCAGGTCAGGGAGAACTTCTTTACTGGGCTGTTTGCCAAAACCTGAAAGTTCAGCATGCAAAAAACAGGACAGTCACTTCTACTCTATCACCATCGCTGAACATAAAGAGTGATGGAACCAGCAATGTGTCAGGTGCTGTGTCCTGGAGCATGTTCCAGTGCCTGCCAGGTGTAAGAGAAGGAAATGTGCTGGGGTCAGATGTACTAGGTTTGAATTTCCCTGACACTTACTAGAGTGACCATGTCCCCCCTCTCCACTGAACTCCACCCCCCGCTTCAAAATTCTCTTCCTTCTACTCCTTAGTCAAAACTGGCAACTGTCATTTGCATTGTCAGGAGGTTTACAACCTAGAGGGGACAGACAAAACACATACATAAATAACTATAACACAAGCTTTTCGTGATGTTCTAAGAGATACACAAAGGGCTAGGAAAATCAAAGAAAACAAGATGGCTTCCCCTGTGGGTAAGGGATTCAATTAAAAAGGGCTTTATTGAGATGACAGTGTTTTAACTGGAATGACATAGATTATGAAAGATGAAACAGTTTCTCCCAGGTGAATATGGATGGGAGGACATTCGAAGTTGACCGAGAGATTCAGCAAAGCTTGGGAAGCAAGAATAGATGTTGTTTTGCCAACATGAAGTTCTACAACATAGCTGTAATTTGGGGCATTGCTACTCAAAGTGTGGTGGTGCATGGCCGAGAAACATCAGGGTAACCTGGGAGCTTCTTGGAAATACAGAAGCTCCAGCCCCACTCTAGTCCCACTAAATCAGAATCTGCAATTTAACAAAATTCCAAGGTGATTAATATATATACACTGAAGTTTGAGAAGTACTGGTTTAGGGTACATAAAGAGTATCCACAAAGATAAAGTTGAAGAAAACATAAAATGCTAAGTTAGAAAAGTCCTTAGGAACTGTCTAGTTTTACATTTGGTTGAAGAAACTAGTTAGGAAATGGTTGATCCTCATGGACCTGAACTTGTGTTTCCTAACACCAATGTAGAACTTTTTTTCCCTGCACCATATTGATAGGCTTCAATGTCAGACTCAAGGTTTTAACGTGATGTTTTAGGAAGGGGAGAAGAGTTGAAGGTTTCTGATTAGACGAGTGGGAGAAAAGTAATTAGAATTTAGGAAGATAAATCTAATGACAAAGTAGAGAATAGACAGAAGGAGAAAGAACCTAAACTAAGAAGATATTTAGTCTTATATAGGGGATTGAGGACAGTGAGAGATGGAAAAATGAGGAACACTTGGAAGGTGGTGTTATCCACCTACCTTTTGTGTTAAATCTTGTGGCTATACTTGACTCTTTCTCCCTTGACTCTCTTTGCTCCAATACATCATATAAAAAAGACCAAAATATTTCTCAAGTAACAGTTCCACCAACTCACTTTTCCCTCAAGAATATTTAATGGCTTCCTCTGGCCAATGACAGTCAACCTACCTACCATGCTTTATATTTAACCTACTATCAACTGCCTCCTTGACATTATCTCCACCTCGAACATCTTTACTTTTGTTCACTAATTAGCTAATTCAAACTATTCATTCACTCATCCAATAATCCATTTACATCACACATTTAAAAATCCCATTGTGTGCTAGGCCCCCTGCTTTGATGGTCTATATGATAGCCTCATCTTCGCAGAACTTGCAGTTCAGCAGTTATAGAGGTTCTGCCACGTATTGGGCATACAGCTAGATGTGCAAGATAAACAAGACGTTCTGCCTGACTTAGATGGCCTCATATTCTTATGAGATGTGCTCGAGATGGAAATTGTGGGCCCAGTGACTTATTGACACTGCATATTATAGTCTGTTATTTGTGGATTTTGTTAACCTGCTACTGTTTACATACAGAAATTTATTATGTTGATGAGGGTATCTTTCTCTGTATTCATACCGACAAGTCCCATTCAAAGAGGGAAAAGGATCAGACACATTTAAAACCAGTACCAAGATCCATCAACTTTGGTCTGCTGTGTGATAGAAATGCAAGATAACTTCTGTAATTATGCCCAAAAAAGCCAAAAATCATATAAAGTCATGTGTCGCTTAGCGACGGGGACACATTCTGAGAACTGTGTCATTAGGCAATTTCGTTATTGTGCAAACATCATAGAGTGTACTTACACAAACCTAGATGATATAGCCTACTACACATCTAGACTATATAGTACTAATCTTATAGGACCACTGTTGTCATTGACCGAAAGGTCATTATGTGGTGCATGACCATATTCCATTGGGAAGTACAGATAAGACTGCCAGACTTTTAAATTATTGTTATTTTTTCGATAAGAAAATTCATAGAAGAAATATATCCCTTTTCAGAAGGACTTCACTCATATTATTTACCTGAAGAGAGAATCCCTAAGCTATAGGTCTCAAAGAACTGTAATTAACCATGTGCATTGGAGTAGAACCCATGCCACCATTGAACAATTTGCAGGCCTTTGTAAAAACTGGACCAGTTTACTCATATGAATCAAAGTATTAATGATGCATTCTAATTTTTCTCACATTGTTCTGTGTGCCCAAGTTTTATCACACTCCCACAGGAACTTAGGAAATTCTTGCTGATAATTGGGAAAATGTGGTGAAAACTGGTGATATAGATTTATGACAATTTTCCAAGGAAAATATACAGATGGCCAACAAGCATATGAAAGGATGTTCAACATCATTAACTATCAGGGAAATGCAAATCAAAACTACAATGAGATAGCACCTCACTCCTGTCAGAATGGCTATATTTAACAAGACAGGAAACAAGTGTTGGAGAGGATCTGGAGGGAAGGGAACCCTCAAACACTACTGGTGGGAGTGCGAACTAGTGTAGCCACTATGGAAAACAGTATGGAGATCCCTCAAAAAATTAAGAATAGAACTACCATATAATCTAGCTATTCCATAGCTGAGTATTTATCCAAAGAACATGAAAACATGAGTGCATAAAGATACATGCACCCCTATGTTCATCACAGTGTTATTCACAATGGCCAAAACTTGAAAGCAACCTAGGTGCCCATCAAGGGACGAATGGATAAATAAGATGTGCTGTATATACACAATGGATACTACTCAGCCATAAGAAATGATGAAATCCTGCCATTTGTGACAACATAGATGGATCTTGAGGGTATTATGCTAAGTGAAATAAGTCAAAGGGAGAAAGTCAATACCGTATGATCTCATTCATAAGTAGAAGATAAAAACAACAACAAGCAATCACATAGAGACAGAGATTGGATTGGTGGTTACAGAGAGGAAGAGGGAAAGGAGGAGGGCAAACGGGGTGATTAGGCACATGTGTGTGATGATGGATGATAATTAGTCTCTGGGTGGTGAATGTGATGTAACCTACACAGAAATTGAAATATGATGATGTATACCTGAAATTATAGAATGTTATAAACTAATATTACCACAAAAAAGAAAAGAATTTCCAAGGGGAAAAAAAAACCCTTAGTTGTCAGGGCTAGCCTGGTGATGTAGTAGTTAAGTTCACATGCTCCGCTTTGGCAGCCTGGAGTTTGCAGGTTCGGATCCCAGGCATGGACCTACCAGCGCTTATCAGGCCATGCTGTGGTGGTGTCCCACATAAAATAGAAGAAGATTGACATAGATGTCAGCTCAGTGACAAGCTTCCTCAAGCAAAAAGAGGAGCATTGGCAACAGATGTTAGCTCAGGGCCAAGCTTCCTCACATACACACACACAACTCATTTCTCTGATTTGCCAGTCTATTTCGTTAAATCGTAGGAAATCCTCTGAAGCTTTATACTTGAGTGGAAGAACTCATCTCTTTACAGATGTTGACGCTGTAGAGCAAAGCATTCATTTCTCCTTTAATTCTGAAGGAATCTTATTGAAACTTGTGAAATTTGAGAGACTGACAGTGCAATTTTTAAGTCCTGTTAGGGAATATTTCTACTCCCCTGGATTTAACATCAGTGCCTGCTGTTGAGTGAATAAATGCTATTTTTGGATGTTTTAATTTGGGCACAGCTGGTTATCTAGGCTGAGTGTTTCTTTTAAGTTCAAGAAGTTCCGTATTATGCTTTGACCTCTTGGGATAGAGAATAATGAAGAACCGCATACACCAGACTACACCCAATTCTGCCAATGACTTTAGAGGCCAAGAAGAATGACTACAGGGCATGACCTCGGGGACTGGATGTATGTGATAAGAAATGTCCTGAGTCTGGAATCCTTCTGAACATGCTCAGAGGAGTAGAAAAGATGGCACTTAGTGGGACTGAAGTGATGTGTGGAAGGGGAGAGTGATGTCTATTTTTAGAACTATTCTGTCATTTTCCTGCATATTTAATACCTTACATTTACTGAAGGACATTTTCAGTCCATGACTTCATTAAATTTCCAAAGAGACTTGATTTCCTCTTTAAATTCTTTCCCTAAGCAAAGGCTGAATTCTCCTCAAAATTAATCTATTCTTTCTTTCTTTTGAATTTCCAAGTTTTGAATAGCACAGCTAGATGGATAATTTTTATGTCAAGAGCGTTTCACCACCTCATGGTTCTCAGAGAACGCATTCCCAAAATTTATGAATAAATATTAGGGGAAAAGTTAAAATAATGAGAGATGTTTTCATCTTCTAAGCAAATCTTATCTTTTCAAAGGAGAGAAATAAAAGTAAGTCACAGTCCTTTAAAGATGTTTCTTTTTTGATAAATTGCCTTTTCTTTACAGGAGTCAGTATTACCTTCTGTCAGTTTTATTAAATAAAAAGGAAGACATCACAAAGGCAAACGCAAAGGAAAAAGCCTGAAAGTCATGTGTTTCCTTCCTTTATTTTGGACAAGATCAGCTAAAGTAAGACATACATTTACTTACTAACTTGTACCGCCTGTAACAGAATCTAAAGGGGTTGAGCAAAGTTATCTTTGGGGAAAAAAAACCAGTCACACTGAGATACAAATAAACCTCTTTAAGAAAGTAGGGAAGGCTCAAAGGAGGCCTCTTACCAAATGGACTGGAATCTGGGGTGGAGAGTGGTCAAATAACTCTCATGGGAGGGGAAGTTCACTCAATATATCCACAAGTTCAATGGCTTCCAAAAGCCTGTCTATGGCCCTGTGTCTATAGGAAGGCTTCCAGTACACCATGGTGAAATTGGAAAAGGAAAAAAAAAAGAGGGGCTGGCCCAGTGGCATAGTGATTAAGTTTGTGTGCTCCACTTCAGGAGCCCGGGATTCGCAGGTTCGGATCCTGGGAGCAGACACAGCGCTGCTTGTCAAGCAATGCTGTGGCAACATCCCACATAAAATACAGGAAGATTGGCACAGATGTTAGCTCAGGGCCAATCTTCCTTACACACACACACAAAAGAAAAACGATGACAAAATGAAAGTGGTCTTTCATAGCAACTGATTTATTCCAATTTAAGAACTTTCCTATATTCTGATAATACTTTACGGGTTAAATTACCCTTTCTTTTTTAGAAAATAGCTTTGATAGTTAACAGAGAGTTTGTGTATGTATGTGTGTGTAATATCCTTAGTTGGCCAAACACACACACACATTTTATTTTAAAAAAACATCGGCAGTCCATGAAATCCAAAATTCTAGGAAACTCTGCCCTATTTTGCCTAACGATAAGATCTGTTAAAAGAATCAAGGACAATTTCTTTTTCTTTAATTTTTCTGTTTGGTAGGAGAAAAGCCTGGCACTGAGGAAACTGATTAATATATAAATAATTCCTGTTTTCACCTCTGTTTTGGAAATAGTTGAACTGAACAAGATGGACTGGAATTGGGTTCAGATTTTATAATTGCGGAATTAAGAAACCGCAATCATAGGAGAAACACTAATGACTTTGAGATTTTTGTGCTATAAAAATAAAGAACACAATATTTGAGTATCATGAAAATGGTGCCAAATGCCAACAACGTCTTTGTTTGTTACAAGTAATAATAACAGTGACAATAATTGCTTGCTACTCTTTGTTTAAAAAAGGTTCAGGAGACATCTTAGAGTCATTGTGTCAATGCTCACAGCAGCTCCAGAGGAGGGGAGAGCAAGCAGGGATTGTTAACCCCGCTTTGCAAAGCGGAGAATCTAGGTTGAGATAAAGGGACTTTCCCCAGATCACAGAGTGGGATCGAGCTCAGGGTTGGGTCACATGTGTGTGATGCCTGTCTCTTTTGCCACCGCCAGTAGGCAACTCCATTGGATCAACAAAAGCCAACATGGAGGAAGCTATGGAAATCATTTTAACCTTTGCTTGACTGAACTCCTGAAGATGTCTTCTTGATTTCTATCAAGTTATTGCCATTAATTTTATCATGGAAGTTAACAGAAAGTTTGAATTGTCTTCACAATGAAGCAGATCACACACGTTTTCAGCCCTTTCTTTCATTTTAAACTGTTCCCCCCAAATGCAGCGTTTAACTATGAGACAAGGGGCTTTGGAATGGAATAGTTGTGGATTGTGATTGCGGCTCTGGAATTTATTATATGTGACCTCAGATAAATTACCTAACTACTCTGAACCTCATTTGTGAAATTTAAATTCATTGTATGAAAAATGCCTGGCAGGGCCAGCCTGGTGGCATATTGATTAAGTTCATGCACTTTACTTCAGCAGCCCAGGGTTCACTGGTTTGCATTCTGGGTACGGAGCTGTGCACCATTTATCAAGCCATGCTGAGGCAGGCATCCCACATGTAAAGTAGAGGAAGATGGGCATGGATGTTTGCTCAGGGCCAGTCCTCCTCAGCCAAAAGAGGAGGATTGGCAGTGGATGTTATTTTAGGGCTAATCTTCCTCAAAAACAAAAAAAAAAGAAGAAGAGGAAAATACCTGGCATGCAACCAGCACATAGTAGGTGCTCAGTAAAGATAGCTCCTAACCTCCTCCTCCTCCTCATCATCATAATATTAAAGTGGGGCAGCCTCAGAAATGCAGATTGGAATTGATGATAGAAGAGGAAGAAGAGAGACCAAATCAAATGTTCTATCCTTTTTAATTAGAAGGGAAAGTACTGAATAGAGAAAACAACCACCTCTCCAAGAGAAACTGAACATGGGGGATGAAATTAAATAAGGAAAGGTGTGAAATTCAAATCAAAAATCAAGGGTTAATTTGTTAACTTGGACTTCAGACTACCTTAACCCATGGCAGATAATTTCACAGGCAGGAATGATAGTATTCCTTGACATAGACAGAATTGACACAGGCTGGAAAAGTTTTCTTTTCCTTTATCTAATTTTTATTTTCAATTTCCTCTCCTCCCACCCACCTCCTCGTTTCTGGCCCCCAAATACCTGTATTATTTTACCTTTTGCTTCTTGAAGACTTCTCCTCCATAAACACCACTCCCATTCTTCTTGTTCTAAGTATGAGCATTAATGATATCAACCATTAATTGACTGGATCAATGATTTTAAACTAAATTCTTTGGGTTTAGCTCATTATTTAAGTTCTTTTTTCCAAATATTTATTTTGAAAAATTTTAAACCTGTGGAAAGGTTGCGAAAGTGGTAAACTACATCCCTATACCTTGCATCGAGTCATCAATTTTTAAAATTTTACCACATTTGATTTAACTCCTTGAGTCCATTTTTCATATTAAAAATATTCAATGAACTCTAATCATACATAAACTTTGGTTATATTTTTATTGATTCAAGTTAATGATACTGCTTCTTACAACAGATTTGGGAATGAAGCGAAACACTCCATCCCACCTCCCCCACCCTCCCATCTCCCAGGAGTTCCAGCTACTCAGAGAGAAAGGACTGGAAAACCTCATTGAAGTATTTCATACTAAAGTGTGAATGAAATATAACCACCTGAGGGAGCATTTGTACTTAGTAAATTGAGGTTGTTAATCCACTTAAATCTGCAGTTAGCAATATGGTGTGTGTATGTTAAATAATATATTTTAGTAACAATCTTCTGGTGATTCTTTCCTCCTCTAGTCCAAAATTATGTCATCTAGGACTTCCCTGCCACAGGATATGAGTTTTAACTACACAGTAATGTTCCCTGTATCCCTAACTTCTCCTTGAAAGTGGTTCTGTGGTCTACATGTGGCAAATAAAAAATAGAGCAAGGACTTTGAAAATGAGAACTGACCCAAGAAATTCATTTTGTGTGTGGTTCTTCTATCTAAATGTTTAAGTGCCACGGTCCTCTTTTTGGGATAAATTATGGTTTGGAGAGATAGGCAAATATTTGCAACCACAAATCACTAATCTAGGTATGGGGTGGGGACGCGCATGTATTTCATAAAGCAAGACATGCCTGTGCCCCATTCCCCACAAGCATCTTGGTGAAATGTGAATCAGAGTTTGGGCTTCCTCTTAGACATGCTGACCTGGGCCTCCCAGCACAGCTGCAGGCTTCCAAAGAGGCTGCACTGAGGAGCAATCCTACATATCTGATGAACCACAGGATGTCAACAAGACACACCCATTGTCCCACATTCGGCAGGATCTAAAAAAAGAGTGTAGCAATGAGCTTGCAGCAAGCCAAACCAACCCTGGCCATAGTAATAGGCTCTTCCAACTGGGTGCGGCCAAGTGGATCACACTGAAAAAGAACAGGCCCTGGGATAAATCTGTATTAAAGAAAAGCAAAACAGGGCTTAACTGTCACAAAGAACAGAAAGGAGCTGTGGCCCCTTCCATTCTCACCGGGGTCTGAGAAGGTGTTCACTGCACGATGCTGTTCCAGCCTCAAGCTTTTCCCTGGAATTGAGACCCTTAAGAATGAGGGAGGGTGGTTTAAACTCATCTCGGCACACCACACCTCAAAATCCAGAATAGGGTGAAGTTCTTAAGTTGTAGCTCAATGAGAGAGGCCTAAAGAAATCTTAATTTGGACTCAGAACAAAGAAAAGGCCATTTCCCATAACTGCTATTCATTTTAATACACAAAAGAAACAGGAGTGTAGTCTTCTCTTCATCTGAGGGTGTGCTGTTTATCACTTCCCTATACACACACACACGCACAAACACACCCCACCACACATTCAACCCGTGGATTGATACTAAGAAGTAGGTGTAAGAATGTATGACAGTTATACATATATGTGAATATACAGGCAAACACCATGTTATTCCCCATCTCATATGCAGGGTAAAGAGGAATGTAGGTGGTAATTGAAAAAACAGTCCTTCCTCCAAAAGACTGAATAATGGGCATGTGGACTGTGAGCAAAAAGATATGTGTGTATCCACGATTTTAGAGAGTTTTCTGAAACAACAGAGAAGATTTGGATTTGTTTGTTCGTTTCTATTTTTTGTAGTTTGAATTCTAGGACTAATTTAATGTCAGCTGAAAGCTAAAACTACTCAGGTGAGTATGTCTGATAAATCTAAGCTATCTCCTCCATCTTTGTCACTGGTCTCACCATGTTCCTCCTCATACTCAGCCTAAATCAAGTCAACCTCTGGGGGCTGGCCTAGTGGTGTAGCAGTTAAGTTTGCACATTCCACTTCAGCGGCCTGGGGTTCACCGGTTCGGATGCCAGGTGCAGACATGGCACCGCTTGGCAAGCCATGCTGTGGTAGGCATCCCACATATAAAGTAGAGGAAGATGAGCACAGATGTTAGCTCAGGGACAGGTTTCTCCAGCAAAAAGAGGAGGATTGGCAGCAGATGCTAGCTCAGGGCTAATCTTCCTCAAAAAAAAAGAAAGGTCAACCTTGATTCTTCCCTACCATCATCTTTCCCAGCTAGTCAGGTGATATTTCTAACTTTTCCTTCCAAATGTTTTTGTAGGCATTCCTATTTCCATTTAAATCACCGTCAACCGATTCAGACACATAACCCCAACCTTTTCCCACAGCATTCTGCTGGGTGTCCATTCCTCAGTTTCCCAACTTCGAATCTTTTACTCAATTCTCAGATCATAAGAATGGTGTTTAAACCTCTGATTTTGAAAATGTTAATGCTCTACCGAGAAGTTGTCTGTCACTTCACATTTTGTATCACACCTACTTCAATATTCTTGGCCTAGTTTTCAAAGCCCCTTATTAGTTGCTTCCACTACAATAACACAAATTTTGTTACCATTATCCTCTGGCACACACCGTACACACCAGTACTGTAGTCCCTGTTTAACAACCCCTGGACACAGAATGATCATTTCTACCTAACAGCCTATACTCTACTTTTCTTGTAGCAAAATGTCATCTCCCATTGCTTTGCAAAGTCCTTAGCAATTTCTAAGGCCCAGAGAAAACTCAGTGCTCTAGGAGGCCTGCTGCGACTACACTGGCCCACATTTATGTGCTTCTGTGCTAAACTTTTCACCAATATAGTCTCAGTCAAACACATCACACCCACACACCCACCCACCCACACACACACACACACATACTCCCTTCAAATGTTCACTGTAGTTTCAGATGGATGTGTTTGACCAATTAGAGAAGGAACATTCTTTGAGAAAAGGGATAATGCTATATAAATATATTTCCCTGAATATATCCTAAAACAACTAGCCTAATGTCGTATACAGCATACAGAGTTCGGTAAATTCTTATTTTGGAATGAATTGGGATTAATTAGAATATTTATAAAAAATGCACATCATGTTAATCAAACAGTCTCAAACTAGCTATATTCTGGACAAATAGAGTTTTGATCTTTGTATGCAATATACAAAAAAAAGTCGTCTCATTTTTCACTATATTGGAGTTTGCTAAGAGCTTTCCTAAGCAAGTAGTGTAGTGTTTCCACATGGACGTGCTCTCAGGTAAATGTTATCATTCTGCAGAAGACGAAACTGTTTCAGAGAACTTGATCTGATCAAGACCACATTCTAAATCTAACCCCAACCCTAGTCTTAATACTGATCCTAATCAAGGTGGAATCATAACACTAGGCATAAATTGAATCCTCACTTAACACTAAATCTAGCCCAAACTTAACCCAAATCCTAGCCTTAACCCTAAACCTAACCCAGCTCTAGGCCCAGCCTCAATCTAACTCTAACCCTAATCCTAACATGAGCTCTAGTCTTAGTCCTGCTTCTAACAATAATCTTGATCCTACTTCTAAACATACTCCATCCCCTAATCATAGTCCTAATCCTAATCCTAATCCTAACCCTAACCCTAGGCCTAAACCTAACCATCAGATTCACATAACTAAGATGTAATTAAATCCAGAAAGTTTGCAAAGAGAAGCATACATGAAAAAGGGAACTGAAATATTTATGTGTATATTCAGTACCAGAAATATTTGAAAAGTAACCATCATTCTTTTCTCAATAAATGCCTAACTTTCAAAAAGAAACTCAAGTGGAGGAAACTTTTCTCATTAATATACATGTTTATAAGTTTACTCAGTAGGCTTTCTGGACTTCTTGATAAACAAATGAAAATTATTTTTTCTCACATTTAGCATTCTGAGTGTTGGCTGCTACTAAATTGGGTGAGATGAACTGAGACTCAGCAACACCTTGCTTTTAAAATGATGAATGAAAATCTGATCAGAAACCTAAGATGGGCATCGTAGTGGATCAAATGGTGGCTCCCCAAAAGAAATGTTCATGTCAAAATCTGGAATCTGTGAATGTTGCCTTATTTTGAAAAAGAGTCTTTGGAGATGTAATGAAGTTAAAGATATCAAGATGAGATCATCCTAAATCCAGTGGCATTTGTCCTCGTAAGAAACAGAAGAGGCAAAGATAGAAGAGGAGGAGGGGAGGTGACCACAGAAGCAGAGAGTGCAGTGACGCAATTGTAAGGTATGCCAGCAGCCGCCAGAAGCTGGAAGAGACCAGAAACAGCATCTTCCCCAGAGCCTGCAGAGGGAGTGAGTGACTCTGCCAACACCTTGATTTTGGATTTTTGGCCTCCAGAATTGTGAGTGCACGAATTTCTGTTGAATTTTAAGCCACCAAGTTTGCGGTAATTTGTTACAGCAGCCCCAGGAAACTAATAGAGACATGCCATGATGTGGTCAATTCCATAAAACCAGAGAGGTGAAGATTGCGAATTTGCTGGGTGGAAGTTCCAGTAACAAACCACCAGGCAAAGAAAGCTTAATCAGAGAGGAGATTGCTAGTGGTGAAGCTTATGCTCTAACAAAATTGGGTCAGTATATAAGCTATTTACAGGAAGGATGGTCTACAATTTTTCCGTCTTTACCACGACCACAAACTGCACATGTCACTATTGAGGCGAAAATAAAATGACAAGGTTACAGCTTTTGAAGAGTTCATAGACCAGAGTAGGAATAAATATGTACTTAGGTAAATTCTGAAAGAATACTCTGGGCAAATGAGATGGGAACCAGGCAACTTTGTCTGCTATAGCAGTAGACGGGGTGGGGAGGATAGGGGAGGTTATTGGAGAAAAAGTCAAAACAGAAGTGGGATGTCACTAGGAAGTTAATTTCTCAAAAGATGTCACTGGAAATATGTAGAATTCAGTTCAAAATTTGCTTCTTATATAATTTATTTAAATTTATTAAATTGACAACTCCTTCCACATATTTGCCTTTGTTGTCTCTTTCTTAATGTCCGTATTTTTTATCATCAATCCTGCCATTTACAGAGCTTTAAAACAATATGGAGGATGCCTTTTTTCCATGAGTGATTCTTTATATTGAATCTTCCAGGGTAGGTAAGATATGTTGCAGCACTGATTCCATTTTAGCGTTGCAGCTAGAGTTCGTCATATGGCTGTGACTTCCTCAAGTGGTTTTGGGAACTTTAATGTCTGATCAGCAAATGCTACTGGCACAGTAATTTTCTTATAACATGGTTTCAGCCTTACTATTTACCTGCTTAACAAAACCCAACTATCTACTGTGTGGGCCTGGACTGGGGTTCAAGGACTTCTCCCGTCTGACTCCTTTCTAGCTGTGTCATGTTTCCTAATGTGTCTCTATGTAAACCTTCCATTAAATGTGTTTTTCATCATTCTGTTTTTGTCCTTTTCACATGGGTTCCTTAAATTGTCATGAAATCTTACCTCACCTTTAAGGAAATAATTTGTGAGTCTTAACTCAAAGCTTCCCTCTTTGCATCTCTCCCAGCCTCTCTTCCTTCAACATACATTTATTTAGAGCTTACCATGTGCTGCATACTGGGATACATGTTAGGAATGTAGAAGCTCCCAATTTTTGTCCTCCAACAATGATCTACTTGTCTGTAAATGTAATGGACACTTTTCTGTTCGCATCCTCAATCCTTGTTTCTCCCAGAGAAGACTAGCAAAGAAACTCCTCGATGACAGGGGCCGTCTTCCTGTTGTTCGCCTCTTTATTTCCACTTCTCTGTGTCTGGCTTATAGTATGAATGAATGGGTAAGTGCTGAGGTTGATGTTGGTATTAATCATAGAGAATATATGGCAGTTTTTCTTGAGAAAAGAATGACTTCATAGAATCTTCAGCCTTGTGTGAAAGATGGAAAAAACTTCTGCAAAAGATAGACTCAGTTTTGAGTAGTTGATGCTTTCCTCCTCTTCCTTCTGAGTAACCGACCTTGAGTGGACCAGATGCGGCAAGCACAACTTGAGTCACTCAGAGGGAACTGAAATTGCTGAACTTTAGAAATTAGGAGTGATTTATCTTATTTCCTGGAAATAAGGACTAGTAAATAAGAATAGTATCACTCTTGTTAGTCAACAAAAGAAACAGAGCTACGGGCCAGCCTGGTGACGCAGCAGTTAAGTTTATGCGCTCCACTTCAGCAGCCTGGAGTTTGTCAGTTTGGATCCCAGGTGCAGACCTAGCATTGTTTATCAAGCCATGCTGTGGCAACGTCCCACATATAAAATAGAGGAAGATGGGCACAGATGTTAGCTCAGGGCCAATCTTCTTCAACAAAAAGAGGAGGATTTGTGGCAGATGTTAGCTCAGGGCTAATCTTTCTCAAAAAGAAAAAAAAAGGAACAGAGTTACATTTGAACTTTTTAAAATATTATTACATGTGTCCAGTTTTGAACAGAAAATAGCAGTTTTGGGTTACCTATATCATTGGTTTTCAACTTATTTTAGTTATGCATTTTCTGTTAACTAGAATTTTTCGTAGACAAAGATACAAAAACAATGAAAGCACAGATACTCTGTGTGAAGAGGGGATTGAGCAGTTTAGTGATCTTAGCTGACAGCACTTTTGGGCACATTCTGTTGGCTCCAAGAAACCCCAACCTTCACAGCATTTAGTGTAAAGGCCCTGCAATAACTTATAAGAGAGAGATGTGAAAATGTCGGTTAAAGGGTACAAAGTTTCACTTATGCAAGATGACTAAGCTCTGGAGATCTAATGTGGAGCCATGTGACTGTAGTTGATAATACTGTATTAAGTACTTGAAATTGGCTAAGAGGGTAAATCTTAAGTGTTCTTTCCACACACAGAAAAGAAAAAGAAAACAGAAGATGTAACCACGGAAGGTGGCAGATGTGTTACACAGTTTGATTGTGGTTACTTCACAAATGTAGATGTCTATCAGAACATCAAGTTGTGCACCATCAATATATACACTTTTTATTTGTCCGTTATATCTCAGTAAAGCTGGGGGCAAAAAGTGGAGTGTGAGAAAATATCAATGCTTTAAATCAATGGGCATTTTAAATATACATGCCAGAACAAAAACATCTCTGTGTTGCTCGATTCTCTCAAACCATCTGCAAAGAAGCAGCAGCAGAAAAGTGAAGATCATGAACCCTCTAAACTATCAGAAAGAAAACATTCAGACCACAGAACAAAGAAGCACACAAATCATAAAGTTAAAAACACAAATGAAGCATTACAAACAGAAATTAGAACATAAAATATGATGGTGGAACTAGGAAAATACATTCATCTTAGCAAAAAGTACATATAAAATAAACATACTTTTAAAAGAAAAAAATATCCTCAAAGTAGATTTTAAGTCAGAGCCTTATTAAACTCTTTAATGCGTTTTAAATGACACAGATAGATCAAAATAAATAGTGGACAAAGATACGGGAGAAAAAGACAGAGAAAAGGAAAAAGAGATTATAACAGCCAACAATGATGAATTCAAGTGATATGGATGGTGATTCAAAAATGAAAGTGGCACCAATCACAATGAAGGTGTGTCACAAATTTTTAAACCAAATAACTTAGCCTCAAAAGCTGAAGGCAGGGCCCGGCCCTGTGGTGCAGCAGTTAAGTGCACACATTCTGCTGTGGCGGCCTGGGGTTTGCCAGTTCAGATCCCGGGTGCAGACACGGCACTGCTTGGCAAGCCATGCTGTGGTAGGCGTCCCACATATAAAGTAGAGGAAGATGGGCATGGATGTTAGCTGAGGGCCAGTCTTCCTCAGCAAAAAGAGGAGGATTGGCAGCAGTTAGCTCAGGGCTAATCTTCCTCAAATAAAATAAAACAAAAAAAGCTGAAGGCAAAACAAACCCATGTATAAGGGGGAAAAAATTAGCTAATGGCAGGGGACTTGTAGCTCCTTCATTCAGAACAAAACATACTAAATGTGCAAAAACAGTACAGATATAAGCATATAAATAACATGATTAATAAAGTATATCAAATTATATAATCAGAAAAATCAAACACCTCTTCTTTCGTGTGCCCATGAATTATTTCCAAAATTGTACCTTATATTGGGTCACAAAAAACTGTCAGCGGCATTCTGTGCTCAGCATGTAATAAGCCTAGAAATTTATAACAAAAGATAAATCAACCTTACCACAAAAATATTAAAGAAACTTTCTCATTAAGTCTTAGGTCAAATATAGTATCAGAAATTAAACTACAACACACTTGGGAAAATAGGGATAGTAAAAATCAAGGCATCAAATCTAAAAGAGTGCAGTTAAAGCAGTCCTCAGAGGAAAATCCTTAATCTTGATTACTTAGCAGACTAAACCAGAAAGAATGAAAGAAAGAATAACTCAGCATCCAACCCAAGAAATTTAAAAAAAGGAAGCTCAGATGAAAACAATTGATACAAATTTACAAACGTGAATAAATCCAAGGGCTGATATTTTGAAAAAGTTAAAACTTATAATCTATCAGTTAAAAATATCAGGGAAAAAAGTATCAATATGTGAAATTATAGAAAAAGAATTGAGAAATAACCATGGATATAGAGAAAATCATAAGTACTTTCAAGACTGATTCTCAATTTTATGCAACTACATTTGCATATCTGGATGAAATGCCTAATTTTCTAGGGGAAAAATAAGAATGACTCTGGAAGAGATAGGCCAATTTCTATGGAATAAATTCATGCCATTGACAAAAAGTTATTACTCATCTTTCCCTTTTTCTCCATCGCAAGTACCAGACTATATGCTTCTATTTATTCTTGAAAGACAAACTGAGGGATATTAAAATTTTTACGTTTAGGGGTCGGCTCGGTGGCACAGCAGTTAAGTGTGCATGTTCTGCTTCTCAGCAGCCCAGGGTTCGCCAGTTCAGATCCCGGGTGCAGACATGGCACTGCTTGGCAAAAGCCATGCTGTGGTTGGCATCCCACATATAAAGTGGAGGAAGATGGGCATGGATGTTAGCTCAGAGCCAGTCTTCCTCAGCAAAAAGAGGAGGATTGGCAGTAGTTAGCTCAGGGCTGATATTCCTCAAAAAAAAAAAAAAAATTAAGTTTATTTGAGAAAATATTGATTCAAATCCGGCAGCGTGAACCTGAAACTGGGTAGGAGCACTCCACAGACAGGAGCAAGAAGAAAGACTTTTATGGAGAAAAGTTAGAACCTAAGCAAGGAAATGATTTGACTGGCTGTAGCTTAAGTGCCTGCCTCATCTGGGAAAGTCTAGTTGGTTGCTTGTGATTGCACGTCCTTAGATTTTGATTCCTTAACCTTGAGACATTTACAGGTTTAGGTTTTTGTTTGCTGATGTATATAATAGGGCATTAAAGCCACCTTAGTCTCATGACCTCCTTAATTACTTAATTTAGCATTATAAACATGCAAATTCTCTCAAAACATTGAGAAACAGAGAACTTTAAGGTTAATGAAACTGTCGTAGATCATAGAGAGGGAAAGAGAACTTCCAAATTACTATTTTGACATCAATATAAGAAAAGCTAACAGTATCACAATAAATTATGGAAACTGTGGACAATTATAAATACGAATGCTGACATACTACCACACTATTAACAAATAAAATCTAGTAGCACTTTAAAAGAATAATAAAACTCTAAGCAAAATTACCCAATAAAGGCAAAGATGTCTGCTAACAATATCATTATTCAGAATTTTTCTGCAAATTTAATAATAAACGTAATGCAAGGTATTGGAGTATACATCACGTATGCTCTTATTTTGTCTATATAACTGTAAATGCATAAAAATTTTGAGAAGTGTACACAAGAAATTGTTATCACTCGAGTGAGGGCTAAAGACCTGGGATGGGAGAAAGACAGCTATCAGATCTCATCAAATCTAGTCACCATCGATTTAAGACGTGAGTATTCAGTGTAATGCTAAAAAGAAATAACTTTGCCAATTAAATCATGACACACTTGGATTTTGATATTATAATTATTACTTTATTTCAGAAATATTAAAATATGAAAAATCTTAGATTTTATGAAAATTGGTGTATTTGAAGTTTTTACAAATATATTTATTACCTTGTTATTGAGAAATAGCTAAGAGAAAGTCTTAGTATTACTTCAGGAGGAAAAGTTAACAACTACCAGGCCTCCTCAAACTGCATTCATGAAGAGTTAATATTTTTATTTCCTCAAATTCTGGTTTGAAGGAGAAACTGGTGATGGATCTTTACCCCCTGTATCTTTTTCTTAGTTCTGACGCCTTTTAGTATCTGATGGCCTCTCACAGAAGCCTTCTAGTTTCTTAGACTTTTCAGGACTGCACCCAACTTGCATGTCCACATCAATCAAACCTCAGCTCAGAATTCTGGAGCAAAGAGACTGGGAGTGAGAAGAATCAAGAGGAGAGTCATAGTCAGACCTGCAGGGTTCTCAGGTCATCTGAAAAAGGTCAGCTTTCTCTGGTTGAATTAATTAAGTAAGGAAACCAATAGATTGAGGTGGTTCTAATGCTGTGGTGCCTATGTAAGCAAACCAAAATCTAAGCCTGTAAATGCCTCAAGTTTTCGAAATTGAAACACTAAGGCCAACCAGTCACAAACAGCCAGCTAGGCTTTACTGTATAGCTAATCACATCCTTTCCTTTCTTTGTTTCCACACGTCTCCATATCTGCCTCTCCCTCAGCTCCTGTCAGGAGTTTGGCACTGACTATTCAGGTTAACTTTTGTTCAGGTAAACTCTTCAAATTTTTAATATGCCTCAGTTTATCTTTTAACGTTCTCAGGGGAAGGTTTTAAGGAGTGACTGTCATGATTAGATTTTCATGACAAAATCCCTGTTGATGAGTAGATGGCACTTGGTTGCAGTGTAGAAAATCAATTGCAAAAAAGGGAAATGAAGGTCAGATACTGAAATCAAGTTTCCAGTCCCAATTAGTGTGTGTTCTAATTCTCTCTTAAGCAGGACTGACCTTATAAAAAGGCCGAGAAGGGAATCCAGTCCTTCGTGGGTTAAGTTTAAGGGATTCTGGGAAGCTGGGACCTAAAAGTCAGTTCCCATTGCTAATAGTGCTTGGCTCTGATTGTCCTCTGTCATAAAGGCATTTGGTGACCCTAAGGATTCGCGTCTTAGGAAACACTATGTGGCACTGGGATCTTTTACCTTGAAAAAGTGAGTTTATCAAATATTTCCAAAATTCCTTAAGGGCATATACTGAAGGACATAAAGACACTCAGGTCATGGCACAAATAAGGTGTTCAATTAATCTTTAAATGAACAAATGAAGGGAATGAAGGAAGGAATTAAAGAGATCTATGGGTATTGGGGGTGTGGGGGAGGCAGCAGTTGCTTCTGAGAGGAGGTGAGAAGATTCTGGGCTTAATTTCCTATCTTTTTACAGATTTGCTGAGGCCAGTCCTACTGTATAAAAATACTTTCTAACTAGTAGCTATCAGAAGTATCCCAGATCATAAAAAAAAAAGAAGAAAAAGAAACGAAATGAAGGGAAGAGTTTAGTGGATATTGGTGTAGGTATAAGATGGAGAAGCTGTTCTGTTTAAAAATAGAGCAGTCACAATTGAAATGCTAGATTTTCTACTTCTCCGCTTTTGTCACACTCCCCGCCCCCCATAGCTTATATAATCTTCATTGTTTGTTAAACTTTGTTCTACATTTATCTTCTTGGTCTGGGTTTAACCTAGAGGAAAGACGAGAGGAAATGATGTCTTTTCTTTAAAAACATTCTTTACTAAACACAGGAACTGCCCCAAATTGCCTGGGCTCCCCATGAATTCAGGCTCTATTTTTGAAAGTCAAAAGGATTCTAGGCAGGCAGGTTTGGTTTAGATAAGCATCCGGATTTGGGGATGGTTATCTGAAGACCTGCCTGTCGTTACATTTCACAGCAATGAAAGAACGTCTACTCTTAGGTTCTAAAGCCGTGAAGAAGATTCAATGAATGTCTCAGCTGTTTTCTTGCCCAAGTCACTGTAATATTTCCCAGATTTGCACTTTGCCTGTCTAAGTGTATGGATATCAGTGTGGGATCAGTACTTCCCATCCTGTTTGTAGATAGATTGCTTCCTACCCTCTTAACTGATCCTTAAAATAGAGGTCAGGATGAAAAGGTGCCGTTGTTGTTTCTCATGAAGGGCATTTTAATGGCCAGAGTTCCAGATGCTGAGAAGCTAACGTAACAAAAGGAATTATTTGGAAGAGAAGGGGAGAAACTTCTTATCATGAGGTGTCATTGCAAGACTAGCACATCACTTAAATTAAAGGGTGACTCTCAGGAAAAGCATTCAGAGATGATAGAGTAGAGTTAGACTGAATATAGTCAAAATGAATTAGCTGGATATTCCTTCTCTGGACAATTCCAGATCAGCTGTGTCTTACTTCAAAAAAGTTATCATAGGGCCAGTCCGGTGGTGCAGCAGTTAAGTGAACACATTCCGCTTCTCAGAGGCATGGGGTTCGCTGGTTCGGATCCTGGGCGCGGACATGGCACCGCTTGGCACGCCATGCTATGGTAGGCGTCCCACATATAAAGTAGAGGAAGATGGGCACAGATGTTAGCTCAGGGCCAGCCTTCCTCAGCCAGAAGAGGAGGATTGGCAGCAGTTAGCTCAGGGCTAATCTTCCTCAAAAGAAAAAAAAGTTATCACTTGTAACTGTGACCACAAAATGAGGCTTCAGGATGGCTTCTGTTTCTCGATCTGGGAGCAGTTACACAGATATGCTCAGTTACAGAAAATCAAGTTTATGGTATGTACATTTTTATGCATGTATGTTATATGTCAATTAAAATAAACAAAAATATGATACCTATTTATTTTGAACTACAGGAAGTTTTCACTAAACATCTCAAAACAATGGTCCATTTCATATCCCACTCCACACCTACAATCCATTTGTGTCCCTCAGCATTTCCCCCCCCAAATTGGATTTAGTAGTGTCCTCTGGCTAGTGTTCATTCATAGAATTCTGGAAAGATCTGTTGGGAAAAATGGGTCAGGGAAGCAAGATGGGACTTTGTTGGACTTCATTCTTTTTACATACTGGAGAGTCAGAGGATGATGACAGAGACATCCCCAATGTAATGAATATGAAAGCAATTATGTATTGTGCTTGCCTGCAGTGGCTGCTTTCAGTGCTGTTAAGAACTGCTATTATCACTTATGCTAGAAGGTGATAAATCAATGAAAACCAATAGGATATGTTGGAATATATGAGGAAGCCATTTGAGTTAAACCTAATTTGACCTGCCCTTTTTTTCCAAAAGGGCCTGACATGGACTGTTGAGCCTGCTTTGTACATCTGCCTTATATATTTACTATGTCCCAAAGACAAGAATGATGCCCTTAAAGATAGGGATGTAACTTCTCCCCATATCAGCATGTCTTTAAGGATTAGCATCTCTTCCTGGGAACTAAGGATTAATTACGGACCCGGACCCGCTGTGCTCATCTTGTGAGCAGTAGATCAGCTGATCTGCTGACCACTGATCTGCTGTGCCAGCTAAGTGGCTCGGAACTGGTATAAACGGGATATTCCTATCATATGGTATATATCCACTCTGTATGCCCCACTTCTTTGGTACCCTTCCTTCCTTGGAGAAGGAAGGCCCCAGGCTAGTCCTCAGATCTGGCTCATAGTAAACTCACCCCAATTTTGATTTATAAATTGAGTAACGAATATTTGTCAACAAAGGCTGAGAATGTCATCATTATGTGTGGGCAGGATGTGGACACTATACCAAAACACACTATAGGAGATAAGAACCCTGTTCTCATTGCTCAAGTCCTTTCCCACACCCCATGTGTCCCTCGAGATAACGTCTGGTAGACTTCTCATTATATGTTGTGACTGATTTCTTTCAACTGTTGTCCCTCCTGTCCTGATAACCCAGATCTGTATCTTGCCTCTCCACTGGGTTTCTTCATTCCTCTGGACTCTGGTCTCCATTCCAATGCTGGTGTCAAGGCCACTACAAGGCCAGGTGGACTAAAGCAGAAATTTCTTATTCAAATGATCAGTAAGTGAGCATCCTCAAGGGTGAAATTCTGAATTTCTATATGAAAAGTATATATTATACACTTTTTACATTATACGTTTTATTATTTATTTATAAATTATATGTTTATTATATATATCATTTTATATATAAAAATATAAATATACACACTTGTGCATTTTCTTGAAAGCAGGCCTCTTACATTTACTCCAACGTTTCACATATTCATAGCCCCTCAGACTTTAAGGACTACAAACACAGATTCTCTTTGGCATGATTTGAATACTTCTAGTATATTGCCTTTTAATTCGTTTTCCTATGAAGTCAATACATTCTTAATAAGGGACTGGGGTATTTTTGTTCCAAATAGGCATGCCCACTTCCCTCACTGGTTCAGATCCCCTTTAGGGCCAGTGTACCCAACCCCTAGCTGTCATGAGTCTTAGCAGGTATCAGTGTAGGTCTGCTCCTTTCTCCAGAGAATGCTCCCCTATCTAACTGTGAAGTTTTGCTCACAAGATGAAACAGTCCACAGAGCCAATGCCCACCATTACAGAGCACCAAATGCTGCCCATGTGCTTAAAGGAGGCACCAATTCATGCTTCGGAGGTCTCTGTGGCTTCAGGGGAAGCTCAACTCCTTGCTCAGTTCCTCTCCTGCCCCATTCTGCTTCCTTCATTCTCCTTTTTCTGAGCTCACTTGAATCCCTGTCTTAGGCTCTGCTTTGGTTGAACCCAATCTAAAGCAATAGCCCACAAGCTCTTAAACCCTTTGGCTAATTTAATGTAGCTGATTGTCTCACAGAAATAGTGTTCTAATGGGGGCCATTGTATGGGATCATTAATCTCAAATTAGTTCTATCAAAAAAAGATCTTGAATACAGGAATTTAGTTAGGAAAGCTTTATTACTCATAATAGTTTGCAAACTGGGGAGAAGTGACCTTCAGCAACAGACTAACTCCCAGAGAACAAAGAAAGGGGCTGCCTTTATAGAGGTTCCCACCCAGGTTCCCACTCATTGCCGATCCCCAAATGAGGGATGCAAGCCGGGTGAGTCTTGATTGTTTGACACAGGTCACAGTTTCATTGGTTAGATCCAGGTGGCTGGTAGGGCTTTTGTAAAATCAGGAACTTTGGCAGAGTCAAAGCTTGAGTGTATTATGTGGTTTTTCCTCGAATAGAGTCGTGACTGCACCCCCCACCCTGTCACGGCCACTTGACACCATCTTGTTTTTATGTCCCAGTTAGCCACACAGTCCATCGGTTCTCAGGGGTCTTTTTGATTTCATTTTTTTCCACAGTTGTATGAATAGAGTAAAAACTTTAATTATAATACTCTTGAATATTTTCTTAGCCTATTTATTTAGAAATAGAAATAACATTTTGCACTTATGTAAGACTATTTTTCATATGCTGTGGGTGGTAATTGCTATTATGACCAACTCTAAATGAAGATAATTTATTTGACCTTTTCAGGTTAGCCGGAAATGGCGTTATGATCTATCTACCTTCTGTCTATCGTATTTACTGCTTGAACTTCTCTATCTCTTCCATTTTCCATTTATGCAAGTATTTCAAGCCATGTTCTCAGATGAGAGTTCAACTTGCAAATATGTAGGGCCAGCCTGTTTCTTGCAGAGCAGTCAAATTTTGAAGGCAGACAAATTGTCTTGGCACCCTCACAACTTGACTCATTCTTAGGTGAGCCAACGGGTGCTGTACTCCTGACCACCTGTTGATGGGGCATGGGCACCGAACTGTGATGACATGACTGTCATTTCATGAGTTCTTAAAATATGCCAGGCCCTGTGCATGCATCATTCTCATTTAGGGATCAAAACATCACTATGATGCAAGCATGACTATCTCCATTTTACAAATGAGAACCTTAGAAATGTTAATGTCTTCTATGTAGTCACAGAACAAGTGACCAGCACAACCAGGATTCAAAAATGGCTCTTCTTGATTTTTAATCCTTTGCTCTTAACAAACTATATTTTGCTCCCATAATCTGAGTACTATGCTTCTGCCACTCACTTGATGAGGGGAAAGAAGAAATGAGTTATGTCCAAAGGTAAATGGAGGAGCCAGCACAGTGTACAGTGTGGTATGGAAGTCTGCAAGGCTATTGTTCTTAGAAGGGGTGTTTCATGGTTGAACACAGAGCAAGCTTGGGGATTTCCAACCAAGGTAAATGGGGGACTCTCCAGCTTCAGGGAGTCTCTTAGTTTTTTGTTTTATACATGGCTAAGAAAACTTAGAAAGACTCTTTTCCTACCCTTACCTCCAGTTTGCTTGCCCTCCTTGTCTGCTTGCTCTGAATCTGAGACGCAGGGAAAATAGTTTACCTTTCAAGCCTGGCTGTCATGACATGACCGCTACATATGAAGTTGGCTGTCTGGTAAAGCTGGGTGTTCCTCCATCCAATCACCAGCTTCTCGTCTATGAAAAGTTCTCTAGGATCCCAACTGCTGCTATAAAGCAAGAAGAATTAAATGCAATTTTATTAAAAGAAAACTAAATTCAGTTTCTGTTTCTTGAACTATGCTTAGATAAATTGAAATTGACTTCAATTGACTAATAATCTCTATATTTTTGTGTAGTTTTTGGTAAAATATGTATGATTGATGCTGTTTCTCCCAATTTTTATATATTGATGGCTTAGAATTTTCTGATGCATATCATAAATAGATAAATTGTGTCTCATCTTAATTAAAACTTCCCTTCTGTGAAAGACCATCTTAAGAGAATTGAAAGATAAACTAGACACCAGGAGAAAATATTTGCAAACCACATATTTAATGAAGGGCTAGTATCTAGAATATATAAAGAACTTTCAAATCTCAGCTTTAAAAACAAACAATCCTGAGGCCAGCCCTGTGGCTGAGTTGTTAAGTTCGTGTGCTCCACTTTGGCAGCCCAGGGTTCGCTGGTTTGGATCCAGGGCATGGACCTACACACCACTCATCAAGCCATGCTGTGGCAGCGTCCCACATAGAAGACCTAGAATGACCTACAGCTAGGATATACAGCTAGGTATTGGGGCTTTGGGGAGAAAAAAAAAGAGGAAGATTGGCAACAGATCTTGGCTCAGAGCCAGTCTTCCTCACCAAAAAGAAAAAAAGAAGCAGCATACAAAAACAAACAACAAACCATTCTGAACTGACATTTCACCAGCAAGAATATACAAAAGGCAAATAAGCACATGAAAAGTTATTCAACATCATTAGCCATTAGGGGAATGCAAATTGAAACCATGATGAGATATCACTACATATCTATTAGAATGGATAAATTAAGAAATAATGATAAGATCAAATGCTGGTGAGGATGCAGAGAAACTGGATTGCTCATATATTGCTGGCGGGAATATAAAATTGTATGACTACTCTTGAAGAGTATGGTGATTGCTTACAAAACTAAACATACACTTATCATATGATTCAGTAATTATACCCATGGGCATCTATCTCAGAGAAATTAAAGGTTATGTTGGAACAAAGACCTTTAGACAAATATTCATAGCAGCTTTATTCATAATGGTGCAAAGTGGAAATAGCACACATGTTCTTCAATTGGTGAATGATGGAACACACTGTGGTGCATACATAGCATGGAATACTAGTCAGTAATAAAGAAACCAACCATTGATACACAGCAGCTTGGATGGATGCTTAGTGAATTATGCTGGATGAAAAAACTAATCTCAAAAGGTTACATACTATATGATTCCATTTATATAAGAATCTTGAAATGACAAAATTATAGAAATGGAGAACAGATTACTGATCCGCAGGGGGTTGCAGCTTCTAATGGCGGAACAAAAAGAAGGCAGCATGCCTTTGTCCATGAGCGGAGTAAAGGAACGAGGAAATGGCATAATTATGTTAACCTGTTCTCTGTTATCTTGAAGTGATTTTGATGATTTCTGGTTATAAGGGAAATGTCACAAAACCAATTGAGATGACCCAGTGGGATCCTGCAATGTATCAACAAAGGTAATAATGGGGAAAGAACATTTACTGAATATTAACTTTTTCAGGCACCATCCTAAGTGCTTCACATTTATTAATCCTCACGACAGCTTTATGAGTTAGATGCTGTGATTAATCTCTTTTTCAGACCAGAGAACTGAGGCATATAGAGACTAAATGCTAAGTACTAAGACTAAGTACTTCCCTATGGTCATACAGTGGTGGAGCGGGGATTTGAGTCTAGGAATTTTGGATCTGCATTCTGTGCTCGTAAATGCCGTGATGTAAGTTTGTGTCTTTGAGAAATTGTGCTTCGTTCATCTCTCCAAGTAATGTTTTCTTAAAATAGAAAATCATAAGGGTGATCCTGGTGGTAGCTTGAAAACATTTTTCTACAATTCATCTGGCCATGAGTACATGAAACCGATGTTTAAGAATCTTGATATGAGGGGACCGGCCCAGTGGCTGAGTGGTTAAGTTCGTGTGCTCTGCTTTGGCGGCCCAGGGTTTAGAGGGTTCAGATCCTGTTTGCCGACATGGCACCGCTTGTCAGGCCATGCTGAGGCGGCGTCCCACAGAGCACAACCAGAGGCACTCACAACTAGAATATACAACTATGTACTGGGGAGCTTTGGGGAGAAGAAGATGAAAAAAAAAAAAGAAGAAGATTGGCATCAGTTGTTAGCTCAGGTGCCAATCTTTAAAAAAAAAGAATCTTGATACGAAACGACAAGTCAAAAGAGTTAAGATTAAACAAAAATCTATAGTTTGAGCCTTTATTACTATTTTCCTTTTCTTCTAAATAGTGCATACTATACTTAAGAGCATTGGATACTTTCCAGTAATGTGCAAATTATGAATCTAAAGTAGACTCATTTGAACTTTGTTTCACAATGTGGAGTAAAGAAAATGTAACACAGAAAAAAAATGCCTGAAAATAAAATGCTTTTGGCACTTAATTAGTATTAATTAGCAATGGTAGTAATTTCCAAATGTTATTTCATGTCACAAAACTTTTGTATGGAATATTGCCTTCTTCCCTCACTGCCTTTGGAATGTGGAAACTATTAGAATTATTACTTGTGCAAAGGAAACCTACCATGATGTTTTAGGAATTTTTGGAGGCTATAAATAATATAGGTTGAGTAAGGAAATGAGCAACCATGTGCCCCTTCTTTTTAGGTTTTGTTTTTCTCTCTGAATATGAAGGTATAGACTTGGCATTTTATCATTCTAATCTCATAGCCTTTTTTTGTGATTAAAAATTGTTTATAGTCATGTGTCACTTAATGACGGGGATATGTTCTCAGACGTGTTGTTAGGCGATTTCATTGCCCTGCGAACACCATAGAGTGTACTTACACAAACCTAGATGGTATAGCCTACTACACACTTAGGCTCTATGATGCTCAATTAATGGGACCACCATTGTATATGTGGTCTGTCACTGGCTGAATGTTGTTACATGGTATACCATACTTTGTAGTCACAGGCAGATGGGAGAATGTTCATAGTTGATATTACCTGCTGAAAGGAAGAAAGGAATGTGTTGACCTTAAACAAGTAGACAGCCAGTTATTTCTACAGTAAAAATGGGTTTATTTGGGATCAGCAAATAATTACAATTTGGGGCCTGCAACCATGGCGAGCCATGTGCAACTCCTGAAGTGTCAGGTTTTTCCAGGTTCATCAGCTTTTTATCCCTCGACGCCCTGGATGTTGTATTGGAGGGAAAGGGCACAGACTGGAAACGTTTTATGGGCATATTTGAGTAACAAGGAGGGATAGAAGGGCATGTCACCAGCTAGTAACCCCAAGGAACTCAAGGGTGGGTTTGGATATTTTAACTGTGTTTCCAAATTGTTCTTTTTCCTTTTGCTATGTCAAGGAGATGCAATCACCAACCTCCCTGAACCAGACCAAGCCTCACCATGAGAGCTACGCCTGTGACCTTTGCCTTATGTTGAATGCTAAGATCTCTCCAGCAGGAGCTGAGGCCTTATTACCATAACCTGCAATGTATGTGGAAGCATGTTTTCCAACTGTGCCTGCACAAGCGAATACCCATCTCTCCCTTTTGAATATTCATTCCCCATCAGAAATAAATGTCTCTGCTTCCCTTTGGTCAGGGATGCGCTATGAATCTGGAAATGATTCCTCATGGTCTCCTGTTTGCTGCAACTATACCTTACTTTTTGAGACAACTACTTCTGCTTCAGGGTCTGATTCAACTCACCAGGAGGGAACCCACTTAAGTTTCGTGTAACAGAAGAAGCCTCAGGCATTTTTTATCTAAAGTCCTTATGTTATCAAGATGGTGGGTATTGGAGATCATCTGAGGCATTATGTCATCATGGAAAGTTTGGCAGACAAACTTCCAATAGGCCTGCTCCAGACATCTTAGGAAAGCTGTCTCATCAGATATCTACTTCAGTTCTGGGAAATCACCTTCAAGACACCAGATGATGTGCAGGTCCAGTCAGGGTTTGGGTGCTTTCTTTAGGTGGGTCCCATGAATTTAAGAGTCAATTCCCAGTTTTATGGGAAGAACCAGATAACACAGCCTTTAAGTCCTAAAAGGAGTGTTTGATGAACCTGCCTGCCCTTGGACATCCCAATTTTCAGATTCCCTTTCTCTTTTTTGTGTATGAAAAGGAAGGGAATACAGGGTATCAAGGGATAACGATATTGTTTATTGCTCAGAGATCTTGGACAAACCTCCACCCTAAGGCCTTGCATTTTCTCCGAGGTAAAATAGGAGTATTACAGGGACTAGGACAAGGGATAATGAGGCCTTGAGCCTTGAAATCTTTGATTATGGGCTTTATACCTTGAAGTGCTTCTTTACTTACCGAGTATTAATTAATTCTGGGGAGAGGTTTTGAGGGCTCTATTTGAATCTTGATGGGAGGTATGCTGTGAATTTTACCAACATCACTTAAAGATTTTGCCCATAAGGAGGATGGAAGCTGATTCAGTAGGGACAAACGATCAGTGTTTCCAGAATCAGCTCTAGCACTGTCGGGGATGGAGCAAATAAAAGGTGCCCAAAGTCATTTAATTCACCTGGTTGGCTGTTTTAATGACTACTGTCAAATTCTAGAATTATTTCCCCCTTTTGGAAGCAAAACATTTCAGCATGGTGCTTTTCTAAGAAGTCTCAGCCTAATAAATGAATAGGGGTGGAGGAACTAAGAAGAGAAGGGTGTGTGTCTCTCAAAGGGCCTAAACAAGAGGGAGTGGGTTCAGAGACAAGAACTTTTTGAGGTTTATTAGAAATACCCACTAGCTGAACTGTTTTTGTACTCCAAAGTGGGGCTGCTTTATAGTGGTAGGGTTGAGCACCGAGAGTGTGGCTCCAGTGCCATTTGGGACAGAAAGAGATTCATTTCCAATCTAGAGAAAAGTTTTTCCAAGTGGATTAAGAGAGAGGATTTAGGGACCCCCTGTGGTCCCTCAAGCTGCATCACTGAGAATTTGGAGGACATTGGAAAGGCTGGTTAGATGGTGAAGTTGCCCAATGCACTTAAATTTGTAATAATCTGTTTTCCAATGTCCTGGCCCTTGGCAATAATAACAGAAACTAGGAGATTTTTGATTTCATTTAGAGGCCTTCATTTCCTGGAGTTGAAGGTTAAGAATTTTAGCAGTCTTTCTTTTAAGTGACTTATCTAGGGTATAAGAGAGCTGGTTTGACAGATTAACTCAATCTGGAATGGACTTAGTTTCCCATTGCATCCTGGTCCTTTTGATTAGAAGGGGAAGGTCTTGGTTTACCACATTAGTAAAAAAATGCTACCCAGGTAGAACCAACATCTGAAGAAAGACTAGAATTTTTTAAAAAATATCTGAAGTTGATTGTAATAGTTATGAGCAGGTTCATTAGGTTTTTGCACACAAGCTTGAATTTTGTTCCAATCCACAGGCTTTGGGGAAGCCCTAGGAATGGCCCAAGGAAGTCATCTAACAATTGCCCAAGCCTGATCATAGAGCAGGACATTGGGTGGGTCAAATGGTTGTAATTCTAGAGAGCTTTCAGGATTTTCCCAATTAGTGGTTTTCATCCAATGCTGGGCCTGGCCTTCACCAATAAGCATGTGAACTAGCTGTTGTAAGTCAGAGAAACCAGGTTGATAACTTTGAATGACTATATTAAATTACTCAGCAAACGTCTGAGGATTTAGTGTAACTTTGGGAAAATCTTTGACTATGGCTTGCAGTTCAGCTTTAGTCTAGAGAATATAAGAAATCAAGGGTTTAGCCTTTGGATCCTCAGAAGGCTTAATTTCACAACTGTCAAAACAACTAATTGCCCCAAGGAACTCAAGGATGGGTTCCAAATTGTTTTTTTCCTGTTATGTTAAGGAGATGCTATCACTAACCACCCTGAACCAGACCAAGTCCCACCACAAGAGCTACCCTTCTGACCTTTGCCTTATGTTTAATGCTGAGATCTCCTCTCCAGGAGGAGCTTAGGCCATATTACCCTAACTCGCAGTGTATGTGGAAGCATATTTTCCAACTGAGCCCGCACAAACAAATACCCACTTCTTCCTTTTGAATATTCATTCCCCATCCAAAATAAAAGGTCCTGCTTCCCTTTGTTTGGGGAGAACCATGACTTTGGAAATGATTCCGCGTGGTCTCCTGTTTGCTGCAAATATACTTTACTTTGTGAGATAACTACCTCTGGTGGAGAGTCTGATTTAACTCACCTGGAGGCCAACCTACTTTGGTTTCGGTAACAAAAGGACATATTCTGACAGGTTCAGAGGAAGAGGAAGCGGGGAGAGGTTCAGGGCAAAGGGGAACTTTGGTGAGAAAGTTAGTATGGGGTACCTGAGGGTCTAAAGGAGGTGTAGGTAGTATAGAAGGAATGGAGGAGGATGGCTCCAGAGGCGGGGCCAGAGCACAAGGAGCTGGGGGAGGGGAACGTAATGGTGCTGGAGGCAGAGCCTGAGACAAAGAAGCTGGGGAAGAGGAACATGAGACTACAGAAGCCATTTTGTTTTTGTTTAATGGTTTGTTGGCCTCAGTTAATCTTAAAATTTTATTTTGCAAAGAGGCAATTTTATACTCCTGATAACATTTGGAAGCCTCAAAATACCAATCAAAAGAGACATTCCATTCAGTTTTGGAAATTACAGAGCTGTGGTTGTCTAATCCAGTTTTAAGAAAAGTAAGTTTGAGGAGTTCAAAAATTCCCCATATGGCCACTGGTATGCTAAATTACCTTTGGTTACATTGGTCCATTTAGTTAGAAACGCGCATGAGGAAGGGCCGTGGTTTTTAAACATAAAATCATCAGGGTTTCCTGTGGGGGGACACCCTCAAAATATTTAGATAACTGGGATCTCATTTCTCAGAGGTTTTTCTCTAGAGTAAGAGAATAATTTTCAAACAGCCTAAACAATTCAAACTGAGCTTAAACAGATCGCAACTCAAACAGCTTGAACATCTCAAACAGACTACAGGCTTCATACCAGCCAGTTCCAATAGGAACAGTCTGATTTCAGTAAGGTGGACCAAAGGTTGACTCAGTGCAGCTCCAAGGGACAGTCTGGTTCCAAAGGGAATCAGACCAAAGTTTGATCAATCAACCCAGTTCAAGGAACGGCCTGCCTCCAAGGGAGTCAGGCCAAAGGCTGTATTGGCACGGTTTCAATTGGAACAGCCTACTCCCAAAGGAGTCAGGCTGATGTGCCAGCTCAGTTCCAAGTAGAAATGGTTTGGTTCCAAAGGGATCGGACCGACAGCTTAGCGCAGTTCTGGTAGAAACAGCCAATTTCAAAAGAATCAGGCCAAAGTGCCAACCAAATACTCACAGACAAACAAGGCCTTACCAGAGAAGTAGGAAGCCTTAAAAGCGATCTTGACTAAAGCCTGGAGGACCTCAAATGCAGAGGGTGGAAGCTTGGATCCTGGAGAAAAGACTTGCCCTCAAACTCCAGGGTCAGTGAGAAAAGCAGTGGGCTCAATGGGCTCTGTTGTGAGTACCACACCTGTTTGTTCACCAGCCTCAGAGGCATTGAGGGTCTTCTCCGGATCCTCATATAGGCCACCAAAATGTTGGCTTTAAACAAATAGACAGCCAGTTATTTCTCCAGCAAAAATGGGTTTATTCAGGATCAGCAAAGAATTGCAACTTGAGGTCTGCAACCATGGTGAGCCACCTGCAAGTCCTGAGCAACAAGAGGAGGAGAAACTCTTTTATAGAGGGGAAGAGGAAGTTGGGAGAGCTATCATAAAAAAAGAGTTCATTGGAGGAATTGAGAGGTTGAAATATAGTGGCTTTCATAGGCTGAGTTGTGACAATCTCTCATTGGCTGAGCTTCTCGCTGGTCAAGAAGAAGTCTTTCTTCATCCTGTTGGACGCTGCTATCTAGGTAGGGCATGAGGGCTCCCCCTTTTGGCATCCTGACTCCATTTTAATGAGATTTCTGTTTATTAATTTCCACAACTGCCGTATTTTAGTGATCTCTTAAAGAGAGGGTGGTTCTCAAAAGACTTATCTGATGGACTCATATTTTGAAGTCCAGCTTCAAGAAGTTTGGAGAACAGAATATCAATCATAACTCTTTCTTGCAGTTCACCCCACTGGTAACGTCTCATACTGCAAATCAAACAACCGACATCCAATGGAAATGAATTCATATGCAACTCTGTCTGGCTCTAGCCCTCTGAACATCAGTGACCCTCTTTTTTATGCAGAGTAGAGATGTTGTCACATGTGAAATAGCCCAAGAAGTGGGACTGAGACCTCATTCTGGTGATTCAGAGGGAAGTGTGGAAAGTTCTGAACTGAGGCTGGATCTTGCAGTGTGACCTACTTTGACCTAGCAGGAGGACTATAGTGCCGGATATATCCATGGCATCAAATATAGTAAAAGCCAAAGAAATGGAGATGTAGGAGTGATTAAATAAACATGTCATGAAAATATGTTTTTAAACATATATCTAAGTATTGGTAATTCAGAGTACAGGCATATCTCCTTTTACTGTGCTTTGCTTTACTGCACTTTGCAATATTGCATTTTTTACAAGACCCTCCACCAGCAAAAAGATTATGACTCATTGAAGGCTCACATGATGGTTAGCATTTTTTAGCAATAAAGTATTTTTTAGTTAAGATTTGTACTTTGTTTTTTCTAGATATAATGCTATTGTACACTTAATAGACTACAGTATAGTGTAAACATAACTTTTATATAAACTGGGAAACCAAAAAATTCATGTGACTTGCTTTATTGCGATATTCACTTTATTGTAGTGGTCTGGAACCGAACCTGCAACATCTCCAAGGTATGCCTGTACTCAACTTAGAGCAAAGCCCAAAGGAAGGAACCGAACACTTTATCTTGATTCTTACTGCCTTACAGTGACACAAAGATGTGTTGTACTGTAGTAGATATTATTAGTGCTTTATCAAGATTCCATTTACCTTCTAGTACATCTATTTTCCAGCTGTTCTGAGAATTTGCTGCTCATGGTTCACAGCTGCCTGTCTCAAGGTATAACCAAACCTGTGCAGCCATTCTAATTCCAAAGCTCCCTGTGGGATCAGGCTGAGGCTAGACTTCAGCTGGACTGCCTATCTGCATACCTTCTTCTTCTTTCTTCTGTTTTCCTCATTCCCTTACATATTTCTCCAGAGCACACTCCCTTAGTAAATCGTTTTCACACACGCATGCACACACACGCACAAATATATGAGGCTCTGCTTCTGGGGAACATGACCAAGGCAAACACTCATTGACAGCCATCAGAGAGTCATAATAGGAAACTGATAAGTCTTCATGTAGAGGGAGATGGTTGAGCAAAGAGCAGGAAGATGTATGTGGCATACAAAGGAATAAATGAAGTTAAGTTTTACACAGTGATCTGAATGAAGCCAGGAGGCTGTAGATAGTTAAACAAATTTATTTAATTTCCTCCAATGGGAAATTAAATGCCTATCGTAGTATTGTAGCTGGAAATAAATATTTTAACATTTCTGAACTAAAAAACAATCTATAAAATTAGAAGGCTTTCAAAAGTAGGCATCACGGATATGCATGGTAGGAAAGAAATCTAGATATTTCTTACACTCAGGTCTTAAGACATATTTTTTTTTTAAAGATTTTTTTTAATTTTTTTCCTTTTTCTCCCTGAAGCCCCCCGGTACATAGTTGTATATTCTTCGTTGTGGGTCCTTCTAGTTGTGGCATGTGGGATGCTGCCTCAGCGTGGTTTGATGAGCAGTGCCATGTCTGCGCCCAGGATTCGAACCAACGAAACACTGGTCTGCCTGCAGCGGAGCGCACGAACTTAACCACTTGGCCACGGGGCCAGGCCCTTTAAGACATATTTAAGAATTAGGTGCCTTTCCCTTTTTACAGACTCTGAGAGAACATTTATAACCTTAATCAGTAACTCATTTCAGTGGCTAATGATTCTCACAATTTGAAAATTCTTTGTTTTAATTTAATGCAATTTCTTGCCATCCAGTGTAAAATTCTTTCCTCTCTTCTGCCCTGTGTAGATTTGAAAAATTGATGAACTATAATATTCCCTTTACTTTAACCAGAATTCTTCTTGCTCTCTTTTTTTGAGCAGAAATGAAGGGGACAGGGCTCTGTCGGACTTCCCTCTGGTTACAAACAGATAGATCCTCTAGATAAAATATGCTAATATCTACATGGGAATGGCAGAAAAGAAATGAAGGCTCTAGAAACAAAGAGGGAATCTAAAGCTAGGATGGCAAAATTACAAGCTGATTATCTGGTAGTCTGGGCCAGTTACAGGTCCAAGATATATGTTAGGATTTGGGGGTAGGATTTTAATGCTGTCAGGATCTCAGCTGAGCTGGGAGAGAGAGAGCTGAGCTGCCAGATACCAAAGTAGTCAATTAAAGCAACAAGCCAAAAATGAGAGTTAAGCCTTTAATCACTTACTGTGACGGTATAAGCAGGAGGTTAAAACCAGAGAAAATACTGTTCCATCAGGTGGGTCAACACAGACATGGGGGTGGGGGTTGTCTCCCTGTTGAGGGTGCTCTGAATGCCTGTGGTGTGTTTACTGAAGGGGTGACTGGGATGGGCTAGGAGTGGAAAAGTACTAAAGACTGAGAGTGAGGAAAGTGTCTTCAAGGTTTTTCCCCTCCCCTCATAAGGAGGCCTCAGCAGAAGCATCTGAAGAAGAGCTCTGCCCAAGGCCTCAGACAAAAAGACCAAGGAATGAAGATGCCTGAGCTGAGAATGCAAATGTGTGAAAGAGTGTGGCTTGTCAGAGGGGGCTGAGACCTTGACTGCAACTCCCCTCTGAGACCACTAGGAGGGCACACGCCTTCTCTGTGAGGCCTGACAAGTAAAGCCTTTGCAATTATTGATGGTTGGGCCTGAAAAGTCACACACAGGTTTTCAAGGAGGAGCCAGACTCCTCAAATGCAACCTAAGGACAGGTAATCTGTTCTTGTGCTTGTAACAGGGTGGATCCTGGAAGAACTTTCTCTCTGGTAAAAAGAAGAAGAAATTAACTTTATTCACTACTCCACAGATGGAAATATAAAAGCTTCTCTTTGCTTAGATCTCTATATGGAACAAAAATTGCACATGAGAAATGCAGGTCCCAGGACTATCTATCCTCTGTGGATTTGGAACCTAGTTTATGCTATAAATGTGGAGGGAGAATTCCCCCAAAGTAGGGTCCCACAAATGGAAGACATAAAGAACCCAATAGATGCTTTGTAGTGTAGGGGAGGAAGACACTTCCTTTACCCCCCTCTGGGTCCTTCTGCCAGGAGAACAAATTAATTTCACATGAGACAGAATAAACGGAGAAAATTAAACAAAGCTTTATAACATGTATACATGGGAGAGACAGGCAATCTGCACAACTGGCCAAAATGGCTAAAGCCACCACCTTAAATATCATCTTCAGCTAAAGACAAAGGAGGGTGTTGGGGGTGGGGGGAGTCAGTTGCAGGAGATTACTACACAAGTACAGTACACAAGAGTCAGGTTATTATGCAGACTTGAGTGCTTGCCTTCCACACTGATGAGAGTTTCTAGAGATAAGGTCATCCCGCCTTCTTCCTGGTACAGAGAGGGAGACACCTTTACAGATGGAGATTTCCTTTACAAATGTAAATGTCTCTTGACAAAGGGTAAGTAAATTCTACTTTTCAGACTTTCTTTCCTGTCTGTGGTTTTTAAAAGTAACTAGCCAAAAATAATCCTTATGCCAAAGAGACATATCTTGGGGTGGCCAATTCCAGTCCCCCACAGTAGCAACCCTTTCAGAGCAAAGAATACACAAGATTTTCACAGAAAACATTGGGACCATTCTGAGATGAAAATGGGTTGCTAGTAATTAAGGCAACATGTGATAATATCAGTTGAAACAGAAACTCATCATCTCAATGGCTTAACAACATGAAAGTTCGTTTATTGTTCATGTCCCAGTCCAGGGGATATGTTCCTGGTCATATAGCCTTTGATGAGGTCATTCAGGAAGCCCAGTACCTCTCACCTTGCAGCTCATCTCTGTTCAGAGTCCTTAGAAAACTCCCCATGTGGCTGGATGATGAGGAAAGAGACCACAGAGAAAGCTCATTTCTTGGTCATGTCAACTTTCAATGCCCAAACATCTTTCCTGCTCATGTCACCAGGACCAGCTCTTTGCCAACACCTAACTGCACAGAACACTAGGAAAAGGAGAGAAGCTTTACACTAAGGAGGAAAAGGAAATGGGACTTGGCAAATGTGCATAATCTCTTGCCACACTTGTGAATTTCTGGTGAGAATATACATTAATACGGCCATTTTGGAGGGCAAATTTTAGTAAAGTTGTCATTACATATGCCTTTATAACACACAATTCAACTTAGATATGTAACCTAAGAAATCTTATACACATGTTCAAAGGAACATGTACAAGGATTTAAAAAAATATACTCCTTTCAGGCCAGCCCTGGTGACCTAGTGGTTAAGTTCAAGGCACTCCGCTTTGGCAGCCTGGGTTTGGTTCCCACGTGAGGACCTACACTGCTCTGTTAGTGGTCATGTCATGCTGGTGGCCCACATACTAAAAAATAGAGGAAGATTGGCATGGATCTTAGCTTGGGGCAAATCTTCTTCAGCAAAAAAAACATACATATATATGTTCCTTTCAATAATGTTTATGATTTTGATAAATAGCAAACAACCTAATTTTCTGTCTATTGGGGAACAGAAATGTAAATTGTAATTCATTTATACAAGGGAACATTATAGTGTAGTTACAATGAATTAAAAATTAAATATATCAGTGTAGATATGTTTGAAAATGTGAATTAAATTAGTATAAGATATTAAATGATACAAAAAGTGCAAAACCATGCATGCAAAATTTTGAACTTTACAAAATGACAATTTCCATTGTTCATGAGTACATGCATATAAGAATAGTATAAAAACATGCAGAGAATGATAGGCACCAGCTTCAAGAGAGTAGTAAGCTCTGGAGATGAAATGATTGTCACTGACTAGTTGGCCCATGTTGTTCCAAATTGTTCTTTTTCCTTTCGTTATGGTAAGGACATGTGGTCACCAACCTCCCTGAACCAAACCAGGCCTCACCACGAGAGCCATGCCTGTGACCTTTGCCTTATTTTGAATGCTAAGATCACTCCAGAAGGATTAGGCCTTGTTGCCATAACCTGCAGTGTATGTAGAAGCATGTTTTCCAACTGAGCCTGTGCAAACGAATACCCACCTCTCCCTTTTGAATATTCATTCTCCATCCAAAATAAATTTCCCTGCTTTCCTTTGTTTGGGGCCGCCACGAGCCACGAGTCTGGAATGATTCCGCATGGTCTCCTATTTGCTGCAAACACACTTTACTTTGTGAGACAACTACTTCTGGCGGAGAGTCTATTTAACTCATCAGGAGGGAACCCACTTTGGTTTTGGTAACATGATGAGAAAGGTGATTTGATTTCTTAAAAAAGGAAAACAGATCTGAAGCAAAAGATCTGGAAAAATATTACAATATGTAAAATCTAGATTTGTGTGCAAAGGTATTTGTTATATGCCCCTGATGTATATTTGAAAAGCATATTATTATACGTATCATTATTCTAAAAGTAAAGTAAAATTGTTCTGAAAATAATGTGCAACACGTGTGAAAGATGGTTCGGCACTAACTAGTCAGTCATCATTCTCAAATTATTTTAAAACTTCATATATTTCCACATATTGCAGCAGATAAATGATATAAAACAATTGGATTTCAGTATAGTTTTAAAAGCAAGATCTTTCAGCAAGTGAAATGGGAAAACGCACTATCTAAAAATCCTAAAAACTCATTAAGTACAAAGTTTTGATAAAGGCAGACCTTTTCGGTTTTTATGGAGGCTTCATTGCATAGTCATGACTGATTAAATCATTGACCATTGGTGATGGAACTACATCTCCAGCCCCTCTCCCCTGCCCAGATGTGGGGGGATGGGGCTGAAAGTTCCAACCCTCTAGTCACATGGTTGGCTCACCTGGCAACCAGCTCCCAACCTTAGGTTGTATCTGAAAGTCACCTTATTAACATAACAAAGACATCTTCATTGCTCTTATCACTTAAGAAATTTCAAAGGTTTTAGGAGCTCTGGACCAGAAATAGGATGAAGAACAAATACGTATTTTTGTTATGTCACAATATCACAGCAGAACTTTTAATTTATTTATTGCTCTCCCAATTTCCCCAGAATACAAAAGTTAGAAACATAAATTGTCAATAAACAATAGTTTATGTAGTTACTAAGTGGCAATGAAACAGTCACGTCTTAATCTTCTTAATGCTTTACTCGTATCCTGTCATTTATAATACCATTTTCAGTATCTCACATGGAGAAATCTAGTTATTTACAACCATCTAGATGTTAGTTAGAGGCCCACTGTTCTCAGAATTCCACATGACCGACTTGGTGAGTGGATGCTACCTAATGACATAATTCTTAATTTTTAGATCGTTTCAGCTTCTTTGCTCTATCTCTTAAAAACTTATTCAGGTGCTGGCCCCATGGCCGAGTGGTTAAGTTTGTGTGCTCTTCTTCAGTGGCCCAGGGTTTCACTGGTTCAAATCCTGGGCATGGACATGGCACTGTTCGTCAAGCCACGCTGAGGCGGCATCCCACATGCCACAACTAGAAGGACCCACAACTAAAAATACACAACTATGTACCTGGGGGGCTTTGGGAGGAAAAATAAAATCTTTTAAAAAAAAGAAAAAACATTCAGATCCATTTACGTTTCCTTGAGGTTGTGAGTTCTAATAATATGATTTCAGCTAAATGAATCAATACTTTAATTTTCTGGCACTGAAAGTCATTAAACACGAGAAAAAGTGCTCAAAGAGCCAGGCATAGGGTTAAGAGCTTCCAAAAGAACTGGCTCAAGTTGAGGAGTATCATAGCATCCTGATAAGAATGGACTCTGGAGGTAAAACACTGGCCTAGGTGAGTTAATTGAACTCTATCTGTGTCTGGGGATCTTTAATAAAGATACAGATAATATATATTAATAGATATGGATATACTAATGTATAGTTAATACTAATATGTAGGTAATGCTAAGACTTATCCCCGAAGATTTGCATAAGGATTTTAATGATTTAGTATTTGTAAAGTGCTCAAGAGTATCTGGCACACAGTAAGTACATTATAAATGTTTATTAAATAAATACATTCTCACATTTTGCAGAGCCTAATTTCTCTTGGGCTGGAGTCGTATTCACAATTGTGAGTCTGGAACCTCCCAGGCTTGTTGATGCAATGCCGGGTTGATTTAAGGTGTTAGGCAAAAAAAAAAGTTATTTAACAACAAATCATTCCCAATGGGCAGATTTGTGGCTCTACTTATTGCCAAAAAGCAAATCAAATCTCTCACTGGCAGATGACCTGAACAACCATAAATGGCATGTTGGAAGAGAAGCTTATATCAATATATCAATATATTGATATATCAATATAGGCTTATAAGCTTACATCAATGTAGGCTTATTATTAATGAGCTGATCTCAACCTTTTCTCCAAACCTCAAAACTCACAGTTTCCATCTGGTGCCAAGATTTAAGAACTAAAAGAATGACTTTTTCTTAATATAATGACTTTCTACTTTTTTAAAATTTTTTACACTTAATAAACTAAAATTTTAGAATAGTTGTAGATTCACAGAAAAGGTTCAAAAATATTACAGAATTCCCATCTACCCTGCACCCAGTTTCCCCTATTGTTGTCATTGGTATAGTAACATAAGCATCTATAAACATTTGTGTGTAGGTTTTTGCACGGACATGTTTTCAAATCAGTTAGATGAATATCTAAGCGTACAATTGCTGGATTACATAGTAAGATTATATTTAGCTTTTTAGAAACTGCCATACTATCTTCCAAAGGGGCTGGCTGTTCTGTTTTGCATTCTGTCCACCAATGAGTGAGATATCCTGTTGTGTCACTTCCTTTCCAATGTTTGGTACTGTCAGATTTTTTCCTCCTTGAATGGAAACGAGACTTTTGGTGGTGATAATGATGCAGTCTATACAGAAGCCAAAATAATGATGTACACTTGAAATTTACACAATGTTATAAACCAATGTGATCTCAATAAAATAAAAAAATTTTCCCCTTCAATATTAGCATTCAAAGAGGTGCATGATTGTATCTCATTGTTGTTTTAATTTGCATTTCCCTAATGACTTGTGATGTTAAGCATGTTTTCATGTTACTTGCTATCTGTATATTTTCTTTGGTGAGGTATCTATTCAGATTTTTTGCCCATTTTATAATTGATCTGTTTATTTTCTTATTGCTGAGTCTTAAGTGTTCTCTGTGTATTTTGGAACAAATCCTTTATCAGATAAGTATTTTACAAATATTTTCTCACAAGCTGTGGCTTGACTTTTCAATCTCTTAACAGTGTCTTTCACAGAGCAAGAGTTTTAAATTTAATAAAATCTAGCTTATCAATTTTTTCTCTCAGGATTGTGTTTTGTTGTTCGATATAAAATCTCATCATCAAACTCAAGGTCACACAGATTTTCTCCTGTTTTCTTCTACAAGTTTTATCATTTCGTACTTTACATTTAAGTTTTTGATTCATTTTGAGTTTATATTTGTGTAAAGTGTCAGATCTGAGTCTAGGTTCATTATTATTATTATTTTTGCGTATGGTTGTACTTTGAAAAGATTATTCTTTATACACTGAATTGTCTTTGTGCCCTTATCAGAAATTGGCTGACTGTATTTGTGCGGGTCTGTTTCTGATTCCTCCACTCTCTTCCATTCAACAATACGTCTTTACTCATGCTGATACTACATCCTCCTGATTAGAGCAGATTTTATAGCAAGTATTGATATTGGGTAATGTGAATTCTCCAAGTTTGTTCTTCATTATTGTGTTGGCTAGTTCAGACTCTTTGACTGTCCATATAAATTTTAGAATCAGTTTGTCAATATTGACAAAAAAAGAGTTCTTGTATTTTACCATAATTGTATTAATTTTGTATATTAAGCTAGGAAGAATTGACATTTTAATAATACAGGTCTTCCAAATCATGAAATAAAATATCTCACCATTAATTTAGATCCTCTTTGACTTATTTTGTCAGTGTTTTGTAATTTTCTGCATACATTTTATGTAGCTATTTTGTTAGATTTTTTTCTCAGGTACTTAATTTTTTAAACTCTTTGTTGAGATACAATTCACATATCATACAATTCACCAATTTCAACTTCAATGTTTTTTAGTATGTTTACAGAGTTGTACAGCCATTACCACAATTAATTTTAGAAGATTTTCATGACCTCAAAAAGGAACCCCACACCCATTGGCAGTCATTCTCCATTTCCCTCACTCAGTCTTAGGCAACCACTAATTTACTTTGTGGGTCTATAGACTCACCCATTCTCGGTATTTGATATAAAAGGAATTATACAACATGCAGCCTTTGTATCTGACTTTTTTCACATATATAATGGTTTTAAAGTTCATCCATGTTGTTGCAGGTATTAGTATATTTCCTTTTATTGCCAAATATTCCATTGTATGGATATATCACATTTTGTTTGTCCATTCATCAGTTAGTGGATATTTGGGTTGTTTCCACTTTTTGGCTAATGTGACTAATGCTGCTATGAACATTGGTGTACAATTTTTGTGTGGACCTGTGATTTTTAATTTCCTTGAGTACATATCTAGGGGAAGAAATCCTGGGTTATACCGTAACTCCGTGTTTAACTTTTTGAGGAGCTGCCAAACACTTTTGCAAAGTGACTGACCCATTTTCAGCATCACAACAACACACAGCTGCCACAGCATGAGAATCGGCAGATGGGCTGTGTGGTTCCCTGACGGGAAACCAACCCTGGGCAGCAGTGGTGAGAACCGCATCTTAACCACTAGACCACCAGAGCTGGCTAGTTGATTGATAGGATTGTTCAAATCATCTATATCCTTACTGATCTTCTGCCTGCTTAATTTATCAATTACTGACAGAGGGATTTGAAATCTCCAACTATAATAATGGCTTTGTCTATTTCTCCTTTCAGTTATATCATGTTTTGTCTTACGTATTTTGTCACTTTACTGTTAGATACAGAAATGATTAGGATTGTTATGTCTTCTTAGAGCATTGCCCCCTTATCATTTTATAATGTTCTTATTTATTCCTGATAATTTTCTTTGTTCTAAAGTATGATTTGTCTGAATTTCATATAGCTCTTTTATCTTTCTTTTGTTATTTTTAGCGTAGTATATATTTCCCATTCCTTTACTTTTAACCTGAGTCTTTGTATTTAAAGGAAGTCTTTTGAAGACAACATATATTTAGATTTTTTTCTTTATTAATCAATGTGGCAATCTCTGTCTTTTAACTGGTGCATATAAACAATTCACACGTTAAATAATTATTGGTGATGTTGGAATAATTTGTCACATATATGTAGCTACTTTTTATTCATGATATTTCTTCCATTTTTCTTTCGTTTCTTCATTCTATGTTTTTTATTGAGCCTTTTATATATTTCAATTTTATCTCCTCTCTTGGTTATTTTTTTTAAAAAAAGACTTTTTAGGGTTTTCCCTTGGGTTTGCAATAGAGATTTTTTAATAATCTACATTCATTTTCAAATAACATTATACTGCTTTAGGCGTGGTGTGGGTATCTTATCAGAGTGTAATCCTAATTCTACCCTCCCATCCCCTGTGACATTGCCGTCATTTACTTTACTTAGCCATATATTCCTGTATATGTAAGATGTTTCCCTTCTCTGTCTTTCTTCAAAATATTCTTTTTTATCTTACTTCCTGCAATTTGAGTATGATATTTCTAGGGTTTTTTTTTTTTTTTCTCAATAGTCATGTCTTTGGTGTTCTCTGATCTCCTTGGATTTATAGGTTGGTTTCTGTCATTAATTTTGGAAAGTTCTTGGACATTATTACTTCAAATATTTCTTTTGCTCTGTTCTCTCTTTCTCCTTTTGGTGTTCTAATTATGTGTATATTACACCTTTGATATTGTTCCACTGTTCTGGGACATTCTGTCCTCTGTCTTGTGGGCTTTTTTTTACATTCTTCTCTTCTCCTTGCATTTTCATTTGGAAAGTTTCTGTTGTTCCGTTCTTACCTCAGCTGTGCTGAATCCACTGATGATCCTGTCAAAGGCATTCTTTAGTTCTGCTACTGTTTTTTATTTTCAGTATATTATTTTGATTCTTTCTTAGAGATTCCATTCTTCTGCTGACATAATACATCTGGCCTTGCATGAAGTCTACTTTTTCCATTAGCACTCTTAACATACAATCATAGCTATTTAAATTCCCTGTCTGATAATTCCAACATCTGTGTCATATTTAAATCTTTTTCTGATGTTTATTTTGTCTCTTCAGAATGTATTTTTTTCTTCTCTTTTGGCATGCCTTGTGATTTTTTGTTGAAAGAGAGACATTTTCTATCTTTTAATAGGTACTGAGACAAATGAGGTTTAGTGTGAAGCTTCATGATAATCTGGCTAGAAATTATACCGTGTTTAATGTTTGTTGTAGCTGTAGGTAACAGAGGTTTCAAATTCTTCTTGTGTCCTTGTTATTGTATCCTTTCTTAGTTTTGCAGCTTCTCTTTTTATTTCTCCAAAGAGGTATCTGTGTCTTCCAGCAATTTCAGCTGTAATTTACTGTTACATCAGGGGCTTGTTGAAGGGTGAGTTGGGTGTATGGAGGAGGAACATTCTATGGTCTTATGATTAAGTCTTTTAGTGGGCCTGTCTTGGCAGAATTGTCTTCACAAGTGTTTCTGTCCTGCCCCATGCCCTCTAGCTCCTTCACTGACTACAGCGTTCCCAAGCTATTTCCTTGAAGGATAGTTTGAATTTTCAATTTTTTTCCTTTTATGTGAAACAGAAATACTACGGCTAGGGCAGAATTCCCTTCCCCAACTGAGATAATGTTTCAGAATTGCCCTCTGTTGAACTCCATCACTTGGAGATTAGGCTTTTGTTAGGGAGAAGAGTCTGGTAGGATTTTAAATCTAATGTAAACTATGGGCATCAGTTAACTAATTATATATTCCTATTGGTTCATCAGTTGTAACAAATGTGTATTACTAATACAAGATACTAATAATAGAGGACACTGGGTGCAGGGTGAAGGGGAATATATGAGAACTCTTGGTACTGTGTGCTCAATTTATCTGTAAACCCAAGACTGTTCAACAAAATATAGTCTATTTGTTTAAAATGCACGCACACACACACCTATGGAACTCAGCAGAATAAGTTTCAAAGGAAATATATAGCCTTAAATTTTTGTGGTCAAAAGAAGAAAGGCTAAGCATTAATTACACAAGTGTCTAACTTAAGAAGTTAGAAAGAACAATAGAATAAGTTCTCAAATAGGAAAAAGGATATAACATATATAAGAGCAAAAATTAATGATATATGAAACAAGCATGCAAGAGACTAAAGTATTTTAATAGATTAATGAAATACGCAAAACTCTGGCAAAATGACCAGTGAAAAGAGAAAGTACAGATAAATAAAATTTTGAATAATAGAGCATAAATAAAAATATAACTGGAACATTGAATCAATCACCTCGACAAACTGTTTGAAAATCTTGAGGACATAGGCGAGTTTCTATAAAAAATGTATCTTTCAGAAATTGACTCAAGAAACAAGAATGAACTTAGCTCTACAACTAGTATGGAAATTCAAGCCTTTACAAAAAGTTTTTTGCCCATGATGCCACCTTCCATGGCACACCAGTGAAGACCACAATGCATACACAAATGTGAGTCCTGAACACAGGTGATGATCCATATACAGGCATGAACAGTAAAAGGAAAATTGATACGTTGGACCTCATTGAACTAAAACCCTTTGCTCTGTGAAAACCCTGTGAAGAGAATGGAAAGGGAGGCTGTAGACTTGGAGAAAATATTTGCAAAGCACATATCTGACAAAGGGCTCGTATCCAGAGTATATAAACGACAATTAAGAAAAAGAACAAGCCAATATTATATAGGCAGAAGGAATGGCCAGATATTCAATCAAAGATGATACATAGATTTTGAAGAAGCACAGGGAAAGTATTCAAGATAATTGGCCATTAGGAAAACGCAAATTTAAACAACACGATATATTGCCGCACCCCCATCAGAATGGCTAAAATAGTGAAAACACCAAATGCTGGCAAGGATACAGAATAACTGGATCACATTACTGGTGGGAATGCAAAATCTAACAACTAGTGTGAAAAAAAGTTTGGCATTTTCTTTTAAACTAAAAATGCACTTTATATATCACCCAGAATTTCTCTCTTGGGCATTTATCCTTGAGAAATGAAAACTAAATGTTCAGCCAATCCCAGCAATAAACAAGTAGAATTTGAAATATAAAAATTCAATACCATTCACATTAGCATCCAGAAATAAAATACTTAGATGTAATTCTAACAAAAGATATACAATCTCTGCATGAAGAAAACTAAAAAGTTCTGTTGAATGAAATCAAAGAAGAACTAAATAAATGGACAGATATTCCAGGTTCATAGATGGAAGACTCAATACTGTCAAGATGTCGGTTCTTCCTAACTTGATCTAAAATTCACTGGTAACACAATCAAAACCCCAGCAAGTTATTTTATGGCTATTGACAAAGTAATTCTAAAGTTTATATGGAGAGACAAAAGACTCAGAATAGCCAATATAATATTGAAGAAGCACAAGAATGTTGAAGGACTGACACTACCTGACTTACTGGGAAGCTACGGTGATCAAGACGGTGTGGTATTGGTGAAAGAATAGGCAAATTGATCAATGGAACAGAGCAGAGAGCCCAGAAAGAGACATAAATATAGTCAACTGATCTTTGACACAAAGTTGCAAAGGAAACACAATGAAGCAAAGATAGCCTTTTCAACAAATGCTGCTAGAACAACTGGACAGCTACATGCCAAAAAAATAACTCTAGACACAGACCTTACACTTTTCACAAAAATTAATTCAAAATGTATCACAGACATAAATGTAAAACACAAAACTATAAAACTCTTAGAAGATAACACAGGAAACCTAGATGACCCTGGGTATGGCAATGACTTTTTAGATATAACACTAATGCACAATTCATAAAAAAAAAAGATTGATAAGCCAGTCTTCATTAAAATTAAAAACTTCTACTCTGCGAAAGACAATGTCAAGAGAATAAGAAGACAAGCCCAGGACTGGGAGAAAATATTTGTAAAGGACACATCTGATAAAGGACTGTTATCCAAAATATGCAAAGAGTTCTTAAAATTCAACCATAAGAAAAGAAACAACACAATTTAAAAATCTGTCAGACCTTACCAGATATCTCACTAAAGAAGATATACACGTGGCAAATAAGCATATGAAAAGATGCTGAACATCATATGTCATCAGGGAATGTTAAAATAACAATGAGATACCACTGCACACCCATTAGAATGAGCAAAATTTGGTACACTGACAACATCAAATGTTGGTGAGGATGTGGAGCAACAGGAACTCTCGTTTATTGTGGGTGAGAATGCAAAATGGTACAGCCACTTTGGAAGAAAGTTTGGTGGTTTCTTACAAAACTAAACATACTCTTACTCTATGGTCCAGCAATCATGCTCTTCAGTGTTTACCCAAAGGAGATACAAACTTATGTCCACACAAATACATGCACATGGATGGTTATTGCAGCTTTATTTATAATTGCCAAAACTTGGAGACAACCAATACATCTGTCAGTGGGTGAACAGATAAATAACCTGTGGTACATCCAAACAATGGAATATTATTCAGCAATAAAAAGAATTTAGCTGTCAAACCATGAAAAGACAGGAAGAAAACTCAAATGCCTATTACTAACTGAAAGAAGCCAATCTGAAAAGGCTACGTACTGTATGATTTTAACTATTTGACATTCTGGAAAAGGTAAAACTATGGAGACAGTAAAAATATCAGTCATTGCCAGAGGTGGGGGAGAGGGATAAATAGGTGGAGCATAGAGGACTTGTAGAGCAGTGAAAATACTCTATGATACTATAATGATGGATACATATCATTCATACATTTTTCAAAACCCATAGAATGTACACCAAGAGCGAACTATAATGTAAACTATGGACTTTGGGCCATTAGGATGTGTCATTGTAGGTTGATCAATTGCTACAAATGTACCATGCTAGTGGAGGATGTCACTAAAGGGGGAGGCTGTGTATGTGAGGGAGTAGGGAATATACGGGAAATCTCTGTACCTTCCTTTCAATTTTGCTGTGAACCTAAAATTGCTCTAAAAAACAAATCTTTAAAAATAAACAAAAAACTAGTATTTACACACATACTAAAATTTGCGCATGAATGTTTTTATCAGCTTTATTTGTAATAGACAAAAGACTGAAACAACCCAAATTTCCTTCATTAGGTGAATGGTTAAACCGAGACATATCTATACCATGAAATGAAATACTCCTTAACAATAGAACAACTCTTGTTACACACACAACTTGGATGGATTGTCAGGTAATTATATTGAGTGAATAAAGCCAGTCACAAAAGTTTACATAGTGACTGAACCAATTTATATAACAGCCTTGAAATAATGTAATTATAGGGATGGAAAACAGTTTAGTGGTTTCCAGGGGTAGAGCTTCAGAAGGCGCGGCATGAGTGGCTATAAAATTTGACATGTGGTAGAACATTCTGCACTGTGGTTGTGGTGGTAGTTCCACAAAGCTACACATTTAATGAAACTACATAGAACCACACACACATATGAATAAATGTGTAACTGGTAAAATTTGAAAAATGTGGGTTATACTAATGCCAATTTCATGGTGTTGATATTGTTCTATAGTTGTGAAAGATGCTAATATTTGAGAAGGGTGGGTGAAGGGTGCATGGGACCTCCGTGTGTGTGTGTAAAACTTCCTGGTACTCTACAATTATATTAAAATAAAAAGCTTAAAAAGAATGTATTTCTTGTAACAGGAAAATATAACAAATGTATTTTGAAATGAATTAAAATACACTAAATCTAGAACTGCTGATTAATTTGGTAGCATTATAGAAGAAATTTTAATTTAAGCAGTAACAAAATTTCAAAAAAATCTTACAGATATAAAAATATGTAATTGTTTACATTATATAAAACCACCTTGACAAAAATATTATTTGTGATGTGATCCTTCAGGCATGGACAGATATGTGTTGAATGTATCAAACACCTTTGTTCCCAATATTTTTCATGAAAATGATTTTTAACTAATACATTTAATTTGCTTTAATACTACTGATTTCCTCTTGCTTCATTCTTTTCTTACTATTCCTTCCATGGGCAGTGAAAATACTTCTCCACTGTTCCTTCCTACGCTATTTAATATGTAGTTGAATTATTTCAAGTATTTCTATCTTAGTTGGTGCCCCTCATTATGCATTTTAAAATCTCCTCAAAGGTATTATTCTTGGTTCACATTGCCTCCTGCAGAAGCTTATGTGAACGTGTCTCTCAAAGTTGAGACCCATTTTAAAAAAAAAATTATTTTATTGAGGTGATGTTGGTTTATAACATTGTGTAAACTTGAGGTGTACATGATTATATTTCAGCTTCTGTATAGACTGCATTGTTTTCACCACCAATAGTCTGGTTTTTATCTATCGCCATACATATGTGCCCCTTTACCCCTTTTGCCCTCTCCCAATGTGCTTCCCCTCTGGTAACCAACAATTTGTTCTCCTTATCTCTGTGTTTGTTTGTTTGTTTATCTTCCACGTGTGAGTGAAATCATAGGGTATTTGTCTTTCTTTGTCTGACTTATTTCACTCAGCATTATACCCTCAGAGTCTATCCACATTGTTGCAAATGGCACAATTTTCTCATTTTTATGGCTGGAGATATATATATATATACCACATCTTCTTTATCCATTCATCTGTTAATGGGCATGTGGGATGCTTCCAAGTCTTGGCTATTGTGAATAATGCAGCAATGAACACAGGGGTGCATCTATCTTTTTGAGTTAGTGTTTTCACGTTCCTTGGATAAGTACCCAGAAGTGGCATAGCTGGATCATAGGGTATTTCTATTTTGTTGTTCATTTTTTTTGTTATTGAGTTGTACGAGTTCTTTATATATTTTGGAAATTAACCCTTTGTTGTACATACCATTTGCAAATATTTTCTCCTAGTTTTTGAGTTCTCTTTTTGTTTTCTTGGTGGTTTCTACCATGCAGAAGGTTTTTAGTCTGATTTAGTTCCATTTGTTGTTTTTTATTTTGTTTCTCTTGCCTGGAGAGACACGGTATTCAAACAGATACTGCTAAAACCAATGCCAAAGAGCATACTACCTCTGTTTTCTTCTAGGATTTTTATGGTTTCAGGTCTTCCATTCAAGTTTTTAACCCATTTTGAGTTAATTTTTGTGTATGGTTTGAGATCATGGTCTATTTTCATGATTTTGCATGTGGCTGTCCAGTTTTCCCAACACCATTTATTGAAGAGACTTTCCTTTCTCCATTGTATATTATTGGCCCATGTTTCTTTCTCAATAAGTTTAGAATAAGGTTAAGTGAATGGGCTTAGAAGTCAAGTTCATGATGTTAAAGATGTCCTGCATTGCTATTTTCATATTTTGAAATTTTTACTCTCTAATATGAATTCAAATGTCTCAAAAATAAGAGAAAGCTTTATTTCAAAAAGTCTTGGTCATGAAAACGTATTTCATATTCAAGTTAGTTCACTTTTCCATTATATTGAATGATAATAGTTACTATTTTTCTTTAGTGACTATTACATGAGACTCTAACGTACTTCTTATGTTTTAGCTCATTTAATCATCACACAACACTATAGGTATAAGTTATATATGAAGTAAATGAGACAGACAAGATAGTGAGATGTTCACTATTAGAGAAAGTAAGTTGAAGGAAAATCTTTTTAAGAAAAAATTTTTTTAGGGCTTTCTATATGTGAGATGCAATTTGATGTACCATGGATACAGAAGGGGAATACAAGACAAACAAAACAACAAAAACACGACATTGCTTTCATGGAGCTTACATCCTAAGTAGAGAAATAGCGTCTTTTTTTTTTTTTTGGTCTCATCAAGGCAGTGACAGTCTTTTTTTTTTTTTTTCTCACTAATGCATATAGTTCTTATAATTAATTTGTTCTCCAAAGTATTTAGTGATTCTGTGTGGTACTGAGTAAGAAGTACTAACCATAGTTTTAGAGGAAGACAAAGATGAATATTCTTCTCTGATTTAGTGTCAATAATGTACATTCATTTGGGCCAAGGTCTCTGCCTTGTCCCATGTCACAACTCTTACTCTTCCTCAACAAAAGCAGAGAATATAACATCTCTTTCCTTTGAAAAGTAAGTATCCATTGTGACTTTAAATACTCAATTTGAACCTGCACTCAAGTCTGCCTGAGGCTGCCCAAGGTGTGGCCCTCCAGCATTCAGCACCATGGCCAGAGCACAAAGTTAAAAGAAAAAAAAAGTCTGGGGAAACTGTACACAGGGGTCCACAGGCAAAGGTCTTACTTTTTTCCTCTTAATGCCAACCTCCTTAAATGCAAAATGTGACTCAGATTGTTTAAATGTAACTGACTGTATGATACAGGGCCTCCATGCCTAAACAGATGGTGGTCTCATCCGACAAGTTTCCCTTAACTCTCTTTTGGTTTATACAACTGTTCTTACCGTTTGCTTGTAAAAATGTAAGGAATGTTGTTTGCTCACTTTTTTCCTAGGATAACTCTGCAGTAGGTTTAAGGGATTGTCTTGCTCTTTATTCTGATGGCTTTCTACAGCACATATTTCACAAAGGAGAATTTCCAACTAGTTAGAGAAATCGTCTTGTCTAGTTTGTATAAATGAAAGTGATAAAGAAAAATATAAGTTAATTGATATAAAACAAGTGCTGATTTACTAATTCAAGTGTTAAGCATGTTTCCAAAACGAACTGCAGCCATGTGCTGCATAACAACATTCCGATCAATGACAGACAGCATACGTGATGGTGGCTCCATAAGATTAGAATCATATAGCCTAAGTATAGTAGGACATACCATCTAGGTTTGTGTAAGTATACTCTATGATGTTTGCACAATGACAAAAATCACCTAATGACGCATTTCTCAGAATGTATCCCTGTCATTAAGTGATGCATGACTGTATTCATTTCTTTCCTGTACAATTTTGCGTCTTTTCCAGATATTACATATAATATTAAATCTTGGTAGTTGAAGAGTCCATATGAGATGCAACAGATTATAATTGGAGTAAATATTAATTGGTTTTCACTCCCAATCTCTCCTCTTCTGGAAGCAAAGCCAGTCTCTTCCTTTAGGGGAATCACTCCTCTTTCACTTTCTGTTTATTTTGTTCATATAGGACTCATCTTATTGCTTACTCCTGGAGTGGGCATGTGACCCAGGCCTGGCCAATCAGAGCCATAGTGATGGGCAGAGAAAGACATGTGGTCCAAGTTGGTCCGATCTGCATCAACTTCACAACTTTTGGTATATCTCTTAGGAAAGGGATTTTTTTCCGTCAGAGACCATCGGTACCAAGAATAATGTCACATTGGCAATTCTGGGGTCAATTTTTTCTACTATAAGGGGAAGGACTCACTTTTGAATGAAGAAAAGGAAAACAAATGAGAGAGATCAGATCTGCTGATTAAAGTTCTGATTACATCCAATTTACTCCTAGACGTTTTAGTTACTTTGGCCAATACATTTCCTGTTGGGATTGAGTTTAAGAGAGGTTTCCCTCCCTTGTAGCAGAAAGATTCTCAGCTACTAGAAATCCACCCCGTTGCTTTTGTAAATCATCCCAAGCTTCCTTTCTCATGTAGACATTTGCACTAGCCAAAAGCAAAAATATACTTGGATGTGTCAAAAACAGGGCAATGGTAACTTACGTGTATAAAGAGACAGGTTGTCTCCAAAACAATAGTGACAGCCGAGCACAAAGCCACAGTTAGATAAACCACTTACAGAAAAGAAAAAGTCCCAAATCAAATATGAAGATAGAAGAAATGATTTAGTTTTTCTCCACCATATTATTAGTTGGCAAAGAACAAGAAAAGTTCAAATACAACTTGTGTTATACTGCTTGGTATACGATAGGCTTTCAATTTGAGTTTATTGAACTGAACTAAACTGAATTAGGAAGGAGGAGGGGAACAAGAGAGGGAGGAAGGAAGTATCTTTTTGTCTGAATCTTCTTTTCTGAGACATGGAATTGAACGTAGTCACTTCAAGAGTGCTTACAAAAATTGCAAGAATAATCATTTACGTCAGTATCAGAGCATTCTATCAATGACCCAGGAGACATCTAAGCATAGCACAAGAGTTAGAAACCTAGAAATGCTAATAAAATGGATTTCCAAAAGAAAGTGATATATCTTTATTATTTTCTTATTTCACTTGATCATGACTAGTTTTGATTTTATAATCTCTCCTAACATCCTCACTACAGATTTCTAAGCATTTGTTAAATAAATATCTCATTCATCTCTGAAAAGGGACTCACATAGGATGACAAAAGTTTTAAGAATCAATAACTTCTCTAAAGGAAATTGAGCTGTGGTTTTCATTTCAATTAACTTGCACTTTGATTCCCAGAGCAGATTCTCCTCCATTTGCTGCAAAAGAAGTAGCAATACTGATTGCCATGGAGTACACTAAGTGAGCATTTCCACATTTGGTAACTTCTATTTGACTCTTCACAAATCTGAGTCCAGCCATCTGCAATATTTTTCCGTTCTTGGAAAGAATTTCAGATAAAAATACAATTTTTAGTCTAGGGGTGGTAACTATTTGTTCCCTGCGGATTCTGTGGGTTTTCACTCATGGTACGTTTTTCCTCATGAACTAGGTTATTATTTTATTGCAAGCTGCTTATTCTCCTTGGGAAATTCTTCGTGGGACTTCTTTGAGGCCTCAGATAAGAGTGCGTTTCTTCAAGAGGACCTGCATTTTCTTCTGCCAGGTGACTGGTCTGGGGCCAACTTAAATGAGTCATGGCTTGGAGTACTGTGGCTCACCCAGTTGATGTCAATTTAGGTTTGCACAGCCAGGGAGCACAGTTTGTGCTTTTGTACTCCTCAGGGATATTTCTCCCCTGCTCCACTCAGAGCTGTTGCAGACTTCTGGGATGGGTAGGGATGGGGGTGATCCTGTAGCTCTTGCAGTTCCGAGATTTATGAGAGCAAATCTTCCTATGGGAATCCTCACCTTTGGGCTTGGATTCTTGTTCCATGGTCCCCATTAGGTACTGGAAAACAAAGCTCAAGTTATTCAGATGTGATGTATACATTCAGGCAAAGCTGCCAGAATGCTCTTATATCTCCAGATTCTGACTTTTAATAGGTCTTGGACTGGCAACTCTTTACTGAACTATCAGCTCCACTATTTTATCAAGCCTTTTAGTTGACTTGTATAGGAAGAATGGTCTGAATAACCTAGCCAATTGTGGGGGGCTAGAATTGGCCACTCCAAGATATGGCTCTGGCATGAGGTTTATTTTGGGCTGGTTACTTTTGAAAAACTGCAGACAGGAAAGAAACTCTGAAAAGTAGAATTTACTTACCCTTTGTTAAGAGACATTTACATCTGTAAAGGAAATATCCATCTGTAAAGGTGTTTCCCTCTCTGTACCAGCAAGAAGGGAGGATGACCTTATCTCTAGAAACTCTTAATCAATGTGGGAGACAAGGACTCAAGTCTGCATAATAATCTTACTCTCGTTTACTGTACTTGTCTGGTAACCTCCCATAACTAACTCTCTCCACCCCCAACATCCTCCTTTGTCTTTAGCTGAAGATGATATTTAAGGTGGTGGCTTCAGCCATTTTGGTGAGTTGCTCAGTTTGCCTGAGCCTCTCCCATGTATACATGTTATAAAGCTTTGTTTGATTTTCTCCTTTTATTATGTCTCATATGAATTTAATTCGTTCTCTGGGCAGAAGGACCCAGAGCAGGCAGAGGAAATGTCTTCCTCCCCTACATCATCATAATTCTAGAAATGGAAGTCCACATTATTCTTTATTAAATAATGTAATAATAACTGCCCACAGAAAGAAAATCATACATTTTATATACATCCAAGGACACACATAACTTATACTAGAGTAGGTGTTTAGGGGACAAGGAGAAAAAGAAGACTAGATTAAAGAGTTTGTTTTTATTTTTTTTGGTCTCCTATTATTAATTGAGAGAGAGGTGCTACCATCGTGCTGTAATCATGACTTTATTTTTTTCTACTTGAAGTTCTTCAGATTTTTTGTTTTATATTTTTGAAACTATACTATTACATATACACAAGTTTATTTTTTACATTTTCCTGGTGAATTCAACATTACTTTGATATGTCCTCTAAAACTCTAGCAATGCTTTTTCCTTCTTGACATCAATACAGCTACACCAGCTTTTTCCATCCTGTAACTTTTAGCCTTTTCTGTTTCCCTATGTTTTAGATGTCTTCACTTAGAAACAGCACATAGTTGTGTTTTAATTTTATCTTGTGGGACAACAGTCACCTTTTAAATATAGTATTTTGTTTTAAAGCTATGATCTTATTAAGTGCTTTGTCTTTATCCCACAGGCTCCTTGTAATATTTCATCCACTTTCTGTCCTCTTTTGCACTGTTGATTATTTTTATTATTGCATTTTCTGATATTAGCTTATTAGTTCTTTTAAAATTCATTCATTCTTCTCTTATCAAAGTCTGATATTAGTTATTAAGTTTACCCTTTTCTAGAATAATTCAATGTCATTAAAACTCTTACTGTCCATTTATCTTTTTTCTGATACATGCAATATTTTCATGTAATTTAATTCTCTGTATTGTCTACAAAAATTTATTTTTTAATATTGTTAATACTTAGATTTACCCAAAACTTTATCTTTTTTATTGTTCTTCATAATGTCCAGTATTGTAAAACTTCTACCGCCAATCATTTTTCTTCTCACTGAAGAGTACCATTTGTTATTTTTTTAAGGGAATCTACTGGTGACGATTCTTTCAGTTTAGTTTGAGCAAAAAATGTTTTTATTTGACTTTTACTTTTGAAGGATATTTTCTGGAAACAGAATTTTAGAATGTTAGTTCTTTTCTTTCAACACATTTAATGTGTAATTGCATTTTTGTCTCTTTTCCATTTTCTATTGAGAAGTAAGCTTTCTATCTTATTCTTGTTCCTTTGAGGATAATTTCTCTTTTTTGTCTAGCTTCTGTTGATATTTACCAATTGTCTTTTAATTATCAGTTTCACTATGATAAGCCTTTTTCCTTCTTATTTATCCTGTTTGGAGTTCTTCGTGATTCTTGAATCTGTGATTCGATATTTTTCAACTATATTATAAAATTCTCAGCCATTGTCTCTGCCCACATTGTTTCTACACATTTGTTTTCTTTTCACCATCCTAGGACTGCAATTCTAAGTAGTTAGCTCTTCTAATGGTATCCTCTGTATCTTTTAATCTTCGATATTTTACATCCTTTTATCTCTCTGTGATTCCTTCTTAATAATTTTTCTGACATTGGACATTTTACTATTTCTGTCTTTTTATGTCTTCTGTTATTTTACCTATATAGTTCCTCATTTGGCTATCACATTTTTTAATTCTAGAATTTTAATTTGTTTTACTTAAAGCTCAAATTCTTACTTGAAATTTTACTCTTATTTTTTATATCATTCAACATAATAAGCATGGCTCTTTTGAAGTCTATGCCTGATAACTGCAAGATCTGAAGCCCTTGTGGATCTTTTTCTCTTGTCTGCTAGTTATCTTTCTTCCATGTTGGCTTACCTTTTCACATGATTAACTTTTTATTGTGGGGAGGATATTTATTTGCAAACTGGTTTGCAAAATAATTTGAGGCCACAGATGGTAGATGATGTTAGATCCCTTCAGAGAGGGTTTTGCTTTTGTTGTTGATTTCCTGTTGGGTCCCAAAGGGCATTAGTCTCAAGGGCTACCTTAATCCAATTTCAGAGACTGAAATGATTTAAAACTGAGCTGCAGTGATTATGAGGAACTATTAACTCTAGACTCTTAGGTTCCAAACCTTTGGAGTTTGCATCAGTCAGGGCTCAATCAGGAAAGCAAAACTAGTATGAGTCACGGGATAAGAGAGTTATTATAGGATTTTGACCTTACACACTTGTGGGAGGAGCTGAATAATTGAAAGGCTGAAAGGACTAATGGGAAGATCACGGAATCATCAAGCATTCCATCTGATAAACCACGCACATCCGGACAGCAAGTGGTATCATGAAAGAGAAGCTGGTTGAGAAGTCTACAAAAAGCTCTTGCTTTGGTAATCTGAAGGCAAGAGTTTGGTGATGGACCCGAAATAGTTTTTAATTAGTAGGAATTGTCATAGTAAAGAGGACTTGAACATTGAGCAGTAGAGAATTAGGATAAGCTGGAACTTCCAAGCGTCTCTGCATCTCTCACCATGCCTAATCACGATAATCTTCACAGAGCAATGATCAATGCTTCACTTCCATCTCCATAATCTTCTGCAAGTTCCTTTTGAAGCCAACTCCAAGCAGTATCAAACAGGGAAGGATATTCTGCAATATATAGTTTCCCCCTTAACCAAGTTGGCAATAGAACATTCTAGCACAAGGTCCTAAGACAAATGAAGGATGTTCAGGATTATGTCTGTATCCTTGGGACTCAGAAATGTTAACAGTACTTGTCTTTTAATTTTCCTGTTATTTTCTTGGTGGTCCTTCTTGGCTGAAGTTTTTATGTTTTCTTCATGTTACGGAAATTTTTTCTAACATATCTTTGATTATTTCATGCCTGTTGGAAGAGCATTTTCCAAGGCTCTGTCACTTTTCTGCACATTTTTGTGAGTGGAAACACTGCCCTTTGTTCCATACTATCTTTTACAAATATTATTACATAGCAAACAGACTTGGAATATAAGGATAGTGTCTCTGTTCAGAGCAAAGAGCATGTTTGCATACAGCTTGAAAAGGCAGAGATAGTATCTCTCTCCAACTTAATAGACTTGTATCTTCATTGCTCTTATAAAATGTTTGGGTTACTTAACCTCAGATTCTTCTGTAATGCAACCCACTGCATGAGCAGGCATGAATCTGGATGCATCCATGTCATCCTGCAGGATGTGGGGGGAAGGGGAATGGATGCAAATATACGGATGCTCATGCTTCTTGCTGTGCCATGAGTATCAAAGGCTTTTACCTCTGACCCAAGAATCTTATGTCTTCTGCCAGCATCCATAAAACTGTGGCAGGCTAACTTCTTAGCTTGAAAGTAGGGTAAAATCCAAGGTTCACAGGTTTTGACACTGCCCCCTGGGTTTTTTCCCGTTATTTGCTTTCTTCTTGAATTTCTATTAGATAGATACTGTATTTGGTATGCACATCTTCCAATTCTATTAAGCTTTCTCACCTGTGTACCAGCTGTCATCCTGCTGCCCTTCATTTTATGGGACTTAATTGACTTATTCTTCTAAATTCCTCATTATCTTCTGATGTTGTCCATTACATTATTCAGCCTTTTGAGTAAATGGAGTAACAATTCAAAAAATTCCCCCAAATACCTTGTTTTATTCATTTTTCTTTTATAACATTTTTTCAGCTCTTATTGACTTCTCTACCAAGACCCAATGCCCACCCTGGGTGACCATCCCAGGTAGATCTTGCATTTTTAAAGGATATAGTACTTGGGAGTTTAATCAAGAGTAAGAGATTGATGCCAGTAACTCTGAATATGCCGTGAGTGAGGTGAAATCAGAAATTGCTGAGAATTACTGATCTGCTAATGGTACCTTTTTTTTGTTTTCAAGGATTTTTACATATTTGTTATTTATACATAATCCAATCTTATTTTAGTGAGAATTTTAGATGGAGAAGAAGTAAACAAAAGTGCTCTGTCTGTAATGCTTGACGCCACGTTACTGGAAACCTTTTTCAGTCATCTGTACTTTAACAAATATGCTTTCCTGAAGTAAAAAGAGAAAAAGATATGTTCAAAATAAACTATGAGACCCAGACTAGTGGTTCCCAATCTCTCTCCCTCTCTCCTATTTATTTCTTTGACATATGGTCAGCACAGTTTGGAATTGCTATTGACCAATGTGGACAGCCTGGACTCTGTATTAATAACTTATCCCATCCTATTCCTTTGAGTGTAATAAAGCTTACTTTTCTAATAAAGAAGGACAATAAGGAGAAGAAAAAGGAGGAAAGAATTAGCAAACTAACTAAATTTTAAGCCATTACCGAGGCTCTCCATCTACGATTTTTCTTCAATCACTTCAGCAGACATGTGAACATGCTCTGACAAACTAGAGAACTCTCTGTGCACTTAGCAGGGGTATACTTCATGAAGTTTATGATCCAGATGGAACTGCAGTGGCAAGCCATAATTATCCAAGTGGTTTCATAACTCGTCTACTGTTTTGGAATCAGCTGTACCTTACTTCCTTGCTTTTTGGTCCAATCCAAAATGTTCCCTTGGTAGGAATCCTGCAAATGGATCTTTTTATTTTAATTTTTTACCTTTCTCTAATAATTCAGTCAGGTTTTACTAGACCAGACAAGCAGGAGATGAGTTTTCCATAACCCTTTATTCTTGCCAGGAAATCTCCGGGCTTGGTTACATTTCTGTCTTTCGGTGCTAATTCCATAGCTTCTGTTTTTTATTTCAACTGGATGAATTCCTTCCATGTCAGGTTTGTGACCTCAGTGAGCTCATGGAGCTCTCTCAAATATGACTAGGACACAGGTTTGTAACTTGCTTGGTGCATTGCTTCCAAAATATCCATGTCCAAGCTTCTATGTTCCCCCAGGTGTAAGGCACTGGAAGAAAACCTATCATGCATATTCTCAGCTTGTTTATTAATCCATTTTTGCCCAAATGGACTTACCATTCAGTGGACCTGCTAGGAAATCCAATATTAGAAAGGTTTAGATCCAGAGCTCCTGGGTTTGAATCTTGACTCTGCCGTTTACTATGGAGTGATGCTGGGGAAAATATCTAATATTTTTCATAACACTTAATGATTCAAAAATCTTTATTCTTCCTAACTCCTATCAATAAAAATCTAAATACCTTAGTCTGGCTTTGGAAGCCTTCTGAAATATGACCCCATTGGATAATTCTTCACTGAAGTTGGCTTCCTCCCCATATTACAAATTCCACTCAATTATATCACCCATGACTTCTAAAATGTTATTTTTTCTCCTTTCTTCCCATCTAAATACTTCTCAGCCTACATCTCAGCACAAACTACATTTCTTTCATGGAGTCCTCCAAGATCACTGGACCTCAGACTGGCATCCTTTTTCTCCAAACTCTTGGGGTGTTTATAGTCAATACTTCATGATATTACCTATTACAGAATTTTCTAAACATTCTTTATTTCATTTTAATATATCTATTAAAGGAAGGAGAAAGACTAATGTTTAAGTAGGCTAGGAAATACTGGATTAAATATAGCTTAAAATACTGCTTAACTATAAAACTTTTTGCAAAATATTCTTAAGGTATAATTTATTTTTAAAAGGGGACTACATTATATAATATTTCCCCAAATTGTTATTAGATAGTGCATTTTAAAAAATGAAGCCAGCACTATTGGTCAGTGGAGAACTTTTTAGAACATACTATTCTAGCTTAAGTTGATTATTTCCTGAATTGTAATCTCAATTTCTCACCTAAAGTGCACATTTCTTCAGGGGCTATGTACTTACACAATGCTTAGAAAAACAGTGAATGAACATTGTTAGTTAGGGGAATTTGGAAAACATTTGCTGATTCCTCACCTGCCTGCTTTTTCACTTTTTTCTTGATTTTGCAATTTTCCTTTTCCAGTTTATTATCTCTAATGGGATTTAACCTCCATTTCCTCACTTAATCATTAGCATTGATTTGTTCCATATGTATCAGAAGAGTTAGATAAGGGAAGCAGAACCCTTTTGAGTGATATGGGATAAAGGATTCATTACAGGCATTGGATCTCACACAATTATGGAATCTGGTGAAGAAGTCTAAGGAAGGCTGTTGCCTCTGCATCTGGTGGTGGGCCTGCAGTTGCTATAGGTCAGGGCTAGTGAGAAAGAAACCTGAACATGAAGTACAGAAGAGTGAAGACAAATTGAACCAGAGGACAAGGGTTCAAACCAGAGGTTTGTCCAAACAAAAGGACAAACCAGAACCCACAGGGACAAAATAGAATGCTCAAGGACAGGTGGAAGCCCATATCGATTTATCAGGGTATCCAACCTTGACAACGAAGAAGCTGGCACCATTTGTCAGAGCTGCACAGATCTTGACTCAGAACTCAAGAGACCTGAAATAGGAGATCCTGTGGGAGCTGGAAGAGCTGCTGCCTCACACCAACCAGGTAATCCAACTAATTAGTGCTAGCTGCGGGAATACCCATTATCTAAGCAGACCTTTCAAATCTCTTGTAAATTTCTCTTGTGGCCAACCAATCCTGACTTATAACCATCTAGGGCAGGGCATTCTGGGAAATGAAGTTCCTACTTAGCTAAGTTGACACAGGGCAAAGCACCACATTATGGAGTCATAAGAATTGGAAAAGATATTAGAGTCAATTATCCTAATCTTCCCAAGCTACAGAGGAGGAAATTGAAATTCAAGGAGGTTGTATCTTGTTCAAGAATAATAATTAGCTAGAGTCACAGTGGAAAGATGAATTGGCACTTCTGATTCCCAGTCCATTCTTCTCTCCTGCTATTTCCCTTGGAAACACAGTGCTCTAGAATGCATTTAGTGACCAGTTAGATCCAAACTCTCACACTTTCTGGGGATTTCGCCTGATGGGACACAGTTTTATATGGCGGGATGCATCTAAATCCTTCCTTTTGACCATTTCCTGCATCATACTTTTTGGCAAACGTGTGAGTATTCTGAGGGGCTCAGTTTTATTATTTGTTAAGTGAGGATCCCTACCAAAGCTAAATTTCTAGTCTAGGCTTTCTCAGTCTGGGCACTCTCGACATTTGGGACGGGGTAATGCCTTGTAGCATGTGTGGTGGAGGGCAGGGTCTGTTCTGTGCATTGTAGGATGTTTAGCAGCACTCTTGGCCTCTATCCACAAAATGCCAGTAGTACCCCCTTAGTCATGATATTCAAAAAAGCCTGCAGGCATTGCTATATATTCCCTGGAAGAGGGGATTTGTCCCTGGTTAAGAATCACTGACCCAGCAGCAATTTTATTTAGATAAACCAAAACAATCTTCTTTTCAGGTACTGGCTATACAGTAGTAACGTTGATTTAGTTTTTTCTCAAGCTACAAAATGATTCCATTTTCTTAATCCCACCTAAACCCTCTCCATCTACTTTCCCTGTAAGACTATTTTTGTTCTAGCTGAGAATTGAACCTACTCAACAGCAAGAGTATTCAAAGCTTGCAATGAGAATCCCTATGAAATTATTTCATGCATCGTCTATACTCAATTGTTTATTTATATAATACTCAGGAAAATTAATGATGGGGTTCAGAAATATACCAGACAATGTTCACAATAAGGACCTTGTGAGATTACCTCTTCCTTACTTTACAAGTTATATTGAGGCCTCTTTCAGAGCCTGCACACCTTCCCAGGCATAAAGCCACAGTTTGTGCAACATCAAACTGCACGTACTCCAGCACAACTTTGATGTAGGATCAAGTGATCCTGTTAATAGGACGCAAGATGTTTTTTCTATCTAGTTATAAAACCATATGGCAGTTTTGTACTTTTTTGATGGCATGTATAAATAACAGAGATGTCATCAAAAAGAAATTTGTTTTCTTTTAGGCAAAATGAGGCCATGAATTCAATATTGCTTATCCTCATCCTCCAGAAACAAGAGCATTAAGAAAATAATCAGTGAAGATATAAGATTTCTTTGGTGGTCTCTTAAAACCTTTCCTTCTAGAAATTACACTGATGTCTTTGTCTTTGATTGTGGCTCTTCCGTATCTAGAATCCATCAATGACTTTCCATAACCCTTCAAAAAGAAAAAAACAAATGACAATTCTACACCATGGTCTAGAAGACACTGTTGATTTGTTCAACCTACTTTTTGATCATATCTTTTACAACTCTCCTGTTTGATAACTCTTTAGCCAAGACAACCTTTCTGTTCCTCAGAACCTGTCAACCTCAGAACCTCTGCATCTGCTGTTCATTCTACCTGAAAAGATCCATCATCTTCTTAAGATTGGTTCTTCCTCATCCTCAGGTGTGTTGAACATTAAGACTTCCAACTGCCCCTCTGAGAAATTCTGATTCCTTGATATGAGGTGAGGCACAAAAATTTGCACTTTCATAAGAACTCGGGGCAATGCTAATGCAAACGGTTCACGGACACTCATTGAAGAGCCTAATTTCAAATTCTTAAATCATACAATTGCAGTTCCCATGAGCAGTAGAGGACACTCCCCTCACATTTATGGAAATAAGCCCTGGGGAAGACATTGTTCTGAGGACTCAGTTTTAGCTCAAAAAGAGTAGCAAACCCACGACAAATCCCACCTAATCAACATGTCATATTGTACCTTTTGTGACATCTATGTCTTCAATGAAAGATGCCTAACTTTTTTGTTGACCCATCTTTCATCTCTTCATACAAAAGCTAAGTTGTCATTTTCTGAAGTTTTCTCAAAACTATATTTGATGCATCTTTGGATTTAAGGAATGTAGGCCTTTTTACCATATTAATTGTTGGCCTACTCATCCACTCTTCACGTGTTACTATGATTATATGTCTTTCTTCAACAAAGCCTATTATATGCCTCCCAGGCCAAATCAGAAACTTTTCTATTTGTCTGCTCATAATACTTCATTCAGATCTCTATTAAAATTTTAGATTTCTACTAAAATTTAATTTAATTAAATTTTTAATTGAAATTAAAATGGTAGTGAGAACTTCAATGTAAGCTCTAACAGAGACCCTCCTGTCTTTCTTTACCTCCTTGCTCTCATCTATTAAATATTTCATCATAGCCCACAGCTCTACCTGACATTATAATATGCTTTATTCATTTGTTTGAAGTCATTCTCTCCGCATTATAATGTAAATTCCATGCAGGTAAGGACTTTTGTTTTCTGCTATATCCTCAGAATAGTGGCTAGAATATAGTATGGGCTCAACAAATATTAAATGAATAGATAAATATTTTTAGCACCTTGTTTTGTAGTTTTTCTGTTTATATGTATTTTTTTCTTTAGAAGAATTTTAGATTCTATTAGCACTGTAAGAATCTAGCATAATTCCTAGTGTGTAAAAGGTATGGAATAAATACCTACTGGATAATTAATTTTTTAAAATTTTGTATTTCATACCACAGTTAAGAGATCATTTCATGAGTTATGTTTTCATGAGTTATGTTTTTTTTGATAAAGGGTTGACTTTTCAACAGCACTGAGTTAGTTGAGATGAGGCAGTCTCAGAGAACATTTTGACGAATGTCTATCTCCAAAAATGTGACCAATGGGATGGCCTAGGGAGAAGCTAGGAGATTCTTTTTTCTCTCCTAGTAATTGAGCACAAAATAAACACCTGATTACAGGCAACATAGTGTCAAAAACAGGTCTTAAGATATTCACCTCAACTACAGAGGGCTTTTGTGTTCAAGGGAAAATTCTAAATTCAAGATTATCTTCAAACAAACAGACCAAGCTAAAGAAAACAAAATAAGGATTCTAAAAGAACGTCAAGGAAAAATAATTTAATATGTGGCTGATCTACCTTATAGTTAAAGCTTTGCCTATAATAGAAGTCCTTCAACTTTTGTTGGATCACATACTATTTGGAAGAGAAGAAAGCTCTTTTTCCCCTTTACATTTTCAAGCTTACCTATGTTAAGTCTTGCTGTACTAGAGACAATGACAGAGAAAGACGTGAGACGTGGACCCACTCCCACTTCAATCTAGGCTTCACTTCAAAAGCAAGAAAAAGGCAAGTACAGAGAATCCTTGGAGTCTGCCCTGCTTTTTCATCATGGCTGGTGTGGGTGATAAGAGAGGGATAACTTAAGTTTGAGGAGAAATCAGAAATTTGTAAATGCATGGAACTAGGAGGTAATATGAAGGATCGTTTTAATCTCCTCCCCTCCTTTGGTCTTCCTGTGTTGATAGAGATAGAGATATCAGCAAGCCACTTCCCATTCCCCAGTTCCCCAGGATGAAGTCCTAGCATAGATCTCCTCATGCTAGGACAAAGGCAGCTAGGTTCTCTGTAGGTAAGCACTGGCCCCTCTAAGTACACTTCTCTGTGAGGGCGTAGTTAACCCAGCGCCACTCTGTCATGGCTGCCATATCAATGTTTACGCCTCTTCTATTCTTTTCCCAGGTCAGAACTCTGCAACCCAAATCTATAAATGCATATTTCAAACTTGCACATCCACTTACTCATTGTAAGCGACTGTGCGGGCCTTAGTTACTTAACGGATGTCAACCCTGGGTTCCTGGTTTTTAAATTGCAGTTAATTCTAAGAATTTAATAAAAGAAATAAAAACGAATGCATCCGGCACATAACTGTCTTCTGTTTTTCCATCGATGCTTTTATTTCCCTTATTGTGAAAACCTCCATATTTACGTTTTTCATTTTTAGACACTTATGTTGTCATATATGCAAGTGAGGGTGAAAAAGTGTGTCTGTGACTTCAAACCTACCAAACTCCAAACCTTTCTTATTTTCTATAAACTTATATCACACACACACATATTTTTTACAAGTTCGGGCGAGTCCTGCTGCCAGTACTCTTTTCTTCACCTACTATCCCAGGTAGTGCAGCGGCACTTCTAGAAATGAATTCAGTCCGGCAGAATAAAGGCACATCCCAGTGCACCTTCTGAGTTCCCAAATACTCCCACTAAGTAAATTTTTCAATGGGTAAATTAAGATTGTCAAAGCTGTGAAAAGAAACTTGAGATTTACGATTGCCCATTTTGGTACATGTGAAATAATTTTTTACTGCTACTGTCATCAAAATCATGAAAGGTTTTGGAGTGTGTCTGGGATGGAAATTATTCTTACCCTGGGGATGAAGTACAGAGTGTACTTTATATAAAGTCTACGGCTTCAATTCTTATGCTCTGCTTTCTGCCAGAAAATGAGATAACTTGCCATTGAGAGGCTCATGGCTCATTTATTTATGTGGGAAATAAACTGGGTCCAATAAACAAGAAGATGACAACGTGTAATCTAAGCTTCAAGGAGAAGCTGAGAACCAATATACTAAAAGAAGTAACTATCAATGGTTAAAATTAAAGGTCATTTACACTCAATTCTAAGATTTTCCCCATTCTCTTTTCTTACATTTCAATTCTCTAGTGGCATGACAGACAATTTGTATCACACGTCCACCAATACACAAGGCCCTCTGGCCAGTATTCAATGCTAAATAGTGATGTAATATCTATCATGACTTCAATTTTATGATCTCACAGAATGAACACCTGTTTAATGAGGAAACTAGAAAACTAGCCTCTTGAATGTTTCATTTGCTTGTTTTTCTGCAACAGCTTGGTAGCTTAATGGAGCATGAAAATGAAGAAATTACAGAATTTCTTAAGTGCTCATCCATCTAATTAATATATGAAAAGAGTGATTCTTAAATAAGCTTTAAAAAATAACAAAGGACTGCAGCAAGACCTCTGGCTGAGTATAGTACCCCCACAATGTCAACACGTTGGCAAATTTCCTTTTGCAAACACTTCATAATTCACATGATCCTTGTTCAATAACTCTTGCCTAATGGATTTTTAACTCCAGAGATTTAAAAGGGAACATTTCTAGTTATAAATAGATCAATAAATAACAGATTTCTCTGTTTGGAAGGGAAGAAATTGTTCAGATTTGTTTAAAACAATAAGAGGATTAGCACAGAGTGTTTTGTAAACAGTTTTACAAAGGAAACAGAAAAGTTGGTACTCCTTCTGGCAAATTTTTAATGGTGCCTTGCTTGTAAGCTTTACTTTTTCACTAAATTAAGACTCTTCCTGGGTTTGCGGGTGACTCCACCTTGCGTAAGGTGTTACCAGCCATCCAGGGTTCTAGCACTTGCAGTGTGAGAAGATTCTTTCCTGTGATGGAAACAATGCCCCAGATGAATGAAAGCACCCTTTCCGGCATACCCTGGCCACCATTCCTCTGTTATGTTAAGGATCAATGGAATCTGACACACCATTTCTCAATCTCAGGAGAGTCATCTTGCCAAAGAGTTGAAATATATGAGGAACCGCTGTGTAGAATAAAAGAATGGAGAGGCTGTTTCGTCAATACTGAGTCTTAGGTGACAATTCCTGTTGGGCTCCTAAAAGCTGTTTCTCTCTGGTCTCTCTGGTCTTTTATTGAATGTGAATGTAGGTCACAGAAGCAATGCCATCTTCCATTCACACAGCTCAAAGTCAAAGTCCAATTCCTTGTTCGTCTTCCATATAGACAGGACAAATTGCTTGCTCTGAGTGGTGTAATTTCTTTGAAACACTATATTCTGTGAGGTAAAGCCCTCCTATTTTTCCTTCCTATTCATTCACCAAGGACTTCACTTCACTTTGGGCACCATCTGGTAACAGGTAGTATAAAGGAAAATGAACTAAGTAATAAAAATGGCTTACATTTATTGAGAACTTATTATGGGCCCAGCACATTCTAAGCTCTTTACATGTATTCACTCATTTAATATACCTACAAGATAGGTATATTATTACGCCAATTTTATAGATGAGAAAAGTCAGTCACAGAGGGGTTAGCCATTGGTGGAGCTGAGAGTTGAACCCTGATAATCTAACCTAGATTCTGCACTCTTTTCCATAGAATGGATGTTTGCTCTGATTCTAGGGGTTAAGAATCTGTGTTCTTGAAGGAGTAGGAAAATAAAAATTAAGATCACATGAGCATTTCTTGATCTGGCTGCTGGTTACAGGACTGTGTGGTTCGTAAGATTAAATAAGTTGTAAACTCAGGAGATGTTCACTTCTAGATATGACCTCCATGCATGTTATGGACTGAATGTTGTGTCCCCAAATTCATATGTTGACATCCTAACTCCAATGTGATGATATTACGAGGCGGGGCTTTGGGGACGTAATTAGGTCATGAGGGTGGAGCCATCATGAATGGGGTTAACGTCCTTATAAAAGGGACCCCAGAGAGCTCTCTCCTCCTCTTTCCATCAGGTGAAGATACAAGGTGAAGTTAACAGCCTGCAGCCTAGAAGAGGGTCCTCACTAGAACCCAACCATACAGGAACCTTATCTTGGACTTACAGTCTCCAGAAGGGGAGAAATAAATTTCTGTTGTTTGTAAACTACCCAGTCTAAGGTACTGTTATAGCACTTGAAATGACTAAGACAGTGTACAATTTAAAACTAAAAAGTAATCAGTTTTAAGATGAAGGATCTGAAAGCTGTAATCAAGGATGTCTATGCGTGTGTTCCTAATCAACGCTATCACTGTTGGTATTAGCCACCCTTGGAAGTCTATCTATTAGTACATATGTTTCGCTGTCAAATCCATGATGTCATTCATGCTAGGAGGAGGCACAAGTGAGTTTACATTAATTGTACTGAGAAGCTAAATCAAATTATGTGATTCAGGTTGAAAATTGGTGTGAATTCTCACTTCAATGTAGACCTGGCCATCTTTGAAGAGCTCTGTGCTCACTCTTCTCTGTAGACTAGATCTTACAGTGGGAACTGCAGTCACTGAACTGGGAAAACTAAATGCAATGGGAGTATTTGGATCCCAGAGTAGCAGGGACTGAGTGACAGCGCTCAACCTCCAAAGGTGAGTGGGAGTGGTTACCATGATCGACAATAGAGTCAAAGCACCAATCGGAATACTCTGACTCATGCAGACCCGTGGCTAGTTAATCATGGGGTTTGAAGAAGTGAAATAGATAGGAGGCCTACAAAAGTCTTACCGTATCTATATAAGCAGAAATATTTTAGGTCAAGTGAACAAACGTCTGCATCATAAAAAACAGAAAGTCACAGCTGCTCAATCAATTCCCAGACTGGAGCCACTTTACAGACCCAGAACCTCTTGAATGTAGGGGAAGCTGAGTGCCCTTGAGGAAGCATCCCAGTACACTGCCAAAATTTACACTGTTAATCTTTCTCCCAGACTTCCCCAAAGGGACCTTGGGCTTTTACTAAGGTAACTGAGCACTGGGGAGAGGGAAATAACAAGAATTTTCAGAGACTGCTGGACACTGGCTCTGAACTGACACTAATTCCAGGAGACCCAAAACATCACTGTGGTCCGCCAGTCAGACTACGGGCTTATGGAGGTCGGATGATCAATGGCGGTTCAGCTCAAGTTTGTCTCACAGTCAGCCCAGTAGGTCCCTGAACACATCCTGTGGTTATTTTCCCAGTTCTGGAATGCATAATGGGAATAGACACACTTAGCAGATGACAGAAACCCCACATTGGTTCCCTGACCTGTGGAATGAGGGCTAATATCATGGGAAAGATCAAGCAAAAACCACTAGAACTACTTCTATGTAGGAAAATAGCAAACCGAAAACAATACCACATTTCTGGAGGGATTACAGAGATGATTGCCACTATCAAGGACGTGAAAGATACAAGGATGGTGAGTCCCACCACAACCCTATTCAATTCACTTTTTGGCCTATGCAGAAGAGAGAGAGATCTTGGAGAATGACAATGAGTTGTCAGAAGCTTAAATAGGTAGTGACTACAATTGCAGCTGTTGTTCCAGATGTGTTTACATTGTTTGCACAAATTAACATATCCTCTGGTACCTGGTTTGTATCTATTAATCTGGCAAATGCCTTTTTCTCCATCCCTGTCAATAAGGACCACCAGAAGCAGTTTGCTTTCACTTGCCAAGGCCAGCCAAACACCTTCCCTATCCTACTGCAGGGTATATCTACTCTCCAGGCTTACGTCATAATTTAATTAAAAGTAATTTTGATTGCCTGTTCCTTCCACAAGATATCACTCTGATCCGTTATATTAATGACATTATGCTAAGACCTATTCAGCAAAACCTATCAACTATTCTAGACTTATTGGTAAGACATTTGCATGTCAGAAGGTGGGAAATAAATATGACACAAATTCAGAGGCCTCTACCTCAGTGAAATTTCTAGGGGTTGGTGGTGTAGGGCATGTTGAGATATGCCTTCTATGGTGAATGATAAGTTGTTGCATCTGGCCCCTCCTACAATAAGAAAGAGGCACAAGGCCTAGAGGGTCTCTTTGGTTTTTGGAGACAACTTATTCCTCACTTGGATGTGTTATTTCAGCTTATTTGCCAAGTGACCCAAAAAGCTGCTAGTTTTGAGCGGGGCCCAGAACAGGAGAACACTCTGCAACAGGCCCAGGCTACCAGGAAAGCGGGTAAACATATGATACAGCAGTCCAATGGTGCTTGGAATAGGGATGCTGTTTGGAGCCTTTGGCAGGCCCCTACAGATGAATCACAGCAAAGGCCGCTAGGCTGGTGGAGCAAAGCACTACCATCCTCTGTGGATTACTGCCCTCCTTTTGAGAATAGCTCTTGGCCTGCTACAGGGCCTTAATAGAGACTGAATGCTTGACCATGGGGCATCAAGTTACCTGTAACCTGGGCTACCTATTATGAACTGGGAGTTATGCGACTCCACCAAGCTGTAAGTTGTGTGTGCACAGCAGCACTCCATCATCAAACAGAGGTGGTGTATATAAAATGGTGGCAGAGCAGGCCCTTGAGGTGTGAGTAAGTTACAAGAAGAAGTAGCCCAAATACCCATGGTTCCCACTCTTGTTACACTGCCTTATCTCTCCCTGACTGCACTTACGCACTCATGGGGAGTTCCCTAAGATCCTTTGACACAAGAAGAGATTTGGGCCTGGTTTACAGATAATTCTGCTTGATATACGTGTACCACCAGAAAATAGGTATCTGAAGCATTGCAACCCCTCCTTGGGACATCCCTGAAGGACAGTTGTGAAGGGGAATCCTCCCAGTGGCCAGAACTATAGCAATGCACCTCACTATCCACTTTTCTTGGAAGGAGAAATGGTCAGGTCTGTGGTTATATACAAATTCATGGGTCGTGGCCGATGGTTTGGCTGCATGACCAGGGATTTGGAAGGAAGATGACTAGAAAATTGGTGACAAGAAAATTTGGGGAAGAGGTGTGTGGATAGATCTCTCAAAATGGGGGAAAAATTAAGATATTTGTGTCTCATGTGAATGTTCACCACAAGATGACCTCAATAGAGGAAGATTTTAATAATCAAATGGATAGAATGACTTGTTGTATGGATACCAGTCAGTCTCTTTTCCCAGATGCCTTTGTCACTGCCAATGTGTTTATGAACAAAGTGGTCATGGTGGCAGAGATGGAGGTGATGCATGGACTCAGCAACATAGACTTCCACTCACCAAAGCCGACCTGACTAGAACCACTGCTGAGTGCCCAATCTGCCAGCAGCAAAGACCAACACTGAGTCCAAAATATTGATAATACAACAGTATTTCTCAGGGTGTTCAGCCAGCTACCCAGTGTCAGGGTGATTACATTGGACCACTTCCGTAATAGAAGGATTTTGCTCTTAACGGAATAGACACTTACTCTGGATACAAATTTGCCTTCTCTACAAGCAGTGCTTCTGCCATACGTGGACTTACAGAATGCCTTATCCACCTTCATGGTATTCTACACAGCATTGCTTCTGATAAGGGAAATTTATAGTAAATAAAGTGTGGCAGTGGGCCTATGCTCATAGAATTTATAGGTACTATGTCTCCACCATTCTGAAATAGCTGGACTTTTATAGAATGGTGAAATGGCCCTTTGAAGACTCACTTACTGTGCCAGCTACGTGGAAATACCTTGCTGGGTTAGAGCAAGGTTCTTCAGAAGGCTATATACGTTCTGCATTAGCATCCAATGTATTGTGCCATTTCTCCAACAGAGGGGATTTATGGGTCCAAGAATCAAGGGATGGAGATGGGAGTGGCACTACTCACTATTATCCTCTAGTGACCCACTAGAAAAATTTTTGTTTCTTGTTGTCATAACCTTATTCTCTACTGGCCTGTAAGTCTTAGTTCCAGAGGGAGGAATGCTTCCATCAGGAGACACAACAGCGATCCCACTGAACTCAAAATTAAGACTGCCTCAAGGCCATTTTGGGTTTCTCATGCTTCTGAACCAACAGGCAAAGAGGGGAGTTTCTGTGCTGGCTGAGTTGATTGATTCTAACCTTCAAGGGGAGATTGGACCCCTTCTACATGATGGAGATAAGGAAGAGTAGGTCTGGAATACAGGAGATCCTTACTATGTCTGTTAGCATTAACATGCTGTATGATTAATGTCAGTGAAAAAGTACAACATCCAGTCCAGGCAGGACTACTAAGGGCCCAGATCCTTCAGAAATGAAAGTTGGGGTCTCTCCACCAGGTAAAGAACCAGCTGCAATGTTTTCAGGAAACAAAGGGAACACAGAATAGATGGTAGATGAAGGTAGTTAGAAAGAACAGCGGTGACCAAGTGACCAGTTACAGAAATGAGGTCTGTAATTGTGATGAGAATTTCTTATTTTCTTATGAATATGTTTGTGAGTATATAAATATATATCTTTGTTTTCTTTGTTCTCTGATTCCTTATCATGTGACATAAGATGTATTGACTTTATATCAGTATTTAAATATTGTTGATTTTACATCACAGTATTTAAGTCTTGGGATATCAAGGAGAAGAGTAAACATCACTCAAGAACTCTACCTCCTCTTTCGGAGTAGGAGTTAGTGTGCTTTTAGTTGTATGCAGGATAGTTGTATCACGTTGGGTGTGATTATGACCTTGTTATAGCCTATACTTGGAGATTAAATATCATTTAAGGAGATGTATATGAGTGTCCAGTTGACAAAGGGTGGACTTGTGATGGTTAATTTTGTTTGTCAAATTTACTGGGCAATGCGGTGCTGAGAGTTTGGTCAAACATTATTCTGGGCGTGCCTGTGAGGGTGTTTTGGGATAAGATTAACATTTGGATCTGTAGAGTGAATAATGTAGTTTGCCCTCCCTAACGTGGGTGGCCCCCATCTAATCAGTTGGAGGCCCGACTAGAACAAAAATCTGATACTCCTATGAATAAGATGAAATTCCTCATGAATTTCCTGAAGGAGCTTGACTACTTGAGCTGGAACGTTGGTTTTTCCTGCCTTCAGACGCGAACTGAAGTGACAACTCTTCTGGCGTCTTGGGCTGTCAGTTTTCACACTGGAGCTTATATCACTGACTCTCCTTGTTCTCAGGCCTTCGGACTTGGACTGGAACTGGGACTACACCATTGGCTCTCGAGGGTCTCCAGCTTGCCAACTGCAGATCTGCGGACTTCTTATTCTCCATAATGACATGAGCCAATTTCTTATAACAAATCATAACTATATATATAAAAATATATATAGTTGTATAGTTATGTATATATATATGTATAATATATATTTCCTCTTGGTTCTGTTTCCCTGGAACCGAGAACCAGACTGATTCTCTGACTAATACACTATTATTATCTTCATTATAGAGATGAGTCTCAGAAAATTTAAGTAACTTCAGCCACACTAGAGCTAGTAAATGGCAATGTTGAGATGTACCCAGGTTTGTCTGACCTTAATATTCATTCTTGTAGACCCAGTACTATACTTGTGTTCTGCTTTTGGACCAGGGAAGATGAACAAAGACCCAGAAGAACCCCTCCTCCCCATACCTCTTGCTATGCTTCACTGCCTGACTGTTTCTAAATCTCACCTTGTGTTTTAATTATTGTCGCCATATAACTATTATCCTAAAATTCAGTAGCACAAAATAGCAACTGCTTTATTTTCCTCATGATTTTACAGTTCAGGAGTTCAGAAAAGGCTCGACTAGGCTCTTCTTTCATGGAATCTCTTGGGTGGTTGCCGTTATGTTCCCTAGGTCTGCAGTCACTTGAAAACTCCACTGGCCTGGATATCCACAATGGCTCAATCATACAACTGGCAGTTGACACTGGTTATTGGCTTGGAGCTCGGCTAGACTGTCAACCAGAGCACCTACATGTGTCCTTTCCAACATAATATCAGAGCACTCAGGCTTTTTAATGGTGGACGGCTTCCTTTAGAGTGAGTAGACCATAAAAACCAGGTGGAAGCCACAGGGTCTTCTTTGGCCTACTCTTACGAGCCATGTAACATCACTTCTACTCTGGTCTGTAGGTCACAAATGTATCACTGATGTAGCATCAGATTCAAGGGTAGGAATTGATGACCTTCCTTTAGACAGAAGAAGTGTCAAAGAATTTGTGAGCACGTTTAAGTTTAAATGATTTTAACATCCTTTAAACTTAAAAACATCATATATTATGATCCCAGGATCTGAGTGTCTCTGGAGATAGCAAAAGGCGAGAATGTGGGCTTTGAAATGGGGTTATAATTGGAAACTTCCTCTATCATTTATCTGTATAACCTTGGGCAAATTATTTAAAGTCTGGCCAATGACCTTCTCTGGAAAAGGGAGAGGTTGATGTTTATTTTGCAGCTAAAGAAAGTACGTATGCCTGGTGTGTAATTAATGTTAGAATAACGCCTTCATGCCTCCTTCACTTCACTCACCAATTTCTTTTGTTTATTTAGGCATAGTTTAAAGGCATATTAGGATCTGATTTATACTTTCATTTTTCCTTAAGTGTTAGTGGATGTACCACAAACTCCATGTATGTATTAAACTAAAAAGAAAAGTAACCACAGCTCAAAGAAAAGGCATTGCTACGTCATGGTAATATTATCTGATACCTCTTTTTGTCTGTCTCTCATGCGCCTGCTCCCTAATGTCAAGCAGATTCTTGTAAGTTATTTAAACAAGTGCAGTCTCAGAACTTAGGTAAAATCAGAATTCCTGGGATGTTCTATTCAACGAAACTTACATTTTTTCTCTCTGAGTTTATCTGATCAAAAGTCTCATTGTATCGAGACCAAGAGGAACCTATTATTTGGAATTCACAAAAATAGGTTAACCAAATGAACAAATCTAATTTAGAGAGCAACAACAAGTAGAAGACAAAAGCAAGGCTCTCCCATGGAGTAACATGAAATCCCCCATGTGGAAATCATTTAAACTTAGAGTTTTCACATGGTACGGATGAAAACATTCTTCTGCCATGGAGTTTCATAAAGCATGTCAGGCTTCTTCTCGCACTTGCCTTTTACACATCTGTCAATTGGAGAAGTTAACCTCTCTGCTGTTTTGATGAAAGAAAGATAAAAATCGAAGTCCTGGTGATTTTATAGGAGTGCTGGCTGCTTGTGTCTTTGGCTATCTCTTCTACCCCTTTGGTGTGAAGACATCCCTGATTCAAAACAGATGTGGACCTCTTGGCATGGCCCACAGAACACCATATTGCTTCTAGAGCTCTGGGGCTCACGAGGTACCCTCATGGAGCTGGCCATTACCCAGCGGTAGTTTTTCTGCTAAGCAACAAATATGGACAGACATCTGATGAGTTTTCAAGAGACTCTCCCAGCCAGGTGTCTAACGGAATAGACAACAGATAATCGCACTTGATCCTCTCAGAGATTGTATGTCCTCCACTTTCCCTCCTACTTCACCGCCCTTTTTAACTAGGTCAATTTACTGGAGTGTCGACTCTCTTTTCCACTCTTCTTTGGAAAGTTTAGTTAGGGATACCTATCTTTCATAATCTAAATTTCAAGCTTTTAGTTAGCTCTTCTTCAGTTTAATGACCAATAACTGTTTACAAACATTCTCTGAATGTGCCTTGGAGTATTTTCTAAACAAATAGAATTCTGCCCTGAGAACTGGAAAGCAGTTTTCTTGTTTCCATGTAGGGAGGGGTAGCGAGGAGTTGCAGCATATTTAAGCAGACAAGTTTTTAGAATAACTTAGGACTTTTCAGTTTCCATTAAGAATATCTAATTATAAGTAATTACCCTAAACTAATTTAATTCCATCCTCTTGAGCTTTATTAGAGCAACAAACTTATCCACATGCATTTTGTTAAATAGACCCTTGGCACTGTTAGGGGAAAAAAAAGCTTAGTAAGATTGATACGACTTGCATGGGAAAGAAGGAGATTAACAATAATTGAGCATTTTCTGAAGTATCCTCTCCCATTCCATTAGTGGTGAAATATAAGTAGGTGTTTTAAAAAATGAGTTCACAGTAAAGAATTCAAGGAGATTAGCTCACTTTTAGTAGAGGGTCCCTGCCCAATTTGAGAATTAATGCCAGAAATAGACAAACAATTTGTTTTAGTATTAGGCTAAATTTTAAATATGTTGGAAATTAAATTATTACGGTCAAATGCTGACAACTGACTGAAATAATAAGAACTGATATTAATTTTCTTTTTCAGTATCCCAGAAGTGTGTGAAGAGGTCAAACGCTCTTCTCTGAAGATGAAAAATGAACTAAATAGTTTTAGAGTGGGTATTCTTGAAACCACATTTGGAACTTTTTTGAAAAAATAGAGAACTTCGTTGTTTTCCTGTGTATAAAAGGAATACACTTGCAATATAAAAATCCACATGGAACAAAATGTATAAAGAAATCGCCAATAAACTTACTATACAGATATCATAACTATTAACATGTTGATGTAATCTTTCTAGATATATTTTTCTATATGTGAGGATTCTGTTTATGTACTTGTTATTAAATCGTAGCATACACACAGAATGTGAACAAACAATAAGCATTAGAGACAGAACATTTTCACCACTCCAGAAGTTCTCTCATGACCACCTCTGTCTACCAAGAGGAAACTTCGCCAACGCTTAACACAATAGGTTAGTTTTTGCAGTTCTGAATTTTATATCAGTGGAGTCACACGTTGTGTACTCCTTTATGTTGGCTTATTTTGCATAACATTATGTTTGTAATCATATTCATATTGTAACTTGTCATTGCAATGTGATTATTCTCACTGATATGTATAATTGCGTTATATAAATGTACCACAATTTATTTAACCATTTTGTCGCTTGGTTGTTTTAAGTTTGGGGCTCTGAAATTCTGGTGCATACCTTATGAGAGAACTTATGGCCAGTTTTTGTTTGGTGTATACCTGGGAGCAGAATTGCTGGCTGGTTTTTCAGGGTGTGCATATATGAAGTTTTTAAATAAACACTGACAAAGAGTTTCCAAAATGACTATAATAATTTACATTTTCACTGGCAATATACGAGAGTCCCAGTTGCTTTACCTCCTTGCTGACACTTCATATCAAAGGATTGTTTTTAAATAAAAAAGTAGTTCTCTATATGTACTCTGGTAGCCTGAATTCCCTCCCTAACCATGTATGTCGGACGTCTTTCCATGTCGATAAATAAGGAGATCATCATCATTTTAAACTGCTGTGTATTAATCTTTTGTACTGTGTATCTAAACATATATCTATAACCAATTGTTGATGAATACTTCCACAGATTTTCATTTTATGAGCAAAGCTGATTATATAATTCTTGTGCACACAGTCCATAACAATATAACTGTTGCCGGCAAATGGAATCACGCTGTTTGGTCCTCTCTATTCTTCATCACACACAAGTGCCAGAAATCCGTCAAAGCTTAACCCAACTATTACCTTATTTCTGTTGTCTCTTCATTGTAGATGAAGTCTGCTAATGAAAAGTTATGACAGGAAAATTGGCTTCACAACATATTCATGATCAATTTCATCACATAGGCTCTCAAACTTTTTGGTTTGGCAATACTTCTCCAATCTACACATTGATTATTTTAATTCTTCACCCTCCCTGACACACCAAATCTTTCCCACTTCCTTTCAGAATCTCAGCAGATGAGTGAGGCTCACAATTCTTACAGAATATAGTAGCCACCAGAAGATAATCTCCCCAAAGAGAGTTCTATTGCCGAGCAGAAACACACACACACACACACACACACACACACCCCTACTCTATCTTCCTTTGCTTCCTAAAAATAAAGAAGCTGCTCCTCCACGTCTTCCTATTTCTCCATTTAAGCTTGATTCTGGCAACAGGACTTTGGATCTCATTGCCTCCTCTCTTTTCTGGCCACTCATTTTCTTTCTCTCCTTTACCGACTGCTTCTGCTGGCCAAACTTGAAATGTATTAATTCCTCTTGAACCTTATTAATTCTCTTCCTCTTTAGTTTTCTCTTCTGTTCCTCTTTTCTGCTCTACTCTTTCTCTTTTCTCACTGTCTCTCATGCTGGCTTTGCTTCTCTTCACTGCTCTAATTTTTCTTTCACTTTTCTATTTTTATGTTTTCCTTGGGTTTTCTTTGTCAGTATTATGGCTTCAAACACTATCTCTATGCTAGCATCTTCCAGATTTATACAAACAATCTGGCCTTCTTTTCTTAGTTTTAGACTCTTAGACAAATGACTGTTTGTCAACTTATATTAAACATCTCAGAGACAGTACAAAAGTGATGTGTCTAGAAGAGAACCTTTGATTTCCCCTCTCCACTAACACCTGTCTTCCTAGCCCAGTAAATGGCACACAATTCACCCAGTGGTAGGTGAAAAGTCTGAAACTCATCTAGGAACCCTGCCTTTCTTTACTCACCCAATCAAATCCATTGTCAAGCCTATTGCATGATGCTCCAAAAATTACCTCAATTCTACACTCTTCTCTTTATCCCAATAGCCATCTCCCACCCAAACCACAGTCACCCCAATAGATGCGGAAATTAGGAGGTCCTGGGCCATAACTGCCTTATCATTTAGCCTGAGGGCTTGGTGCATGCCTGACACTTAATAGGCTGCCAAAAAAGCAGATCCAGTCACCATTATCTCTTGCTTGGACTTCTAAGGTTATTTATCATAAGCTTTAAAGTTAAAAATAATTCCTTCTTGAAAGTTTTCTGTCACCCAAAGTAGATCAAATCCCTAATTATAGATTTATATAGTGCCTTATATTAATGTATCTCTCTTTTCTAACAGTTTCCAGATATAATTTTACATTATTTTCTATGACAAGTGGTTAACTGTCTGACCACTCAAACAAGAGATTCAGAGGGGAAGGGAACTTCTTGTTGTTTGCTCTCCATTCTGTCCACATACTTTTCATGGAAGTGAATGAATGAAAAATAGATTTTCAGCAGTAGTTTTCTACATTGAACAGTATACCCATTCTTAAGATTTTAAGGCATATTTTCAACTTCCCCTATTTTTTTGTTTTCTTGTTTCATTAAAAGAGATTGCTCCATTTTTAAAAATTTTTTAAATTTCAATTTTTTTGTGAGGAAGATTGGCCCTGAGCTAGCATCTGTGCCAATCTTCCTCTGCTTTGTACATGGGACACCGCCACAGCATGGCTTGAGGAGCAGCGTGTAGGTCCATGCCTGGGATCCGAACCTGCGAACCCCAGGCCACCAAAGTGGAGTGCGCAAGTTTAACCACTACACCATGAGGCCAGCATGAGATTGCTCAATTTTCAGTTCATCTACCTTAGGTATGCCAATACAAAGTGTAATTATTGTTTTACTTTGCATGTTTTAATTAGTGGTGATTTTATTTTATGTTTTTATTTTCAGACTGCATGTATTTATTTTCCTGTTGATGCATTGGTCTTTGCCTAAGTGATTTGTAAGCTCTCTTCAATATCAATGAGGTTCATCTCTTCCCCACTGCACATGTGTTATATTTTCCTCAGTCTGTCACCTGTATTTGTTTATCTTCTTTTACAATTGCACATTTATTAATTCATTAAGCAAGCATTTGTTAGATTCCCAGTATTTGCCTAAAATCATTCAAGGAAAGGAAACAAAACAATAAGCAAAGCAGAGAAAACTTACTGCCTTCATGAAGCTTACATGACAGATATGAGGAAGGGTGGGTAGACAAACAATAAGTGACACAAAATAAGTAATAAAAGTAGAATATTCGGTGGTTATAAGTACTGTTAACATAATTAAAGCAGGAAAAGAGTTGAAAAAGGGTTGCAGGCAGGAATTGCAGCTTTAAAATAGATCGCTCAAAGGTTTCTTTGAGAAAGGTGATCTTTGATTAAAGACTTAAAGAAGGTGAGGAATTGAGCCTTGTAGATAGCTTCAGAAACAAACTTCAGGGTAGAAGGAACACCAAGTGCAAAGGTCACCTTCCACACCTGGAAGTCTGAGGAAAAGGTAAGGGACCAGTAGAGGTGGAACAAATGTATAAGGAAGAACAAAATAGAACATGAGGTCTGAGGGGCAGGGGGTTGGAGGGAAACCTCAACATGTAGGGCATTGCTGGCCATTCTAGGAATTTTGGTGTTTACTTGGACTGAGATAAGAAGACTTTGGAGATTTTTTTTTTTAAAGATTGGCACCTGGGCTAACAACTGTTGCCAATCTTCCCTTTTTTTTTTTTTCCTGCTGTATCTCCCCAAACGCCCCCTGCACACAGTTGTATATCCCAGTTGCAGGTCCTTCTAGTTGTGGGATGTGGGACGCCGCCTCAACATGGCCTGACGAGCAGTACCATGTCCACACCCAGGATCTGAACCCTGGGCTGCCGCAGCGGAGCGCACGAACTTAACCACTCGGCCATGGAGCCGGCCCCGACTTTGGAGATTTTTGAGTGGAGGAGAGAGAAGATCTGACTACATTTTAACTGTAAAATTCTGGTTCCTCTTTTGAGAATAGCCTTTAGGAAGTCAAGATTCAAAGCAAGGAGGCCAGTTAGAAAATTGCAACAATTTCAGCCAGCTCTGAGGGTAGATTGGACCAATTGGTGGTATAGGTGGTATAGAATACCAATGTATTAGCAGTGAATATGGTAATAGTGGTCAGTTACTTGTGTATTTTGAAGGTAAACTCAATAACATTTGCAGATGAATTGTTAATGGGGTATGAGAGTAACTGATAAGTTTAGGTTATGAATAGTTTTTAGTTTAGTTTGAGATCTGAGAAACTGGATGGAGTTGCCATTAAGTGAGATGGGAAGACTATGACTAGAGAGGCACTGAGGGGACGATCAGGAGTTCCAATTTTGTACCTGTTAAGTTTGAAATTTGTGTTAGATATCTAAGCGGAGCTATTGAGCAAGTTCTTGGATTTGTGGTTCTGTTGTCTTGAAGAGCCAGGAACTTGGGTGTTATCAGTATACAGAGAGTATTTGTTGCCATGGGACTGAATGATAATGATAAGAGAGTGACTGTAAATAGAAAAGAGAAAATGTTCAAGGACTGAATCAGAAAGAATTCCAAATTTCGAAGTTCAGGCTGATGAAGAAAATCTACTAAGGAGACTGAGAAAGATCTGCCACTGAGTGAGGAGTACACTGAGGAGAGACTGGAATCTTGGAATTCAAGTTAAGAAAGTGACTCAAGTATCAATGAATGATCAACTGATATGATGCTGAAAAGTAAAATAAGGATACATTGAAGGCAAAAAATGACATAGCTAAGAGAGTTTCGTTGAAGTGGAATGGTAGAAAAGCTGATTGAATTGATCCACGAAAGAGAGGAGAGAAATTGCAGACTTTGAGTGCAGACAATTCTTTTGAGGAACTTTCCTGTAAGGGGAAAGAAGGAAATGAGGAAAAAGTGAGCTCTTCTCTTTTTATCTTACAACAGAAAAAATACCAGCATTTTGTGTTGATGGAAAAGATTTAGCAGGAAGGATAATTTGATTATGCTTAAAGAAGACAGAAGCAGTAAAGTAGGAGCGGAGATGGAACCTGGTGCACAAGAGAATCTAGTGCACACTCTTTTGTCAGGAATGTGGCTAGTTTGTCCCTAGAAATGCAAGAGAAGTCAGGAGGTATGTGTGTAAGTGCAGGTAGGGGATAGATCTTGTGGAAGTTCTATTCAGAATGCTGCTCAGTAATAAGCAAAATGATCATCTAGGAGTGCAGATCAGTGTTAGAAATTACAGGAGAGAACAAAAAGTATGAAACACATAGTCATCTAGGGATCTGAGAGTAATCGGAGTTGGAAAAGAGTTCAATACACTATTCTCTCACATATATTTCTGGTACTGCTCTCTGCCTCCTTAATAGTCCTTGAATTATGATTTTAAAACATCAATCAGATTGTGCAACCTTCATGCTAAGGAAATGTTCATTTGGACCTTGATTAACTACAGTTAAGTACGGAATAAAACTCAAACTCCTTCGCCTGTTGAACAAGGTCCTATAATCTGCCTCAAGCCCACCTTCATAGAGCTCTCTCTGACCGTTCCCACGACTACACACAATTCAAGTTCCCGGTGAATCCAACTTCTCAGATTTGTTCTAACATCGTATGCACATTCACAACTCTTGCCTTTGCCTGGGTAGTTCCCTTTCCTGGAATGTCTTTTCTCCCTTTTCTATACTTCATAAAATGTAGCTCATTCTCCACCCGTCTCCTATTTATCCCCAAGGTAAATCTGATTCTTTTCTTCTCTATGCTCCCCTTAACCTTTGAGCTTATCTTGGTAATTAGCATTGCCATAGCACGTTATTGCATAATATGTCTGTCTCCCACCCTAGATCAGATGTTTTTCAAGCATAGGAATAATATCTTAGTAATTATTTTATCCTCCCAATCTCTAGAGTACCAAATATTCATGAATAAATTCATTTTTTAGTATTTTAATCTTCTAGTCTCAACTAATTCCAATTTCTTAGAAGTCAAGAAAATCTTAAGCTTTACCTAGGTAGTGAAAAATGCGTAGGAATAAACACTTGTTGGCTAATTACTGTGTGCATGTATACACAATCGGTTTTACAAATTTTGGCTTTCATTTTATAATCTCCTCTCTTCCTCAAAACTTCACAATTTTTGTGTTTTTAATTTAACCACAAAAAATCCCCTAGCATTGAATTTTGACAATAATGTTAGATACCACGTTATAATTAGATGAAGAATAAGTAATCCATATTGGATACAGTTCAGCATTTCTCTCAAATTGGAATGTTAAATGAAAAATCAAGTAAATAAAGAAACTGGCCTAAACTTGTACCATATTAAGCTTCAAAGATGTTGTTTTTATTGTAATTTAGTTCATTCCTGGTGAGTGTTCCTATACTTATCTTTATGTCTCTAATTTAGCTCACTCTTGCCTCATAATGAGCATTAAAAGTAATTCAAGATAAAGTAATCAAATACCTTATTCTGAGAACAAGAGATATACAGCAGGAACACATAATTAATAAATTCACTCCTTTCAACATTTTCTCTAATGGGTAAAAAAAGTGTCTTTGGATGATCCACAGACTTTGGTGCCTTGCTATTGAAACTTTTTGGAGAAGAATCATTTGACCAAATGAAGTCAATTATAACTGATCAGCAGCAGATTGAGGAGGAGGGTATAGCAAGGAGGTGTGGGAAGCACATTTGGATAGCAAAGGTAGGACCTGATTATAGCAAGTGATGAAGGCATTTTCTGTTATTGGTGTGGAACAAAGCATCTCAAGTCTTAGTGGCTTAAAATAATAATTGGTTATTATCTTTCAAATTTCTTTAAATTAACTGAGTTCAGCTGGACGGTTCTTTCACAAGGTCTGTCATGAAGTGCCGTCAGTCATCAGCAAGAACTGCACTCTCCTGAAGGCTCAATTGGACTAGACATTCAAGATGGCAGGCAGTCGTTGATGACTCTCAGTCAGGATTTCAGCTGAGACTGTCACTAGTGGTGCCAATCACCTATTCAGGTGGCTTGAGATTCTGCCAGCAAGGTGTGGGCTCTGAGAGGGAATGTGTCAAGAGTAAGCACTCCAAAGAGACTCAAGGAAAAGCCACAAGGCTTTTTATGACCTAACCTTGCAGGCCAACAAGTCACTTCTGTAATAATCTGTTGGTCAAGCAACAAGCAACAAGCAACAAGTTACTAAGGCCAACCCAGATTCAACTGGAGGGGAAAGAGGAGAAAGAGACTATGCCTCTTGATGAGGAAAGGACAAGCTACATTGCAGAAGAACATGAAGCGTGGGACATACAGCTACATGCATCTGTGAAAAGATGAACTACCACAAAGGCCACAGAGAAATGTTTCAAAGCAATAGGCTATCAATGCAGAGGCCTGATTCACTGCTGCCACTACAGTATTCTTGTCCAGATCACCACCATGCCTTACTTGGGAAGCAATTATTTAGTTAGCTTCCTTTACTTCAGTCTTTCCTCACCTCCAATTCAGTTTTTCATCAACAGCCAAAATTACCTTCTGGAAGTCAAATTCTGAACATGCCACTCCCACACTTAAAACCCATAAATATCTTTCCATTACACACAGAATGATTCAGTTCCAGATCTCTTCTCCAGCCTTGTCTCTATCCACTGCCCTCTCCATGCCAGGGATCTCTTTGCAGCTTCTTAACATTACCATGCTTGTTATTGCTTCAGAATTTTCCCAGATGCTCTTCTCTTAGACTGAAACACTATTCCTACCCTCCTTTCTTACTTACTGCTTGTAAATTAGGTCTTATTTTGGATGTCATTAGACCAGTAAAATATACCCTCTTTGTGATTTCATAATATCCCTAGCAAAGTACTTTTCACACAGAAAAGTTTCTTAGTACTTTCCTCAAATAGACTATAATACCCAAAAGTCTACCTTCTTGTCCTAAGTTCCTTTTAATGGTATATCTTTCACTGTCTGTGACTATATACTGTGCCAGATTATAAATATACTATTGATTGGCATATTATATCTTCCATTGTCTTTTACTACACATGTATGTGTATATATCTAATGGGCTTTTATAGAATTCTTTATCCACCAGCTGCATAATATACATCAAAGATTCTTCTGAAGCTCACATGGAACATTCTTTAAGATAGGCCACATTCTGGGCCATAAAACACACCTCAACGAATTTAAAAGGATAGAAATCAAATAAAGTATGGTTTTAGACCACAGTGGAATTAAACTAGAAATCAGTAACATAAAGATAGCTATAAAATTGTAAAATACTTAGAGATTAAATAACATACTTCTAAATAAAACATGGGTCGAAGAAGTCTTCAGAAAGCTTAAAAATATTTTGAACTAAATAAAAATGAGAGTACAATCTATCAAAATTTTTGGGATACAGTGAAAGCAGGGCTAATGTATAGTGTTGAATAAATTCTTTAGATAAGAAGAAAGATCTAAAATCAGTAATTTAAGTTTCTAATTTAGGAAGCTAAAAAAAAGAAAAAGAAAAGAAATATAAACATAAAGCATGCCGAAGAAAACAAAAAGGAAAAGTTAGAGCATCAGTCACTTAAATCAAAACCAGAAAAACAAAACGATAGAGAAGATCAGCAAAATCAAAGACTAGTACTTTGAAAAGATCAATAAAATTGATAAGCCTCTAGCCAGGCTAACCATGAAAAAATAAAGACAAATTACTAATATCAAGAATGAAAGAGGGGCCATCACTACTGATCTCATGGATTAAAAGGTTTATAATCTTTATTAAGAAGGTTAATAAAGAAATAACCTTTATTAAAAAGGTTAATAAAGAATGCCTTTATGCCCACAAATTTGATAACCTACATGAAATGGACCACTTCCTTGAAAAACACCATCTGCCAAAACTCATACAAGGGGAAATAAGTAATCTGAATAGTCTCATATTTATTAAAATTTTTGAATAAATAATGAATAAGTTTCTAAGCCAGAAAGCAACAGGCTCAGATGGGTTTACTGTGAATTCTACCAGATACTTAAAGAAGAAATTACACCAATTTTCCTCCATCTCTTCCAGAAAGTAAAAGCAGAAGGAATACTTTCTAACATTCTATGAGGCCAGCATTAACCAAATACCCAAACCAGAAAAAGACATTACAAGAAAGGAAAAGTACTCCAATACCTATCATTAACACTGATGCAAAAATTCTCAACAAATATTGGCAAATTGAATCCAAAGATGTATACAAAGAATGATATGCCATGACCAAATGGGATTTATCCTGGTTACACAAGATTAAGTCAACATTAGAGAATCAATTAATATAATTCATCGCATCAACAAGATAAAGGAAAATCTTTGAACATAGTAGATGCAGAAAAATACTTGAAAAAATCCAACACACATTCATGATAAAAACTCTCAACAAACTAGGAGTAGGGAAGAACACCTGCATCTTGATAAAAAGAACTACAAAAAAACTACACTTAATGTCATACTTACCGATGGCAACTTACTTGCTTTATCTTTATGATGGTTAATTTTATGTGTCAACTCGGCTAGCCACAGGGAATCCAGATGAAAAATTATTTCTGGGTGTGTCTGTGAGGGTGTTTCTAGATGAGATTAGCATATTAATCAGTTGTCTCAGTAAATAAAGTAGATGGGCATCATCCTATCCATTGAGAGTCTGAATAGAACAAAAGCCAGAAGAATTTGCCCCTTTTTTCTGACTCACTGAGCTGGGACCTTTCATCTCATCTTCTCCTGCCTGTGGACTGGGTACAATGTATAACCAATGAGAAAGTATGTTACACTCCACAAAAACTACTTGACTTTTCTAATTTGTACAGATAGAAATCCAGGTAACATGTATAGGAATATACTAAGTGTGTGGGATAACATATTAAAGAACATAAAGATGGATCAGGCCAAATTTATTGACATGGGGTCACTAAGCAGAGATTCTACATTAATGTTGTAGCTTGGGGAGCTAGAATGGGCTCTAAAAGTTAATTGGTTTTGTTGGTTGGCTGAAATGTGGACCAAAAGCTGACCCACCAAGAGCAAATTGGAAAGGCCAGACGTGCCTTGGTTTAACGTAGAGGAAGACATTCAAAGGCTTAGGGAGATTTGAACGTTAGAGCAGATTTGTCACTTAAGACTCATTTGCCCATACTGGGAGGATCCAGGAGACATACGTTTGTGTGAGTACTATGAGGAATAAATTCATGATGGGAGTTCTGGCCTCCTTGAAGAGCTCTGTGATGGCTCTTCTCTGTAGGCCGCCTCACAATGGGAACCTGTGAAACTGAGTCGGGAAACATAAATGAAATGAGAGCAATTGGATACTGAGGTGGGAGGGGCCAAATGGCGGCTCTCCGTAGCCAAAGGTAAGGTGGATGTGGTTACCATAATGCAGCAGAGTCAAATCAGCAATCAGAATGCTCTGACTCGTGCAGACCTACGTCATTAGCCAACTGATTATACTGCTCCAAGAAGTAAAAGAGACAGGACGTCTACTAGATTCTCACTTGATCTATATTTGCAGAAATGTTTTTGGTCAAGTGAACAAAGGTCTAACCAGAATCATAAAAACGGAAAGTCAAGGCCCCTCCATCAATTCCTAGGCTTCTGCACATTTACAGAACCAGAACCTCTTGAATGAGGAGGAGGCTGCATCGTCTTGAGGAAGGACTCTGGTACACTACCAAAAATTTATACTCTTAATCTTTCAGCCTTCCCCAAAGGGACCCACAGCCTTTTACCCGGATAACTGTACATTTGGGGAAAAGAAAAAATCAGACATTTCGGAGAGTACTGGACACAGACTTTGAACTGACACTAATTCCAGGACACCCAAAACATCCCTGTGGTCCACCTGTCAGAGTAGAGGCTTCTAGACGTCAGATGATCAATGGAGTTTTAGCTGAGGTCTGTCTCACAAGGGGCCGAGTGAGAACATATCCTGTGGTTATTTCCCCAGTTCTGGAATGCACAATTGGAATAAACATACTTTCAGCTGGCAGAATCCCCACGATGGTTTCTTGACCTGTGGAGAAGGGGCTATTATGATGGGAAAGGCCAAGTGGAAGCCAATTGAACTGCTTCTAACTAGGAAAATAGTAAATCAAAAGCAATACTGCATTCCCAGAGGAAGTGTAGAGATTTGTGCCGCCATCAAGGATATAAAAGATGCAGGAGTGGTGATGGGGATTCCCACCACATCCCCTTTCAACTTGCCTATCTGGCCTGTGCAGAAGAGAGATGGATCTTGGAGAATGACAGTGAGTTGTCATAAATTTAAACAGGTGGTGACTATAATTGCAGCTGCTGTTCTAGCTTGAACAAATTAACACATCCTCTAGTACCTGATATGTAGCTATTCGTCTGGCAAATGCCTTTTTCTCCATCCCTGTCAATAAGGACTACCAGAAGCAGTTTGCTTTCAGCTGCTAAGGCCAGTAATAAATGGTCACTATCCTACCTCAGGGTATATCAACTCACCAGGCCCATGTCATGATTTAGTTCTCAGAGATTTTGATTGCTTTTTCTTCTATAATATATCATACTGGTCCGTTTCATTGATGACATTATGCTGATTGAATCTGGTGAACAAAAAGAAGCAACTACTTTAGACTTATTAATAATACACTTGCATGTCAGATGGTGGGAAGTAAATCTGCCTTAATTCAGGGGCCTTTTATCTCAGTGGAATTTATAGGGTCCAATGGCATAGGGCATGTCACAATATCTCGTCTAAGGTAAAGGATAAGTTGTAGCATCTGGTCCCTCCTACAACCAAGAGAGAAGCACAACGCCTAATGGGCTTCTTTGGTTTTTAGAAGCAATGCATACCTCATTTTGGTGTGTTATTCCAGGCCATTTACTGAACAACCCAAAAAGCTGCTAGTTTTGAGTGGGGCTCAGAACAGGAGAAGGCTCTGCAATGGACCAGGCTGCAGGGCAAGCCGTTCTGCCACATGGACCGTATGATCCAGCAGATCCAATGGTGCTTAGAGTGTCAGTGGCAAAGAGGGATGCTGCCTGGAGCCTTCGGCAGGCCTTTATAACTGAATACAGCACGTATCTTTTATTTTTTTATTTTTTTTGAGATTGGCACCTGAGCTAACATCTGTTGCCAATCTTCTTTTTCTCCTCCTCCTCCTCCCCCTCCCCCTCCCCCTCCCCCTCCTCCTCCTTTCTTCTTCTCCCCAAAGCCTCCCAGTACATAGCTGTATATGCTAGTTGTGAGTGCCTCTGATTGTGCTATGTGGGAGTCACCTTGGCATGGCCTGATGAGCGGTGCCGTGTCCGTGCCTAGGATCCGCAGTGGCGAAACCCTGGGCCCGGAAGCAGAGTGCGTGAACTTAATCACTCCGCCATGGGGCCGGCCCCTACAGCACGTATCTTTATTATTTTGGAGCAATACTCTGTAATCTTCTGCAGATAATTACTCTCCCTTTGAGAAATTGTTCTTATCCTACTATTGGGTTTTAGTACAGGCTAACTACTTGGTCATGGGTCCATCAGGTGACCATGAGATCTGAGCTGCTTATTATGAGCAAGTTGTTCTCTGACCCATCAAGCCATAAAGTTGGGCATGCACAGCAACATGCCATCATCAAATGGAAGTGGTATATACATGATCAGCCTCAAGGAGGCCCTGAAAGCTCATGTAAGTTACATGAAGAAGGGGCCCAAATGCTCACGATCTCAACTACTGCTACATACATTTCCTTCTCTCTCCCAGCCTGCACTCATGGATTCATGGTGCGTTGCCTATGACCAGTTGACAGAGGAAGAGAAGATTTGGACCGGGTATACAGATGGTGCAGCATAATATTAGGCACCACCTAAAAGTGGACATCTGCAGCACTACAGCCCCTCTCTGGGACATCCCTGAAGGACAATAGTGACGAGAGTTCTTCTTAGTGGACAGAACCTCAAGCACTGCACCTGGTTGTTGAAAGGAGAAATGCTCGATGTGCGATTATATACCAATTCATGGGCAGGGACCAATGGTTTGGCTGGATAATCAGAACTTGGAAAGAACATCATTAGAAATTGCTGACATGGAAATTTGGGGAAGAGGTATGTAGTTACACTCTCTCTGAATTGGCAAAAATCGTGGGTATATTTGTGTCCCATTTGAATGGGACACACCAAAGGGTGACCTAGCAAAGGATTTTAATAATCAAGTGAATTGGATAGCTCATTCTATGGATAACAGTCAGCCTCTTTCCCCAGCCATCCCTGTCATCACATAGTGGACTCATGAACAAAGGAGCCACAGTGGCAAGGATGGAGGTTATGCATAGGCTCAGCAACATAGACTTACACTGACCAAAACTAATATGCCTACAGCCACTGCAGGGTGTGCAATCTGACGGAGCAGAGGTAAACACTGAGCCCCTGACATGGCATCATTCTCCGGGTTGATTGTGATGAGCCAGGTATCTGGTGGCAGGGTGACTACGTTGGACCACTTCCATCATGGAAGGGGTAGCATTTTGTTCTTACTGGAATAGACTCTTCTTATTCTGGATAGAGATTTACCTTCCCTGCAAGCAATGCTTCTGCCCAAACTACCTTCCATGGAGTTACAGAATGCCTCACCCCCTGTCATGGTATTCCACACAGCATTGCTTCTGATCAAGGAACTCACTTAAAAAAAGAAGTGTGACAATGGGCCCATGCTCATAGAATTCACTGGTTTTGCTATAACCCCCACCATCCTAAAGATGCTGATTTGATAGAATTGTGGAATGGCCTTCTGAAGATTCTCACAGCACCAGCTACGTGACAATATTGTGCATAGCTGGGGCAAGGTTCTCCCGAAGGCTTCATATGCTCTGAATCAGCATCTGACACATGGTCTTGTTTCCCTGATAGGCAGGATTCAGAGGTCCAGGAATCAAAGGGGTGGAAATGGAGGTGGCACCACTTACTATTACCCCTACTGATCCAGCAGAAAAATTTTTGCTTCTTATTCTCACTACCTTATACTCTGCTAGCCTATAGGTCTTAGTTACAGAGGGAAGAATGCTTGCACCAGGAGACACAATAGTGATGTCATTGAACTCAAAGTTAAGACTTCCACCTGTCTATTTTGGGCTCCTCAAGCCTCTGAGTCAATAGGCAAGAAAGGGAGTTACTGTGCTGCCTGGCGTGATGGATCTAGACTACAACAGGAGATTGGACTACTACTTCACAATGGAGGTAAGGAAGAGTATGTCTGCAATACAGGGGGTATTACCATGCCCTGTGACTAAGGTCAACACCCCAAACCGGGAAGAACTCCTAATGGCCCAGACACTTCAGGAATGAAGGTTTGTGTCATCCCACAAGCTGAGATCCTTGCTGAAGTCAAAGGGAATACACAATGAGTAGTGGAAAAGGCAGTTATAAATACCAGATATGACAACATGACCAGCTACAGAAATGTGAACTCCTTACTATGATATGACTATGTTTGTGTATGTGCCTGTAAAGATAGCCTGTAGAATCTCAGTCTCTCTCTCTCTCTTTCTCTCTGTCTCTGTCTGTCTGTCTCTCTCTCGCTTTCTCTCTTTCTATATACACCAATATATATATATATGCCATTGTGGGTAGGCATCATCCAATCCATTGAGGGCCTGAAGAGACCTAAAGATGGAAGAGGAGAAATTTGCCTTTCATCTGTCTCACTGCTTGAGCTGGGGTATCTCATCTCATATTCTTCTGACCTTGGACTGGGATTTATGCCATCAGCTCCCCTGGTTCTCGGGCCTTTAGATTCAGGCTGAATTATATCACCAGCTTTCCTGAGACTTCAACTTACAGATGGCAGATCATGGGACTTCTCAGCCTCCATTATCACACGAACTAACTAATTCTTCGTACCAATTCTTCTTTTAGATATACATATATACAAATATACATATCGGAGATATACATATATATATATATATACTTACACAGAGGCATACCTCGCTTTACTGTGCTTCACAGATATTATGTTTTTTAAAAGACCCTCCACTAGCAAAAAGATTATGACTTATTAAAGGCTCAGATGATGGTTATCATGTTTTAGCAATAAAGTATTTTTTAGTTAAGGTATGTACATTTTTTTTAGACATAATGCCATTACACACTTAATAGACTGCAATATAGTGTAAACATAACTTTTACATGCACTGGAAAACCAGAAAATTCATGTCTCACTTTATTGCAATATTTGCACTATTGCAGTGATCTGGAACAGAACCGCAATATCTCCGAGGTACGCCTGTACGTGTGTGTGTGTATATATATATTTCTTCTACTTCTCTGAAGAACCTTGACCAATACAACCTCTAAGACCAGAAACAAGGCAATGATGTCCCCTTTCACATCTCCTATTCTGCATTGTACTGGAAGTTCCAACATTGTAAATAATGCAATAAGACAAGAAAAGGAAATAAATTGTGTACAGGTGGGGAAAAGCTCAATATTGCCAAGATGTCAGTTCTTCCTAGCTTGATCTAAATATTTAATGCAGTCCCAATCAAAATCTCAGCAAGTCATTTTGTGGATATTGACAAACTGATTATAAGATTTATATGGGAAGGCAAAAGACCTAAAACAGTAAACAAAATAATGTCGAAGATCGAAGTCAGAGGACTACTGCTACTCGACTTCAAGACTTACTATAAAGATACAATACTGAGGACAGCATGCTACTGGCCAAAGAATACAAAAATACATAAGTGGAACAGAGCAGAGACCTCAGAAATAGACCCCACAAGTACAGGCAACTGCCCTTTGACAAAGGATCAAAGGTGATTCAATGAACAAAGGATAGTCTTTTTAACAAATGGCACTGGAACAACTGGGTATCTATATTCAGCGAAAAAAGAATCTAGACACAGACTTCACACCTTACAAATATTACCTCAAAATGGATCCTAGACCTACGGGTAAAACGCAAAACCACAAAACATCTAAAAGACAGCACAGGAGAACATCTGTGTGACCTTGAGTTTGGTGGTGAGTTTTTAGATACAACACCAAAAGCCCGATCCATGAAAGAAGAAATTGGTAGGATGGACACCATTAAAATTGAAAACAGGAAAAAAACTTTCTGCTCTGTGAAATACACTGTTATGAGAACGAAAAGAGAAGTCACTGACTGGGAGAAAATATTTGCAAAACACGTATCTGAGAAAGGGCTTGCATCCAAAATATACAAAGAACTCTTAAAACTCAACAATAAGGAAACAAACAACCCAGTTTATAAATGAGCAAAAGATCTGAGTGAAAAACTCAGTAAAAAATATAGATAGATAGTAAATAACATATGAAAAGATCCTCAACATCGTATGTCATTAGGGCACTGAAAATTAAAACAACAGTGAGATATTACTATATTCCTGTTAGAATAGCTAAAATCCAAAAACAGTAACAACACCAAATGCCAGCAAGGACATAGAATCGCAGGAACTCTCATTCATTTCTTCTGGGGATGCAAAATGACACAGCCACTTTGAAGGACACCTTGTCTTTTACAAAGCTAACTGTAGTCTGACCATATGATCAAGCAATCATGCTCCTAGGTATTTACCTAAATGATTTGAAAGCTTACGTAAGCACAAAATCCTGCACATGGATGTTTATAGCAGCTTTTTTTATAATTGCCAAAACTTGGAAGCACCCAAGATGTCCTTCAGTGGGTGAATGGATAAATAAACTCTGATACATCCAAATGATGGAATATTATTCAGCACAAAAAAGAAATGAGCTATCAAGACATGAAAAGAAATGGAGGAAACTTAAATGCATATTACTGAGTGAAAGGGGCCAATCTGAAAAGGCTACATACTGTATGATTCCAACTATATGACTGAAAAAAGGTGAAACTATGGAGAAGTAAAAAGATCAGTGGTTTCCAGGGGTTGGAGAGAGGAAGGGATAAACAAGCAGAGCACAGAGGATTTTTAGGGCAGTGGAAATAATCTGCATAATACATAAAATGGCACAAAGACGAGTCACAAATTAATGTATTAATCAGTAAATAATGGAAGAAAAATTTCACTTAAAAATATAACCCTTGGGACTGGTCCAGTGGCACAGCAGTTAAGTTCACGCACTGTACTTCAGTGGCTTGGGGCTCACCAGTTTGGATCCTGGGCATGGACCTACTACCCACCACTTACCAAGCCATGCTGTGGCAGGCGTCCCACATATAAAGCAGAGGAAGATGGGCAAGGATGTTAGCTCAGGGCCAATCTTCCTCAGCAAAAAGAGGAGGATTGGCAGCAGATGTTAGCTCAGGGCTAATCTTCCTCAAAAATAAATAAATAATTAAATAACTCCCAAATGATACAATAAAGTGAATTCTAGATGTCTGAATATTTTCTTTGAAAGGAACAAAAGAAGAAGAATTTTAAAGTAGAAGAATATAATGAAATAGTTTACACTCTTACTAAATTATTCTACTGCAAGGAATCTAGATATAAGACACAAACAAAGGTATGAAAAAAATTTATATGTATGATATTGTCCATTTTAGCAACATAGGCAATAAGGGATAACTGGAAACAGCCAAAGTGTCTTATAATAGGGGAATGGTTGAATAAATGTTGACAAACCCATAGTTTATAATACTATACAATCATTAAAAACATGAAGATGCTTACACAAGACTGAAAGAGAATAAAACATCCTAACACCTGTGTTGTGTTTCCTGGTTGTAGAGAATAAATAGTTTTATTTGCCTCTTTCCTGTGTTTTCCAAATGTTCTAGGAAGCATATGCATTATTTTTCCAATCGAATTACAATAATAAATAATATTTTAAGTTTAAGAGATAATGAATGCCTAAATTATAGCAGTGGCAGAGGGGATAGATTAGAGAAAAATAGTATGCATGTTAATACAGACTAGAATTTTGGGATCGTGAGGCTATTGGAATGGGGACCAAGAAAGATAAAGAAGTACAAAAATAACTCTAACATTTTCAGCCAGAGTAACTGAAAGGATGTTGAAATTTTAAATACACACATAGACACACACGGATTTATTATTTCATTCATTTTAGAAGTAATAAATAATGTTTGGGGTGAGAACTGTTAATTCTTTGAATTTGAGTTTGCGAAGTCAGTGGCATATTCAGGTGAAATACTGCACAGGCCTTTAAAAATTCTATTTAAAATTCTATTATTATTCATAATATAAAATACATAAAATCTGTGATGGGATTTCTATACAGAATTTAAAAATAGGACTGTATCATACTTTTCCCTTCAGGATATTATAAAAACTTTGCCTATCATTTTATATCATGTGCATTGATTTCATTCTGGCTAAAAGATCTTGAACCTCTCAGATATTTGAGAACAGAATCTCCACTGAGCTCCTCCACGGAGGACCCCATGAAGTCCATTCCCCTGACCCCGGCCAGCATTTCGGACGTGTACCTCAGAAAAAGCACTACCTCACAGCAGTTGTAAGGTTTCAAAATCAGTTTTAGAATTCAAAACACGAACAGAATATCAATAACGTTGAGAAATGTGTTTCGAATTAAAATAGAAATTTGAAAAGCCTCAAGTTGAAACAAGTGACCGGTGGACTTCATTTCGAATGCAGAAAGAGGATCTGCTTCAGCTATCATCAATGCAAGATACATAGTTAAACTGTAGCATTTCTTTTTTCCTAGTGGAGGCACATTTTTGATAACTGAAATAGTGCCTTTGGGATTTAATCCAAAATGGCAGCTGTTATGTAGCCAATCCAAGGGGAACAGAAATCCCTGAGAAATTGCAAGGCAGCTGCTGCCTTCGGAGAAATTGCGTCAGAGATCTCCGCGTGGTCCAGAGACGCCAGTTAGAGGTGAGTTGCAAAAAAGACCACCTATTGTTCCATGTAAAGTGAGGGGCCTTTTATTTTTTCCTAGAAAACCTTGTTGTGAATAATTTTATAGGATTTAGGTTTCCGAAAGATCTAAAACCAGAGTGAATATTGCAGCAAACGGAACCGAGGTCTTCATTTGAGGTAACATCCGAACAGAATAAATTTAAACTTGGAGAATAGGATGAGCAAAACCTTGTGTCTTCAGAGGACAAAAGATTCTCATTTCTTACGCTGCAAGCAGAATTTAAAAGAACTCTCCTTCTGCCGATCGCCTGAATCAAATTTAATGGAGTTTTGCCAAGACAGTCAGTAACAAGCAGTATGTTTTGAAAAATATTCCAAAAGCCCCACTTGAAAAGGCATGTGCCCTAAGAACTGCTTAAGAGCTCGCCACGTCCACAAAGCAGAGCCTTGACATCTGCTGAAGATCGTTATTTGCTAGTTCTTTTTATTTCAATCAGGAAATAATAATAATAGTAACAATAATTAATCTTTAGTGTCTGTCATGTATTTGGTGCCAAGTGCAAGAGGATTATTAAGAAATGTAAGATTTAATTGCTGCTATGTGAGCGTGTGTGCGTGTATATGTTATGCATAAATTATATGTATAATAATGCAGGCACACATATATATACATACATGAACTTACGGTAACAAATGAGGGGTACAATAATGCTTTTGGAAACATTTGAAGGAGGGAAAGACAGTTCTATTTGAGTGAAGTCACCAGCTGAACACTGAAGATTGAAGAGGGATTTATTAGACCTAAAAAACTTGGGAGGCACATTCTGGGGACAGATATAAAATGTACGCCTGGTAGCAATGGTGCACCAGTTTGATAAGAACAAGGCTGCTTTTAGGAAATGGTGAGCCGTGCATCATAAAGGTCAGTTGAGGTCATATTGCCAAGGACATTGTGAGTGGGACTCAGAAGTCCGACTTTTAAAGACAATAAAAAATTATTTGAAAGTTTTACGTAGAATTTCAGCATGATGAAAATGAGTCCTTCTGTAGTCTCATACTCAAAATTTTTCAGTTAGAAAATTCCAGTAATTACTATCACTAACTTTGCTCAGCCTATGTGTTTTTATTAAAGTTACATGAAAATAAGACTAAAGTGGACTCTTCTTCTGTGATTCCTCAAACCAAGCCCCGCGAATGTGGCCTGTGAATGGATACTGGAATATTTCCAGATGAGCATTCTCATTAGACTGCGGAAAATCCTCCAGTGGGGGAAGGGACTAACTAAAAGGAGACAAGAGACAGCAGAGAAAAGAAAGCTAATTATTAAAATCACATAACGTTTTAAAGTCCTATATTCAGTTGGTATCTCAACTCTACATTATAAAAATGAGACCAGAAAAGTTGTTCATTTATCATCCCCTGTATTTCCCTTTCATAATGTGTTCATACTTGTGTCTGTTAATTTGTCTTATTAATAGTTGTACTCCAGCATTTTCCAGTGTCTGACATTTAATAGGCACTTAGTCAACATGTTGAAAGAATAAATCAAAGCAACCGACATTAGATTTCAACACTGTGCATTGTGAATGTGGACAACTCTTAAACAGTCTTTAGGCCACATGTATCTTCAGTGAGTGTTCTAGAATATTTTTCCAAACATAATTACTTTTTCAAGGTAGTGCCTAAGCAAGAATTTTAGTTCTAGGAGTCCGTAAAATTCTGGGGAAAGGTCAAATGGTTTATAATAGTTCTTGGGGATCAGGATTTGGGATGTGTCTTCAATTTTCTAAACAGGGCTTAACTTTATAAGAAGACTCTTGGGGGCCAGTCCCATGGCATGGTGGTTAAGTTCAGCACACTCTACTTTGGCAGCCCAGGTTCAGGGGTTGGCATCCTGGGCACAGACCTATGCTACTCATCAGCCATGCTGTGGCGGCAACCCACATATAAAGTGGAAGAAGATTGGCACAGATGTTAGCTCAGGGCTAATTTTCCTCAGCAAAAAAAGAAAGAAAGAAAACTCTTGGTGACTCTAGCGACATTATCATTGTTGTCAGTGACCAACTTGTATCACTTAGATCTTTCAGTGTGCTTTAACAGGTTTCCAGCTGCCAGTATCTGCAACTCTGTGTGTATAATTGTTTTCCTCCTCAGAAACCGTAAAGGCTGTTCCACTTGTGTTAGTGACAGACCAGAAGTGCCAGGGAATTAACATCCATGGAAGCAGTCAAGAAGCAAGGAATAAAAGTTGATTCATAAATCACTGACACGTAAACCATTCCCCTCACCCCTCAGAGTTTCCCTGTGGGATAAGCTCCCATCACCACTCTGATAGGTGACTTAACACATCTTTTATTCTTTGTCTTCTATTTCTTATACTACTTCCCTACTCTCCTATCCATGTGTCCACAGACCTTAAAATTAAATAATTTTCACTCAAATATTTATCTGAAGTTCTGCTCATTTGGAAACCCAGACTAATACAGCAAGAATTTGGGAAGCCCTTGATCAAGGTTTCCTTCCTAGGCTAGTCCAGGAGATTCATATCTAAATCATGAACTGGAAATGCAATGGCCACTGAAAATTCACAAGGCTCTGTGTTCCACTTCTACCCTCTCTGCTGGTTTGAGTCTTTGTTTGGGTATCTTGGCAATAGAAATATGTTATGTCTCTTCCTTCCTCAAATGAGGCCTCTGAAGAATTCCAGCTTATTGCTTCACAAAAAAACCATTAAAACTAACAGAGAAACAATGATCTTCAACTCAGATATCATGTGGAATTCAAATTTTGTGAAATTATATAGATATTTCCTCTAACTATTATGAGGAATCTGCCACATTGATGATCTAATGTATTTTTTTCTCTCATTTTTCTGTGGCTCCAAGTGCTAATGAGAATGAGGGAACGGATGATGTGATGGAAATCTAAAATGTGATCGAAAACAAGAATTGTAAGAAAATCAGTTTTCGTAATTAGGTGTGACTTTCAGAAATCAATCTTCCCATACCCCCAAGGAATATAAGTGTTAACTTCTGCATATTTTTTTCTGTATCTACAAAAATTTTGGATTTAGTGTTCAGAAGTTAGAGTCATTCAGAATAATGGCAATGGGGCACAACTTACAAATTCTCCACCGTGAAATCTTAAAGCATTAAGATGGCTCAAGGTAGTTCAGAAAGCTTGCTAACATCTCCAAATCCCACTGAAATTAAAGATTAGAAACTTTTAAAATAGAACCTAGAGAATTGCAAAAACAAAGAAATCCGGAGCAGGGGTTGGAAATGAACCCGAAATATTGATGGATTGTGTTTTGATAGAATGCAGATAGGACCAGAGTGACAAGGTACACTGAGAGCAAGGGTTGTCGAAAAAAATCACAGCCCATGGAGGAGCCTATTTTTTTCTAGCAGAACTGAGAGATGAGATGTGCAGAGAATGGAATAGTTTGAGGGATAGTGTTCCATGTATTGAATTTAAAATAATTTTTTTGTGTGTGTGAGGAAGATTGACCCTGAGCTCACATCTGTTGCCCGTCTTCCTCTTTTTGCTGGAGAAAGATTGTTGCTGACCTAACATCTGTGCCAATCTTCCTCTATTTTGCATGTGGTATGCTATCATAGCATGGCTTGATGAGCAGTGTATAGGTCTGTGCCTAGGATCCGAACTGGCGAATTCTGGGCCACTGAAGTGGAGCACACAAACTTAATCACTATGTCACTGGGCTGGCCCCAGGATAATTTTTTAATGATGTCACACTGGGTCAGAATTTGCTATAATGCAAAGAATGCATTTTCTATATTTTTGCGTGATTGAGATATGCATTAAATGAGTAGTTCAGGGCACAGGCATCATATGTTTGAATGCCACCAGCTCCTCGGTATGTGCAGGTTAGGTAACTTCTCTGTACCTCTGTTCCCTCATCTAAAAGATATTGACAACTTAAAGTTTCTGGCAGAGAACAAATGAGTTCAGATATGTAAAGTACATAGATCAGTGCTTGGCAAATAAAAAGCACTCAATTATGTTAGATTTTTTTATTATTGTCCCAAGATTTATCTGAGCTCCAAATTTCTGAACACAGCCGACCTCTGGACATTTCTACTTTTGTGTCTGAAAGGCATCTCAAACTGAACAGAGTCCCAAGGAAATTCATGATTGTCCCTTCAAATGTAGGTCAAACTTCAATGTTCCCTCTCTCAGTGAATGAAATCCCCAGACTCCTATTTCTACTAGTCAGAAATCAGGGACTTATCTTTGGCACCTCCATCAATCTCACTTGCTATGTCCAATATATCAGCAAATTCTACCAATATTACCTTTCAGATAGATCCCAAACCTTTCCATTTCTTTCTATGTCTTCCCGTGGACATATGAATTCTGGAGTACAGTAATAACCTCCTAACAGGACTTATGCCATCAGCGCTGACTCCACCCCGTTCACAGGAATAGAAGAATTTATTTGAAATGAAAATCAGATATGTAACACTTTTCTATGGTATCTTTGTTTGCTCACCGTTGCTCTCAGGGTTAAGATCGAAATCATTAAGCAAACTTCACACAATCTGACTCCTACCTACAGCTCCAATCACACATTATGTTTACCGCTTTCCCTTACGGTGTCCCACCCCCCTTATTGAGTGTTTAAGGATGCTAGTCCCTCAGTCTAGCATGCTACCCTTCCCCTTCAACCTACTCATTTGTCCGATTGCACTTTATCACTGCTCAGAGCAGTTCTTCCTGACATTCCAAGTGAAGTTCCTCTTTTATAAACTCACAGCACTGCGAACTTTACCTTCCTACCATTTATTACAGTTATAGTCTTTTTTCTTCTTTAATTTTTCAATTCTTAAAATAATTTTAAATTTAAATATAATTTTTATTAGTTTAATTTTTTCTTAATCATTTAATGAATATGCACTTGCTGTTAACCACAGCAACCAGAACGCTGCGTGATGTATAGTAAGCACTTGTGTGTTTGTTGAATAAATAAATAAGAATGACTGAATAAATGGAATGTTCACACAAAGTGCCATAGAACTTCTTGAATTCACATTTATAGATGTAGAAGAGTAAGCAAATGGGCAATGTACTTATTAATGAAATATTACAGATACCCTTGTATGACCAGCATGTGGACCAGGAAACCAGAACCACAGAGACTACCTGGTACTCCCTTCCAGTCTCTGCACTCATTCTTCTTCCCAAAGATAACCACTGGCCTCATTTTAACAACTGAGGTGAAGTTTTTTTAAAACTTATATAAATGGAATCAGAAGTACAGTTTCTTTGTTCTTTTTAGGTATGCTTTCTGGTAAGGAAGGTTGGCCCTGAGCTAACACCTGTTGCCGATCTTCCTCTTTTTTATTTTTCTCCCCAAAGCCCCAGTGCATAGTTATATATCCTAGATGTAAGTCATTCTAGTTCTTCTACGTGGGGTGCTGCCACAGCATGGACACGAGTGGTGTGCAAGTCCACACCCAGGATCCCAATCAATGAACCCTGGGCTGCGGAAGTGGAGCATACGCACTTAACCACTAGGCCACAGGGCCAGCCCCAATGTCTGTTTTTTTCAACTCAGCATTATGCTGTGAGATTTATCCATTCATTTCATTTCTGTGTGACATTTCATTGTAGAACCAGGCCACATTTTGTGGTATACACCATTTGATTGTTTCCATTTTCCAGCTATTATCAATAATGTTGGTATGAATATCCCTCTAGCTGCGTTTTGAGTATGCATATACATTTCTTTTTTGTATGTGCTTAGAAGTGAAATTGCTGTGTCATAGGATACACATATGTTCAGATTAAATTAAGCACTGACAAATAATTCCAAGGTGGCTGTGCAATTTACACCCATGTGCAGTGGATGAAAGTCCAATTGCTCCATATCCACACTTTGATATTTTCTGTCTTTTTCATTTTACTGTGCTGGTGGCTATGTGGTAGATTCAATTTTTCGTTCACCTGGTAACTAATATCTTTTCCCATATTTATTGGCTATTTAGATAATTTATTTTGTGAAATATATATTGAGTTTTTTTGCTGCTTTATCCAATGCATTGCCTGCTTTTTTCTTAGTGATTTGTAGGAATATTTCATATATTCGGAATCTAAATCTTTTATAAAATATATGCACTGAAATATTGTCTCCCTACCTCTTACTTGCTTTTTAAGTTTCTCAATTCTGCGCTGATGAATAGAAGATCTTTCCTTTCATAGACTCCAATTCATCAATGATTTCTTTTATGGTTAATGCCTTATTGTCCTATTTAAGAAAAATTTGCCTGTACCAAAATCGTGGACTGGTTCTCCTGTTTTCTTCTAAGAGCGTTATTATTTTACCTTTTATATTTAGTCCTATAATCCTCTGTGTGTAGGATGTGAAGTAGAAGTCAAGATTTACTTTTTCCCATGAGGATACACTATTGATCCTGCACCATTTATTAAAAAGAACTTCTTTACCAACTGTACTGCAGAGCCACCTTTGACATAATTGAGACTATATATACGTAGGTCTGTTTCTGCATTCTCTTGTTCTGTCTCTGTTCTATTTTTCTATCTTTGTTGGAATTACCCACTGTCTTAATTGCCATCACTTTATAATAAGTATAAATATCTGGCAAATCCTCCAGCTTTGTTATTCTTCAATATCATCTTAAATATTCTAGTTCATTTGCATTTCCACATGAATTTTGCAATCAGCTTTTTAATTTCCACCACAAAAATCCCCATTTTTATCTAGGTTATATTGAATTTGTAGGTAAATTTGAAGAGAACTGACATTTTTCTGACACTAAGTCACACAATTTATGACTATATTCCTTCACTTACTTAGATGTTCCTCATATATAGCTTTTAGTATATATGTCATGTTCACTTTTCATTAGATTTGTTCCCAGAAATTTAACATTTTTGGTGTCATTGTAAATTGTGTCTTTTAAAACTCATTTTCTATTTTTTGTTGCTGGTATGTAAGCACAATTATTTTTAGTTTATTGGTTTTGTATGCAGTGACCTTGCTAAATTTATTAATCTAATAGCTTATAATAAATAATTTCATATTTTGTATGTGCACAAATATTTTTTATAAGTAGTGTTTTTGTATTTCCTTAACTATATCTGTCTATCTATCTATCTATCTATCTGTCTGTCTATCTCGTGCCTTATTTCCTTCGCTACTCCAGGCAGTACAGAATTGAAAATCATGGTGACAGTGGTAATCTTTGTCCCCTAACTTAGAAAGAGTGCTTTAAATATTTCACCCATGTTTACTGTGGGTTTTCTGTGAATATCTTTTATCACATTAAGGAAATTCTCTTCTATTACTAGATTTTGAGAAGCTATTTAAATTTATGAATGTGTAGTTGAATTTAACAAATGCTTTTGCTGTATTGGTAGAAATGATAAAATAATTTCTCCCTTTTTTCTGTTAACATGACAATAAAATAGTTTGACTTCTCAATGTTAAACTACAGTTTGATAACTGAATGTTAAACTCATGTCATCGTGATTATTATCATACGTATGACATATATACATCATGATTATCATATATATTATATATCATAGTATTACATAGTACTGTATATCATATATCTTGTCATATATATCTACAACTGGATTGATGTGCTAATATTTGTGTCTATGATAATCTCATCTAGCAAATATTTATGAGAAAGATTGTTGTATAATTTCCCATTCTTGTAACGTCTTCGCCAGATTTTGGTGTCAAGATTATGTGACCTGTTAAAATGAGTTAGGAAGTATTTTCTCTTTTTCTTTTCTTTTCTCTGAAAGCATTTGTAAAAGATTGCTATGATTTCTTCCTTAAATGTTTGGAAAAATTTTCCAGTCACTCCATCTGGGCCTGGAGTTCCTTTTTATGAGATTTTGGATAACAAATTCTACTTCTTAAATAGTTCTAGGCACATTCACGGTTGCTTTTCCTCTTGTATTGCATGAGTTTTGGTAATTTGTGTTCTTCAAGGAATTTGCCTACTCCATTTGCTTGTCAATTTTATTGGCATAAAATTATTTGTAATAGTTATAATTATGGGGTTTTTTGCCTATAAGACCTGTAATGATGTCCTCTTTTCAGTTCCGGTATTAATAATTTGTGTTTTCTCCCTTTCCTTCTTTCTCTCATAATCAGTTTTATTAGAAGTTTATAAATTTTATTACTTTTTCCAGAAAAACAACTTTTCGATTTGCTAATTTTGCTCAGTGAATATTTGGTTTTATATATACTCTTACATAAATAATCCCCTTCTTTTATGTTACTTTGCTGGGTTTTTTGTTCATTTGTTTTGTCTTCAAGCTTCTTGAAAATGAGGTTTCTCTCTAATATCTGCATTTCAAGCTTTGCTACATCTTATAGTTTGACACATCAACCTTTATTTTCTTTCAGTATAAATATTTTCTAATTTTTGTTTTGTTTTTGTTTTTTTTTTGGCCACAGGTTGGAATCAGTTGGAGAGTTTCTGGGTTATTTATGTTATCCTTAGCTGTGTCTGATCTGTTGTTATACCTTTATGTTGGTTTCTTAATTTTAGATATTATACATTTCGGTTCTAAAATTTCAATTTGATTTTTGTGGATTCTGTTACTGTTGTAAAATACTGTGTCTTTACTTTCATATTATTCACCTTTTCCTCTATATTTCTGAACATATTAATAATAATTTATGACCAAAAATAAAAGAAAAAACAAACAATAGAAACAAACCCAGAGTGATCCAGAAACTATCATTAGCTGACAAAGATTTTTAAGTAGCTAAAATTAATATGTTTAAGAGAGCATAAAATAGAGTCCTGGAGGGAGAGGAGAGAGAAAATGTGACAGAATAAGTATTTGAAGAGAAAATGGCCAGAAAAAGACATCAACTTATAAATTCTACTCTTTCCCTTCTTTGATAAGACCTTTATTTAGAATTGAGTTGATTTCTACCCATTCACTGAAAGAAGAACACTTTTTAAATTAAGTTCCCTGTGAAGTCATCTGATATCATTCACAACTGCAGCAAATCTTTTGGCCTTTAAGCAAAATATGACAGATGAGCTCAAAATAAGTGTACAAAGGCAATTCAGAACACAGGGTGAGAATAAGGAGGAATAGAGTGGCAGGTGCTCTTGGATCGGGAAGAGGTAATGAATCGTAGGAAGGAGTATAGAATAGGAGTATATAGTCATATTTTCTGCTTCTAAAACTTGGATCTATCTAGTACAAAAGTCTGTTAAATGGAACTTTCCCTGTAGGATGATTTGGTACCTAACTCCCAAAGCTGAAATTAGGAAAACATTAAATACTTCACTTTCTAAAAAGATCCACCAGTGTTGGACGTGTTCCTTTGATCTTAGTAACAGGCAACTGGATCTGCCCTGCCATCCCAAATTTCACCCCAGCACCCTCTCTCTTCACTCCTTCTTCTCCAATCTCCTCTGTCTTCTCCAATGCATCTACTGAAGAAGGGAGATGAACGTGTTAGAATTGCAAAGAGGTCAATGTTTATGCAAGAATAGCATTTTCTTGCTGTATTCCACCAAACCAAATAAGAGAAGACTTCAAAGGAATCGCTCTAGGAATAGAGAGCATCTGCATGATCTGATCTCCTTTTGCCCAGATTGATTTCCTATGCGGATATACTCTGGTATTGACATTAGAATGACTTATGGTGAGAAAATTCTAGGGAGAGTTTTGGCAGGTATGCCCTAGAAATTTTCAGGAGTACATGAACATAGAGATGTATGCCTGTGTCTCCATTTTAGATCTTGAAAAAGCAGAAGGCTTATGTGCTTAGCCATAAGCAGAGGGATGGCAAATGACCATGTGTGTTGTGCCTGAGGAAAAGAGGATTTCCATCACCACCAACTCACACACCAGACCCCCTTGGTGCAGATGGCATAGAAGAGGATTTCTGTAGTTCTTATGACTTTACATGGAACATGGAAGGTAAGGGGTGAGGTGTGAACCACAGGACTACCAAGGAAGTTACCAACCCAGTTAAGAGATACCCAGTCAGATCTCTGGAGGCAGATAGTGGTATTGATCACCTACAGAGGCCAAAAGTAGACGTGGCCACCCGTCTATAGGTATCTGTTGCCTTCTATCCCCGTCCCTTCTGTTAACACTGGAGGAATTGCTCCAAAATGGGAGAGGAGGAAAAAGAATGAAAAGTTAGACTACTTTCTCCTTTAATCCAAAGTGCTGGATTGGGAAAAGAAGTGAAAATATAGACCACAGTACCTGTCTACTCTATCTCCACAAGCTCTACCATCCTGGAGGGGTAGAAAGCATGTGAATCAAACATGAGACCAGAGTTGTTAATTCAATTTCACTGGATTTTCAATTATTTATCTTAACCAGAAAGGTATGGGATGTGTTCAAGATGTTGCATTGTTACCATGCAGAAATTGGCAGAAAAAAAATCATTTTATGTTTATATCCCAATAAATTCAGACTTACCAATAAACCAGTTACACATGTTTCTATGTGACTTTGCCTTTCTTCCTTGGTTACTGATAAATAAAGACTATTATAAAAGAGCTCGGCTAAGAAAATTTGGAATTTCTTGTGTCTTGTGTTCCCTAAATAATTTACCTTGTTCTCTCAACCTTTCAAAGTCTTCGTGTGCATGTGTGTGTGAGCATGCAGGCATGTGCACAATGTGTCTAGGCTTTAAAATTGTACTTAGTGGAAAGAACAGGGAAAAGTCTATCTACTGCATTTTCCCAGAAGCTGAGGTCTGAATTATATTTTTAGAAGAAGTTGTGGAACTTAAAAGTCAGGTATGCTGTTTATTCTCCATTTGCCCCTCCTGAAAAATTATCTGTACTAATTTTTACCCTAGAAATTTGTCCTCTACAAATGGCAACACCCGTGCCTCCGTGCCCTCTGGCTTCCCACTGGGGTTAGCCATGGAATGCATCTGCAAAATACTGGAAGTCCATAGATGAAGGCTGTAGGGGTATTAATCTTCTTCGCTCACTTGCTGCCAGGCCACGATTCTAGCAGTGACTCCATTCTTCTACCCATGGTCACCACACCTTCTGGGTATCAGTAACCTCACTCACTACTCCTGCATAGGGGAGTAAAAAGCCCAGGGCCCATAGCATCTCCTCACATTTGTTCCTGCTATTTTCACATCCCTTGTTAGTCTCCTTAGCCCTACCCAGACCTGTATAATTACTGCCTTCATAAAACTCTCTTCAAACATATGTTTCCTGCGGGGAACCTTACCGATCTACCAAGAGATTGGTTTTTTTTTTCCTCTGCTTCTCTTTGGGGCAATTGAAGGTAGTGTCCAGCAGCTCAAGTTGGTGTTGGTCATATGCAAACAAGAAGTGAGGAAAAGCATATTAGTTAATATCCTCCAATAAATCTGTCACTGTATACATGCCTAGGCCTCTTTTTTCAAGGTTCAGCTGGTTCCCATGTGATCATTGACTAACTTAATCATGTGAAGATCACAAGGGTCATGGAGAAATATTGGTAAACCATTCTCAGTTAAACATTGGGGAAACCTTGCTCAAATTAACCTTGTTGAAACAGTCTTAATTTTTATAGCTAGACAAATATACAGTTACCAATACAGATGAAGATGTAGAAGATATAGATAGAAATATATTTAGTATTCATTAAGGAGCTGAGCTTTTTGCTTTTGTCTAAATTCTCCAGATATTCCCATGGATTCCTCTATGCATTTTTCTATTTTTCCAATGAAGAATGCTCTATTGTTTTCTCCTTTGATAAGATTTATTTTGAAAAGTATTTTACAGACTTGTCATTTTCCTAGTTCTCGTCTGTAGAATTCATTTGGTCACCAAGATCTCCTATCCTTCTGCAAAATCTATTCTCTTCTTGTCCCAGAGATAAAACCACTTTGCTGAATACAGCAATGGGCAACTTATAAGGAGATTTTAATGCATACATTGGCTCTAGTTCATATAAATGGTCTTCTGATAATGTGTACTTTGTGTCCAGCTGATTTTCATCTTAGGTAATGATGGGATTTTCATCTTTGGTAACTAGAGGAACTGAAACATAGTGCCAGATTAAAGTGTAAAACTGATGCTAAGAACTTTGGCCAAACCAGTGAAACTAGTGAAATCCTCATTCATTTGGAATCTATCTGTGTGCACAGCCTCAGTTCAAGTAGAGGACACTGGTGAGTTATCAACAGAATACATAGTGAAAGCGAGCTGGTTGCCACATAACCATTGGATTTCAAAAGGATACTCTGAGCCTAATTCTGTGAAAGAAAAACTTATAAAAGTAAGTTTGGAAGGTTGAAGAGAACAATCTGAAAGACCCAAGAGGCTTGCATTTCTATTTTACTTACGCTACCCAACAAACTTGAATTTGGCTGGGTCTCTTAACTTTTCAATCTGAGATCTTTTCTTTTAAAAGCTCTCCTTAATTATACCCATTGCAATTTTTTATAAAGAAAAATTCCAACAGCAAATGTGTAATCATCTTAATTTTAGCCCAAAAGTTAGAGTGATATTGTTTATACGTATTACCACTTTGTATTTTGTGGAATTTGGAGACTTTTTATGTACATACAACAGATGGAACCCACAACATTATCCATCCATTGGTGTCATTTGGCAAACCTAAGTGTATTCTAAATTTTTAAATAATGCGATGGAGTGATTAGTGGATTTAGAGATATATATGAAAAAAGTCATCACTTCTGAAAGCTTAAAGTCTTATGTTTGTCATCAGCTTTTAAATGTAAAAAAAAGTAGACAAAGAAACATGACAAATGAGCGTAAATAACATTAACTGTTTCTGAGACTGGAGTTGCTCAGGAAGAATTCCTAGCAAATGTAGCCTTATCTTTACATGGGAAGACATTGAAATAGAGAAAGAAAATGAGGCAGGATATTTCATGTCTATGGGGTATTTGAAGAATTGCAAGGAGGGCAATTTAGAGGAGATCAGTCCTGACACTGAAGCTGAAAGGAACACTGAGGTTTGTTGCTTGTTGCGGGGCTCTGCAGAGCCTGAGGTTGTCACCAACTGGTTGCCCTGAGGCACTCAAGGGTGGGTTTGGATATTTTAACTGTTTTACCAAATTGTTCTTTTTTCTTCTATTATGTCAAGGAGGTGCAATCACCAACCTCCCTGAACCAGACCAAGCCTCACCAGGAGAGCTACGCCTGTGACCTTTGCCTTATTTTGAATGCTAAGATCTCTCCAGGAGGAACTGAGGCCTTGTTACCTTAAGCTGCACTGTAGGTGGAAGCATGTTTCCCAACTGCGCCTGCGCAAGCAAATACCCAACTCTCGCATTTGAATATTCATTCCCCATTCGAAATTAATGTCCCTGCTTCCCTTTGTTCGGGGATGCTCCATGACTCTGGAAGTGATTCCTCATGGTCTCCTGTTTGCTGCAAATACACTTTACTTGGTGAGACAACTACTTCTGGTGGAGAGTCTGATTTAACTCGCCGGGAGGGAACCCACTTTGGTTTGGTAACAAGGTGATGCAATTCCTTAAAAGCAAGAGAATGGAAGCCAGAACCAGTTCTGGGCCTGGATCCTTCACTAACTAATTGTGTGACCTGTAGTAATTCACTTAGTCTCTCTGGGCATTCGTTTCTCCTTTTTGTTGAAGAGAATGGACACTGGATTAGATATATATTAAGATCTCTTTTTAGCATTGAAATTGTACTATTCGATACATTTTCCAGGGATAGGTAGGAGGTAATTAAGAGTTTTGAATTGGGAAGTAATGAGATGAAAATAGCATTTCAAGAAAGTAAATCTTGTCTTACTCTGCTGGGTGTGTGAACAAGGAGAGCCTGGTGCAAAGGAGCTATGATTTAGGCCTCAACAATTCTTATTTATTGTTTTAGCCATTGGTGAAAGGAAAATAAAAATATTTCCTCTGAGGTCACTTCCCATCACATTTTGGAATAGGGGACACCGAAAGAAGCTTGCTTCTTTCAGATGTTTTCTCCTTTGCCATTTGGTTTTTAAATGAGGGCCTTTATTCCTTGGGGGAATGCAGCCCCACTAACACGCAAAAAGTATTCAAGACAATTTGTTCCTGTGGATATTAGATGAAATACTAACGTATTTCATCACATTGCCCCACCAAATATAGCTCCCCAAGCACTGCAAAGGCTTGGTGAAAATCTGCAACTGACAAGGAAACTTCAAGGAGGCTCCAATCCAAGTAAATACCAGGCATGGAACATTAAGGTCTGATGCAAAGATAATAGTTTAGCCACTTCTTGTCCAGAAAGTCTTTCTCTTTCTGATAACTCAATCCACTCTTCTTTGTATTCCTAATATGTTTTATTTTTCCCAGAACAGCTATTGCCTTGGTTCAAATACAGCGTGGATTTGGAGAAGATATCCTAGGGCATCTGACTCATCTTTTTGTCGAAAAGAATCATATCGTGAGATTTCTTGATTCTTCATTGTTTCAAAGTAAAATTTGCTGTAAGGGTGACATAAATATATGACCCAATGGGATGACCATGAGACCACAGAAAGAATTTGAAACTGTCCTTTTTATGGTACTGTCTCATGAAATAAATTGCCACCAAATTCTGCGGCAGTTTAATTCTTGGTTCTGTTTTTACACTCCTGTTATGTGATTTTGAAGTCACTAACTCCAGGAAAACAGAAGTTATAGATGTAGCGTCAGACTGACTTCATAAATAAAAGATTTACCTGATTTCCCTTTCCATGGAGAGAGAGAATAAAGAGTTGCTGTGACTGCAGGGAACAAGGTGTTTCTGGCCTTCTTTCCAACAGGACTATACCCTCCTCTCTTTGCCTCTGCTCTGCCAGCCCAGCATGGCTGCCAGGCCTGCCTCCCTTCAGGTTCAGGCTCAAGCACTTGTGACTCTGAGCCATTTGCAGGGAAGGCCAAATTCCCATCATCAGACATGGTTCAAGTGAGTCTTGCTGTTCAGTATCTGATAACCCGTGTTCCTGGAATTATCCCTGGAGGCCATTTTTCCAATCTGTGTGTTGGTTCCTGCCTCAGTTTCTTGATTTGATGCTTCAGTGCTACACTGGAAATACAGACAAGGTGTGAACAATTTCACTGCGATGTGGTCTTTCTCTTCATCTCCTCTCCAGTAGAGTGACATGCCTCTCTCCATCCTCCTACCCAAGGCTATGATTTTCCTCCTAAATTGGTTGATTATTAGGAACTCAGTGACATATCTGCTCACATCAACAGTTCTTCCCTGCGGACCAGGTCAACTTTTCACCAGCCCAAGTCAAGCTCAATTTTATATGCTCTTCTTACAAAATAAGAATTGGAGACTCTTGACATCTGGGAGGGCTTTCCCTACCAAAGCTCCCCACTAAAACCTCTCCCCCATCTTTCCTGCTCTGCTACTGAGATCCAGGCAGTGACTCTACAGAGGTGACCATGTTCCTATATAGTCACTAACAGGTTATTTTCTCTCTTCCTTATACATGTTTTTCTCATTTTCTAACTCCTCAATAATCAAGCATTTGTGACTACAGAAACACTTTCTGGCTGTGGCTTTCCAGCGATCTTTTGAGGGAAAATCAATAAAACTACATATTTGAATAGAATAGGTATTGAATTAAATAGTTTTATATCAAATATGGGTCTGTCAATACAGCCCACTTGGTGAATAAAGAACTCCTTAGAGACATAACTTTAACCTTTGATCTCTTAACTTAGCTCCTCAAATGCTGATTTAGGAACTCCATCAAATGCACTCTCATCAACAATTAGTGCTGGGACAACTGGATATCCACTTGCATAAGAATGAACTTGGACTCCTACCTCACACCATTTACAAAAATCAACTCAAAATGGATCAGCCACCTATATAGAAGAGCCCAAATCATAAAACTCTTAGAAGAAAACATAGCAGTAAGTCTTTATGATCTTGGATTTGCAATGGATTCTTACATATGATCCCAAAAGGAAAAACAGCTAAATTGGATTTCATCAAAAAACTTTTAAAAAATTATACATCAAAGGATGTTATCAGAAAGTCAAAAAAGAATCTAAAGAATGGGAGAAAATATTTGCAAATCATATATTTGAACAGGGTTTAGTATCTAAAATATGTAAACAACTCCTAAAACTCACCAAAAAGACAAACAATTCGATTTAAATCAATGGACAAAGGGCTTGTATAGACATTTTTCCAAAGGAGATATACGAATGCCCCACAAGCATATGAGAAGATGCTCAACATCGTTAGTCACTAGGTAAATGCAAATCAAAAACACAATGAGATACTACTTCACACTTACTATGAAGGTTATAGCAATTTTAAAAAAGGGAAATAAGTGTTGGCAAGATGTGGAGAAATTGGGAGCCTCGTACACCAATGGTGGGAATGTAAAACGGTGTAGCTACTGTGGAAAACGGTTTGGCAGTTCCTCAGAAAGTTAAATATAGAATTACCATATAACCTAGCAATTCCACTCCTAGGTAATGTTACTCCTAGGTAATACCAATGTTCATTACAGCACTATTCACAACAGCCAAAAGGTGGGACCACCCTAGGGTCCATCAGCAGATGAATGGGTAAACAAAACATGTTATATCCATAAATGGAGGATTATTCACACATAAGAAGGGATGAAATTCTGATACATGCTACAACTTGGATGACCTATGCTAAGTGAAATAAGCCAGACCCCCCCCAAAAAGATCATTTCATTTGTATGAAATATCTAGAATAGGCAGATTCATAGAGACAAAAAGTAGTAGAGGTTACTTGGGGCTGGAATGAGGGGGAAATGGGAGATATTGCTTAATGCGCACAGACTTTCTGTTTGGGATGGTGGAAAAGTTTTAGAAATTGATAGTGGTGATGGTTGTACAACACTGTGAATATAATTAATACCAGTGAATTGCGTATTTAAAAATGGTTAAAATGGCATAAAACTGGCTTTTTTATGTTATATATATTTTATCACAATATAATTGAAACATTTAATAATGTACTCTCAGAACAAACTCAGAGGTGTCCAGCCACATTTCACCCAAAACCTTAGAACACAATCACTGCTCTATGCAGTCATTCTCCAAGAGAGAGAGAGCAAGTTTGAGGTTTCTGGATAATTCAGTGTCATAATGGCCTGCCCCAATGGAAGCGTCTGAAGCCAGAGCTGAGAAGCAGTGTAGTGTAGAAGGAAAAATGTGGATGTGGAATCAAACAGATCAGGATAGGTTTGGGCACCCCTCACAATTGGCTCTTTATTCGCTGTGTGACTTTAGGCAAGCAGTTTACTCTTTCTGGGCTTCAGTTTTCTCTTTTGTCAAGTCTGTAATAATATCCCCCTCATAGGGCTGTTTTGAGGATTAAATGTCCTAGAAATGTAAACGCATCCACCATGTTGCCAGTTATCCGACAAGCAGTAAATCAGTTGCATTTATAGTGCACTTGGTTTGCTTTCTCCATTTATTCCCTCCCCTCTAGGCACCCCTTAGGCAATACAAAAAAACCTTCTTTGGGATGGACCAATCATTTACTTTTGCAGCTTTCCTATGGTGCTCTTACTTCTCATTTTATCTCTGCAATAATAGAAGAAAAAAAGTCAGAAAGACACAGAAAAAATTGTCTTTGGTGCCTGGGGAAGACTCACAGGCCCTGTCTCTCCCCTTGTGCCCCGCTCTCACCTCGTGCTGTACATCTGGCTCTTTCTTATTTCTCCTTTAATGGAGTCTCATGGGGCACAAAGACGTGCGGCCCTGAGCTGGGCATGTGAGGAACTGGCAGAGAAGAGAATGCTAAAAAGGGAGCATCAAAATGATCTCGAGTCATTACGAAGCCCCGGTGTCCTACGGTCCAGCTGGTACTTTGAGTTCTAGTCTTCAATCAACCCCAAGAAGACAGATTAAATAAGTAATGCAGAAAAATTGGAGTCAGGTCCCTCTGGTTCTAAACAAATTTATGTACTGTTTGCTTCAGTATTTGAGGGACTCAATGGGGAGAGCTGGAAAGCGTAGATATTGTGTTGAAGTCTTAGCAGTCACACATGATGGGAATTTCGTTTCCTTTACACTGTGTTATAGCCTTCTACACTACGCCATCTTGGCACATTACTGGAGGTCAAGGCTGAGAAACAGTGTAAATGCTGAATTAATTGATTATCATCAGGGGCGCTGCAGTGGATTCCATGTGACACAGGTCTTTGGCAGAAACTTGGTTGTGTGCTGTTCTTCAAACACTTACAGATTAGTCTTCAAACAATATACCTGTGTTTGTGCCCTGGAATCCCATTCTTGTGGTTCCCAACATTTCCAGAGAGGAAATCATGGAGCAAGAATGTAGCAAAAAGGAACTTGAACCCATAGAGGCTGAGATATGATGGGCTCTTGTTTTCCTGTGCCTGCCTTATCCAGAAATCTCAGCTCAAGGAAGATAGAAAGTACACACGAGGCCTTCCACCAGCTCATCTAAACCCCAAAGGTGAAAACTTCCCCATCAGAACAGGAGGATTTCAGAAGAAGTCACCTCTCTTGCGACATCTTGGACTCACTTCCTACGCCCTAGTCTGCAGTTAGCATTGTCCAGGAGATCCCATGTTCATGCTCAAAGATGCTAGGTAAATGATACGCAGACATGTTTGCATAATCTTCATTACCTTTACCGTAGTTCAATGTAATTTCCCCAAATGTTTCATTTATTTTATTTCAGAGACTGTGACAGTTTGGATTTTGAAGTACAAGCCTGCATCTGTAACCCATTTATGAACTCTCTCCAGTGCAATTGTGAAGAGAGAGGAAAAAAAAAAAAAATTGGGGGGGAGGAATTATTTGGAGTAAAAAAAAAACAGCATTGAAAAACAAGCGGAGGGGAAGAAGAGCACATCTGTTTTCGTAAGAAATCATGGAACCTGGCCCTTTTTCAGTGGGGTATTTTACTACCACATGGCTTTAATCCTACATCTGGGCCTGTTGTTTTATGAAATATTTCCCACAGATGATGTCAATTATAATTTTTGTCCCGGTCGTCAATTTACAGACTCTTGGAATAAGACAAAATGAAACAACCAGAAAAAGAACAACTTATGTGGTCTACTCTCTGACAAAATTATAGCTGTGTGATACACATCTAAAATCAATAACTCTGCTAATGATTAGCAGAACACATTGCTTGGTTTATGAGCAGAGATGAGGCCCACACTGTGCACATGTTTGGCACTGGATTGCATTTTTTGTTTGCTGTGTATTTACCAGCAGATGTTCAGCCGTTTATATAATGCTTCTTCTATGAACCAGTAGAAGGCCCATGTCTGTGCGACATTTATAAGTCATCTGCCAGCAATACAGGTGGAATGCTTTCATGAGGCCTTTTCTAGGCCCTTCTGCAGTGATGATCTATCAGAGAAATCAAGGATAATTCTTTGTAGAGTTCTATGGCTATTAAGATGGGGAGCTCTGATCTTGTGAGTAAAGTTGAAGAAATTCGGATTCCAGCATATGGAATCAGAATCGCTTTTCAGAATCGCTTTGAATGAATCATTTGTAGTGTTCAACTTTAGCAGCTGGTCTGAGGGCGAAAGCTTTTGCTGAGAAACAAAGAAACTCCATTAGTCCTGAGTAGACCCAAAGTTTTGACAGAGTGGTTTCTCTCTTTACTTACAGCAGCTCTTTCAATGCAAAGAGATAAACTAGATTCTTTAAAAGTTATTTCATAACTGCAAAATTTTATAAGTAATAAGAAGCCATATAATTGGATGCTTTTAAATTCTTGGAGGGTGAAATTGTGTTGAGAAGATTCTTCCTCTTTTGGTCTGCCAATGCTGGGGTTAGCATTATGGAGTAGCCAGTGTTCTGGCTATGTAAAGTTTTTAAAATAAGAGAGGAAAAAAAGGAAAGAAGAAAGAGCTCCAGTATATTCTAAATCTTCATGATTCCTTTATTGTGTGTGTGTGTGCTGTATTTTTGATATAATTGTTTGAATTTAATTTTAGAAATCCAATGTGTAAAGCCCAAAGATGAGGAGCCTTTAATAGCATTTAATATTGATGAATCAGAGTTCGCAGCCATAAATGACTTCATTTCTTAACAGAATACGTCTATTTTCTTATGAATTTCCTTGTGGACTAGGTTCTCCCAATGATCCCTGCTCTTCTGGCTTCTCTCTAAGGGTTCCCCACTTTCCCCACAACTGTCCTAGGACTGGAGTTCTAGAAGTGGAGGAGTCTGAGATTGAGATTCAGGTGCATATGATTTGATAAAGAAGCGGCCTCAGGGGAAAGAGAGCGAGGGAAGCAGGGGGCTTCAGGGAAGGAGCTGAGCAAAGAGCTTGTCTAATGTGGGGTCTGGCTTCAACCTGGTCCCACGGGAGCTCTGGAGCGTCAGTTGCACCCACTTTGAGGCAAGGGGGCTGGGCAGGCATGGCTTATTATGGCTAGTCTTATATCATGATTACCAGACTAAAACATCTGTCCCCCACTTATTTTATACTACCCAAATTTTCAAAAGAATTGTCTGTGCTCTTTTCCTCCCCTCTCTGGCCACTCTCCCACTCACTCCTTCATTTAACATTTGTATTTATCATTTATTCTTTCAGTAGACATTTGACAGGCTCTGCATTAAGCACTATGAGTAAATATCCCAGTCAAGTGTGAAAGACAGCTCGAAGCAGATAATCACAACATAATGTAACAAAGCTGCTGTAGAGCTTGGCGTGGAATCCTGGAGAAGAACAATGAGGGGAGCTCTGCTCAGGCAGACAGCACTCACACGGGAGCAGAGTCTAGAAAGATGAGTAGGATTTTGCCAAGAAAAGAAGAGAAGGGAGGCAGAAACAGCATGTGCAAAGGCTCAGAAACATCAAAATGATCAACACAACTGGATACCATGAGGAGAAGGCGGGAGATGAAAGCAGAAGAATAGCTTCGGAACAATCATCATGGTCTTTTCAAGGGGCAAAGGCATGCTGGTTTTCTTCCACAGGAAATGGGAACAGCAAAGGTATGGAAGTTGATTTGTTTTCAGGATGACGACTCTGATGTTCTTTCGAGAGTCAGCAAACTTGAAAAATAAAGTTTTATTGAACACAGCCATACCCATTCACTTCTACCTTGCTATGCCTGCTTTCTCAATACAACAACAGAGCTGAGTTAGCACACAAAGCTTATGGCTCACACAGCTGGAAATATTCACTATTTGTTCCTACACAGAAATAAGTTTGTGGACCCTGCACTAGAGGAAACAGACATTTGGTTGCTGAGGTACCAAATCTCAGCTTCTGCAAAGGCTGTTGACATGAGGAATGAGTGGTTGACCCAGGCTCTAGTATAAGAATTGAGGGGAGATGCCACATTTGGGAGATATTTCTGTGATGGAATTTAAAATCCCTGTTGAGTGATTGGATATGGGGAGAGAGGGAGGGAAGCTAAGTGTCATTTCCAGATTCCAACTTGAACAATGACTTGGGTGGTTGATCATGATAGGAAATGCAGGAAAAGGAAAAATAGATGAGAGAGGGAGGAAAATAAGTAATCAGCATAATTTGGGACATGTTGAGAGTGCAGTGCTAATGAAATACCCCAGCACTGATCTGTAGCTGGCAGTTGGAAAAATGAACAAGAGCGATATAGATTTGAGTTCTCTTGAGTTTCCTTTGTTATGTGAGTGCTCCCTGCCTGAGTAATGCTCTCCATTAGTCTTCTACAGAATTCTGTTCAAGACTTTCTTGTAGCTTTGTTATGATATGTCATAATTATCTGTTGGAAGCTATTTCTCAAACTTGACAAAGAACTATTTACTCACAGACTTAACACAATGCTTGTCAAATGTCTACAGAAAGAATATTCTACCAACTCCCATTTGTGATCTCACCATGTATCCTCATCCATGTCCTCAGCTTTAATTACAATAACAGCATCCATAATTCACAAATATGTATCTCCAGCCAGACTTTCTCTCTCTATGACATCTGTCATTTTTCAATGCCCTAAGCCTTTTGAACATCTCCTCCTTTTGTCAATCCTGACTTCCTATGGTAGAATTCCAAACCAACATTTCCCTTGTCCTTATGTGGCTAGTTTATAGACATGTGTTTGGCTCCCACCAAGCAGATCCTTCCCCACACCATTTGAAGGTGCCAGGGAATGCTGTAAGGTTGTACACTTCTGCTCGACAAGGTGACGGACCAGATAACAGAGGTTCTGATGTTCAGCTCTGGCTGGGTGGACATTAAGCAATCAGTGGTGGAAACCATGGGATTTTCTCTGAAATTTTCCATGACTCTCTGTCTTAACTGTGTGGTATTCAAGCTTGGTGCCCTGACTTCCAGAAATTCTGGCAGCTAATTAAAGCCCACGTAGTAAGTGCCTTCTCTTTAAACTAGCTAGAGTGGTTTCTGTTGCCTATAACTGAATCTTCATTGATATAAGCCCCACATTTCTCCTCCAGCCTTTTTTATGCCACAATTTCCTCACTCTTTGTGCTCTAGCCAAATACAAATTCTCGTTCCTCGAACTTCTCATTTTGACTAACACAGGGCCGTTCTGCTTGCTCTTCCCTCTGTCTGGAATAGTTTTCTCTAATCTCATGTCCCATTCCCAAACCCATTGTATTGTTTAGTTTCTGCTATTGTTATGTATCTCATCTCAGTCATTACTTGTTCTGAGATTTGTCTGATCTCCCTGACTACATCAAATTTCCCCAGGAATATCTTTCCTGGACTGATGTTACTTATCTCAATTATAGTTTGCATTTACTTATATGGCTATTGGATTAATGTCTTTCAGTCTTCTTCACTGTGAGCTCCATGGAAGCAATGCTCACTAATTTGTTCCCAGAACTTACAACAATACTTCACACATATAGTTGCCTCACAAATATTGATTGTTTTGATAATTAGTAAAGATTTCTAAGCAGTTCAGACAGTTGCCTTTTCTCCATGTTTCTATGACTTCATCCTTTGGAAAGCGTTTAAGAACCCCTCATTCTTATATTATAAATAAGTTTATATATATTAATATATATTAGCATAACATAGTAATATATGTATAATAATGTATAACATGTGTATAGTAATATATGTATAATAATACATAATATGTTAATATATTAATATGTGCATATATATACACACATGCAAACATGCATATATATTCACATGTGTATGCGTGTGTGTATATACATATTTATATATATATGTGAACTTAGTAAATCTATCTTTCAAATTTCAGGAGTTTAAAAGCTTAAGTATTTTTAGGTATCCAGAAATTCACATCTATTCATCTGATCTCTGGTCAAGATTATTAAGCTACAGGACTTGAAGTCACAGGAAGTCAAGAAAAGCTTATAAATAGATGTCATCCTCCTCCAAGGTTATGCTTTAGAAAGATATATCTATATCCTGAGATGGTATGCAGGATGAGTTAAGAAGAGGTAACTGTGGCCTGAAGGAGGGAGATGTAAATTCAAAAAGAAGACAGGGGCCAACCCCGTGGCCAAGCGCTTAAGTTTGTGTACTTGGCTTCAGCAGCCCGGGGGTTGCTGGTTTGGATCCTGGGCGTGGACCTACAGACTGCTTGTCAATGGATCCTGTGGTGGCATCCCACATAGAAGAACTAGAATGACTTACAACTAGGATAGACAACTATGTGCTGGGGCTTTGGGGAGAAAAGAAAAAAAGAGGAAGATTATCAACAGACGTTAGCTCAGGGCCAATCTTCCTCACCAAAAAGCATACCTTTAAGAAATAAAGAAGACAATGATTGAAATCTAGCCATTAGAGAAAAGGAATGTTATTTCCAGAATTGGAGAATAAACATAAGCATGAGGATGACATTAGTGTTCACTTTATAGGCTATAGTTGTTGCTTCTGTTTTTTATTTTTTCAACAGTAGAAATTGAGAATCAGAGAAGTTGCCCTTTGTCCAAGGGTGCATAGCAAAATGAGTCAGAGCCAGGACACAAACCCAGTGCTCTGACCCTAAATTCTATGTCCTTTCCAATGCTCCATGCACTTTGGAAGAGGAAAATGGTTTGGAAGAAAAGAAGTGACACTGATTTGGAGGTAAATATAAAGGATTTCGTTTTAGACATGATTTGTTTGAAGCAAGAAAACATTAACATAAAAACCACCAGCATATTGGTGAACCACCATTCATATACTAAAATATCTATTCCAAAATATTTATGAAATGTATCACTTATAAAATATATTTGGAGGAAGCTCTGATTCAATTTGGGTTGATTTAATTTGATTCAATTTCCAATAAAAACTATCTTAACACAAATGTCATCCTCCAATTTTATCTACTTGGGGCTCTCCATTGACCCTGAGGCCATCTGCCTTTGTGTTATGTTACAGTCCCGCTTTTGCACCCCATAAAATAAAAATTAATTAGTACAATGCTGTCTTACAGAGTCTCATCTCTTACACTGCATTCCTTTCCCAGAATATCCTGACCGTATTAAACCATGTACGTATTTTATGTCTTGAATTCCACTACTACTCATATCCTGGTCTGGAAAAGTCTATGCAGATGGAAGAGACTTTGTTTGCTCTCTGAGAGTCAGCACTAGACGATCTAGTTTATCTTTCCACTTTCTTACATAAGTATATTGAAAAGTGTCCAAATGAGTGACCCAGGTTCGAAGCTAGAAAGATACTCAAGTAGCTGAGATTTAGATCCAACTGGCAAAAAAATGACTTTCAATCATCTTCAGTACTGCCCCAAGAGATCAGGTAATGTGCAGTGCATTTCACTGAAATTAGTAAAATTCCAGCCAGCGACATTTAACTATACTCAAGAAATATGGTGGTGGACCTCTTGGTCAGAGGAGGTAACACTTCTATAAAAAGTAATAAGAAATATTATTATAAATTGTATTCAATTTTCTTCATTGTCATTAATAATATCTTTCAGAACCAGACCTAATTCCACCAAAAATGTCTAGAGTTATAAAAGTTTGCTATACTTGTGTCTATTACAATGAGAGATGAGGCAGAATGAAGTTTATAAGGGGCTGGCACACATTCTTTTATTGAGGCAGGGCCAATTTGGCCATAATTGAGATTTGTCATTTGTCTTCAACTATTTACCAAATGCCTTGGAGTTAGCAAACCCAAAACCTAGTTTGGTTGACTGTTTTTTCCTCAATTTTTAAGCCCAAGTGATTCCTAGGGAAATTTAATCCATATGTTTCACAATCGTTTACACTTAACTCATTAAAATGTTTTGTAAGGGCTATTTGATGTCCAAGATGTCTTTTAAAGCCATTTTTCTTAGAAACAGGAAATTGTTCTTTGTTTCCTTTCCTGTTATGTTTTGTTTTGTTTCTTTTCTAAGAGTAAACAACCTAGGATCACAGAAAGGCTGAGACCAACTTCAAAATTTTTAACAATTGTGGTTAAGCGGATCGTGTACACATAGAACACTATATTCTTCAAGCTATAATTTTGGCATAACCTATTGATTTAGGGTGCTAGTGTTCAGGATTCCTATCAGTTGATTAATACCAAATAAGTATTCAATGATTCTTTTAGGAAAATATAAAAAACAAAGCTGTCTTTAGAAGACATGGAAAACATTGATACATTAATAATCATACAAAGAATTAAACTATAGTCAATTATTATTTCCTAATAAAAGCATGACGCCTATTGGTTTGTGAAAGATTCTATTAAACTCTAAATAATAAATGATCAAAATATATATAAGCAATTTACAGAAGAGCTATAAATGGCTAATATGCATATGAAAAATTGTTCCACGGCACTACTATTCAGTAATAACTTTCTGCATATTTTTGACAATTGTCTAGGGAAATAGGAAGTGTTAAATAATGGTGGTGTGACTATAAGTCAGTAAAGTCTTTATTAAAGGGAATTTGACATTGTTAAATTGAAAAACAGTGAGCAAGTTCCTTGATTAATCAATTTCACTTTAAGCTGTCCAACCTAGAGAAGCATTTCCACAAGTACAGAAAAGCTCTTCCAAAAATCTGCATTGCAACATTGTTTAACGCAGTGAATTGTTGTATTTTGGTAATATACTTGTCATAAAGACAAAGGAAGCAAAATGATTTAACTGGTCAAACAAGTAGGGGGTCTAAAAAATGAGGAAGGCAAAGAATTCTGGAAGGTATTTGTCACGGAAAGGCTATCAGCAGAGATTTTTATCATGTTTTTAGGGAAAAGAATTCTCTCCATGTAAAAGCTTGAAATTGTCCTATGTTGGGGACATCAGAAGAAGGAATGCCAGTCTCCAAAGAGGTCGTGGTAGGGTCGTTTGGCACATTGTGATTTCAAGCAGGGGTCCCCTGATTCCCAAAAGGAGTCCTAAATGACGTGGTGATGGGGTGCTTCTTGTCTCCTAGATAGTGGCTCACACAATAGAAAAATCTCTCTTTTTTTCTCCCCTGAACCTCATGTAGATTCAGCCCAGAAGGATGAAAAATGAAAATCATTGTAGCCTTGGTGGAATCTTCTAAGAGAGGCCCACCTCTTAACTATCTGGGGATTTGGAAGCTTGTTCTTTCCTCATCAGCCACCGGCAAAAAGAGTGGCAATGCTCTGGATTAGGGACCACTGAAGCTTCACTAACATCTTTCTACTCCCAAGATTTAAAATATGGTCAAGAATCAATCCATTTACACATCCTCCCCTGGGACCAGGAACCAGGTGGATGACTATGAATAAGCATCTTACCGCCCAATACACCACCTGGGGGTTTAAAGCTCACCCACTGCATTTGATAAACTGGAGGTGCTGAGGGAAGGTCAGTTTCTTTAAAATAAAATGACTCTTGATTTCTGTCAAGGAGGGCTATCAGTCTGCCAGCATGGAATCATTCCAAGGCTATAGCAGAGGAGTGAAGTAGAGAGTGGAGGTAAGTGTTTTGGGTGATTTTTATAAGTTAACATAATTTGCCTTCTTAGGGGGATCCCTGTTGCTATTTGTGGTCCAGCCACACTTGCCTTGACCCAGCCAGACTGGATCTCACTTAGAGCTGGAGACAGTGTAGAGTGATGGTTAAGAGGACAGAGCCTGGAACCAGGATGTGGGGTTTCGATGTCAGCTCCGCCACTCACGTGCTGTGTTGAGCAAGTTACCTGGCTGAGTTTCTGTTTCCTCATTTGAACAGAGGAGATGATGCTGGAAGTAACAGTAGTATCTGCTTCACAGAGACATGGTGAGGATTACAGGAGGAAATACACAGCACTTAGACAGTGCTTGGCACCTAGTGGGGAGCCCAAAACTGTTGTTCCCACTCTCAGCAATGTTTCACTTTGAGATTGTTGCATCTCACAATCCATTGCATCATTCATGTCCTGTTCAAATGTCATCCTCACAGAGTCACCCCTAATCGCCTTTTCCAAATAACCCCACAATTCCTACCCAGCATTTTTTTGAGGTATAATTGACATACAACATTATATTAGTTTTAGGTGTACAACTTAATGACTTGATATTTGTATATATTGCAAAATGATCCCCACCGTAAGTCTAGTTAACATCCATCACCATACATAGTTACAGAATTCTTTTTCTTGTGATGAAAACTTTTAAGATCTGCTCTCTTAGCAACTTTCAAATATACAATACAGTATTATTAACAGTATAGTCACTATGCCGTGCATTACATACCCAGGGCTTATTTATTTTACAACTGGAAGTTTGTACCTTTCGTCTCCCATCACCCATTTTGCCCACTCTTCCCCCTGTCCACCTCTGGCAACCACCAATCTGTTCTCTGTATCTATGAGCTTGGTGTTTTGTTTCATTTTTTAGATTCCACAGGTGAGTGAGATCATATGGTATTTGTCTCTCTCTGTCTGACTTATTTCACTCAGCATAATGCCCTCAAGATCCATCCATGTTGCCACAAATGGCAAGATTTCATTCTTTTTTACGGCTGAATAATCGTCCATTGTGTATATATATACCACATTTTCTTTATCCATTTATTCATTGATGGACACTTAGATTCTTTCCATACCCTGGCTATTGTAAACAATGCTGTAATGAACATAGAGGTGCATATGTTTTTTCGAGTTAGTATTTTAGTTTTCTTTGGATGAATATCCAGAAGTGGAATTGCTGGGTCATATGGTAGTTTCATTTTTAATTTTCTGAGGAACCTCCATAATATTTTGCATAGTGGTTGCACCAATTAACATTCCCACCAACAGTGTACAAGGGTTCCCTTTTTCCCACACCCTGGCCAACACTTGTTTATTGTCTTTTTCATAACAGCCGTTCTAACAGGTGTGAGGCAATATCTCATTGTGGTCTTGATTTGTGTTTCCCTGATGATTAGTGATGTTGAGCATATTTTCATGTACCCGTTGGTCCCTGGCCCGGCTTTTATAGCTTGATGACAATTATCAGAAATTATATTGAGTGTTTGTTTATTGTCTGTCTCTCACTCCCCCCAAATACGCTCTTGAAGATGAAACATTTATTTTGTATTGCCATCATCTAGAACCATGCATGGCACCTAGTAGATATTTAATAAATTGTTCCTTAGTGAATGAAAAAATGAAAGAATGGTAGATTCTTACTACAAAGCTCAAGGGAATGAGGCAGATTTGTATGCTCTGATATAAAAATGTCTCCAAGCCAAATTTTAAGTATAAAAGAGCAAGTTATACAAGAACATATATTTTCAAATATATATATTTAAAATACTGAGATTGTACCAACTTGGTTTTACTGGAAAGTACCAGTAGAATGATATAATTTATTGCGCATGCCAGAGACCTTAACTGTACTGCTAAAATTATAACTATTTGATCTAATAAAAGGATTATTTTATTTAAATCTGTTATATAAATTATAGCAATGTACAGTTCATGTACAGACAAAGAGCTGGAACATAAATTCAGATCTTCGAGGAGAATTTGCTTAATTGACTAAGTCTGCGTAAAATAACGAGGATAGTCAAAATTATTTTAAATATCCTGTATCAGTTATCTATTACCTCAGTATTGATGGATAACTGACAACACCAAGTCTCAGTGGTACCTATTATTCACACATATAAAGATAGCTGGGCAGGTCTGCTGATCTTGGCTGGGCTCCCTCATGTCTGGGGATCTCTGGCTGTCAGCTAGTTTGGGCTGGTTTTGGCTGAGGGGACTGGGATGACTCAACTCTCCCCTCATGTCTCTGGTTCTTGGGCAGACTAGCCTGGGCATGTTCTTAGGGTGATGACAGAGGCAAAAGAGAGAGAGAAAAGAGCAATCCCATTTCACAAGCGCTTTTCCAGACTCTGCTTATGTCACACTTGTTAACATCTCATTGGTCAAATCAAGTCACATGGCTGCCACCAGATTTGCGGTGCCAGGGCCCTGAAAGGTTACATGACAAAAGTATGATTATAGGGTGGGGTGAAGACTTGGCCATTTCTGCCATCTACCACAGATCCCTTCAGGTATTGGGATATTATGGTTGGACTAATATTTAATTGAATATTTTGTATTCTACTTTTAATTCTCACTGTGACCCACGCAGACACACACACACACACACACACACACACACACCCCCCTCAAGAAATTGGGCCAAGACATAGCTGTGCAAAATAGAAATGAAACAAAAACAGTCTTCCATTTTTTTCCCAACACTATTCTCAAACCTCATGTTTTTGTGGTGTAGTTGTAAAGCATTCTTATCAAACTCTTAGCATAAGTCTGTTTTTTTCCTAGGAAGTCACTGTTTGTTTTGAGTTGTAGTTGTTCAATAGTCAATGTGCTTGTCAATGAGTTATATAACGATTTGTATCATTTGACAGCTGAATTTCCAACTGTTCCTAAGTGTTGCACTATCTTCATTACTTCATTTCTCATTCTTATTAATATATTAGAAAGAAAAGGAATGGAAAAGGGAATAAAGCTCAGAAAACATAAAAGTGGACTTAGCTTGGGATAAAAACCAATGAGAAACTGAATAATGTAAAATGGACTTTTGTCATTTTCTTTTAGCAATCCTACCGATTTTGCCAATAAAGACAACTGGCACATACACATGGATGCACACACAAATGCACTTGAAAAAAATAGCACAGCAAGCGTCCCATTGTGTCAACCTTACCTACTAGGTAACCTGTTTCACAATTAGCAGTCTTGACCTTGTTAGATGGGGGAGGGAGAGGCTAATGATATAGTTTCTCTACTTGGAAAGGCCTTCCGCTCCTCTGTTTAGTCAACTCCTTTATGACCCATGTCAATTGTCTCATCTTGCATTCACAAAGCTTGCTCTGTTAGACAATAACTCTGCCTCTTGTTAAATAAATTTGGAATAATCTGCAAACTATATCTACCATTCAGAATTTCACAGGGCCATTACCAAAATAAAGATCTGTAACGTCCTGCCGTAAGGAATCCAATTTAGCTTTGTTTAATTTAGTTTCTTAAATTTTTAAATATACTTATTATGCATATGTTTTTCAAAGAGCAACTACAGCTATGTCATCAGAAAATATTTTTCTACGGAATGTGGTGTGGAAAATGCTGTCCTCTAAAACCTAAGTTTTTATTCATTTTCACACAAATGTTCAGGGAAATAGAATCATTAAAGCACATCTTTCACTTAGAACTTCTGTGTGCTATAGACCTTTTCCTGCTGAAAATTAGCCGGAAAAGCAAAAATCCCATATGTTAGGCAAGATCTTATCAGTGAATAAAATGCTCTGTGACCAAGTTTATATTTGAACTTAAAGAACTGGGTAAGAGTGGAGTTGCCTGCTGGGATACTAGGCCTGTATACCATTGAATTCCTTTGATCGCCTTGGATTGTTAGAAAAATGTTTAGATACAGCCTACAAGTATACAATAAGCATTCTTCACATGTGCACAACTATAGAGAACCATGAATTTCATTTAGTTTATTATGGCTCAGGTGGTTAAAAAATAATGGCTTCTCATAATTTGACATGCCTTCTTTTGAGAGCTGGAGTTTATGTCCTCTTCCATTTAATCTGGATGAGTTTGTGTCTCACCAGCAACAGAGTGAGATGTAAGTGACTCTGTCTGTCTTGCAAGGCTTGACCACAAAGATGATCCACCTTAATCCTTCCTAGCTGGGATACTCTCCTCAGGAGCCTTGAGCTGCCATGTAGGAAGTCTGGCTGTCCTGGACTCACCATGCTCTGAGGAAGTGCAAACCACATGGAGAGATTTTGTGAGTCATTCCAGTTGATAGCCCCAACTGACATCCCAGATGACAGGCAGATAAGTGAATGAAGTTGGCTCCGGAAGATTCCAGCCCCAGCTCTTGAGTCATTCCAATCAATCTTGTGCTCCCAGCTGACGTTTCTGACATTAGCAAGCAGAGAGAAGCCATCCCCATTGTGCTGTCTGAATTCCTGACCCACAGAATCAGTGAGCACAACAAAATGATTGTTCCACATCGCTAAGTGTTGGTGTGCTTTACTGTCTACGATGGTAACTAGAAGACTGGTCATATAAAATTAGATTTTTGACACTTTACTTTTACTAATATTAGTAATCAATATTCTACTACCTACCATAGGCCAAATACTTTGCTGTGTACTCTACTAACTCATCTAATTATATAACATAATTCCTGGGAATTAAGTTCCATTATCTCCTTGCCATTGACAAAGACATTAAGGTTAAGAGAAGTGAAATGATTTGTCCAATGCTGCTATTTGTAACTTAAACTCCACTTCTTCAGGTGATGCCCACTGTCACGTTTTGAAGAAGAACTGAGGTGGAAATGCAGCCATGCTTGGATTAACAACTAGATGCATTCTAAGAAATATGTCCTTAGGTGATTTCATCACTGTGTAAACATCGTAAAGTGCACTTACACAAATCTAGATCGTAGGGCCTACTAGACACCTAGGCTATATGGTACTAATCTTATGGGATCACAGTTCTATATGAGGTCCGTCATTTACTGAAACGTCATTGTGCCGTGCACAAGTGTAGATGAATTGCATAGAGTGTCTTCAGTCCTATAAATTTCAAATGCCTTTCAGTTCTTCAAACAATTGAAGATCCAACTATAGGACTGAAGTAGAAAACATCACCACCAGAGTTCTGATCTCCCTATTTGTCTAAAGTCTTTCTTGCTTCCTCTTTCTGGTAGATTTGTTCTTTTTCTAGTATTCGGATCCTTCTATTGTAATTTAATTCTAAGAAATGCCATTCTATAGTACACGGCAGGTTGCCTAAAACATCAGCTTTACTTCTGGGCTATTTGACTACATCATGGCTAACCCCACCATATTTTGTGTTAGTTCTAAAATGGATTTCTGTTCTCTAGTATCCTGGTGAAATTCTAGAGATACCATTGTTTTGTTATTACTATTAAAATAATAAGCATGATTAAATAATGTAGAAGATAATTTGGTGTCCTGTTCAGATCCCCTCGTTTTCCTCTGACCAGTTCTATAAATCTATCTCTTAGCTTCTGCTGCTTGATCTTCAGATGACTGCCCTTGGGCAATGGAATCGCCTCGTGGGATTGGAAAACAGAAGTGCTTGAGACGTAGTTTACTCTCCAGAGGTCCCCAGGGTCTCAGTCTGTGTCTGAAATATCAAGTACTTGCTTGACTTCTCCTTCCCTGTCCTACTCTCCTCAGTCCCTTACTGGTTTCTCTGGGGAGCTCTTCATTAATAAATCATATGCATATAGATCCTTGGCTCAGGGACTGTTTCTGAGAGAATGCAGACAATGACAGAGGATCATCGTGAAAGCCAAAACCACTGGAAAAAAATGTCAAGTGACTGACAAAGGGGTCTGTCATTGACAACCAGCATGTACATGTGTTCAGGTTGCACATTAGTTCATCTTCAGTGTTTTGGTGCAAATTAGACATTGTCATCCAGAAAATGGCTGATAGAATGTCTAGGGAATTTACAGTCTATCTGATACATAACGTACTTCTAATTGAATGTAAATCTCATGAGAGAATAATAATAATATAAAATGATCCACGTATTTACTATGGATTTTAGTACTGGTGGTCTTGGAATTGTGATTGTGTGAACTTCAGTCCTTTTTCCGTTCTTCCTTTCTTTGAACCTGTGTGGCCACCCTGTGAGGCCTTAATACGAAAATTAATTATAAAATATTGGAAAGGGGGATCAAATAAAGAACAGTGATGAGGAGAATGAAGCACTTGATCAATGGGACCTCCCAGTCCGTTTTCAGAAATTTTATAGGAGAGTCAATCTAAAGAAGATTGTAGCCAGAAGTCATGATGTGCCATTGAGTGTGCTATAGCCCAGAGGTCACCTGGGCACTTGGAGAAGCTGCTTGGGACAATTAGCACCTCAAGCATTGGTGTGGTCATCACATACACCTAACTAGCTGGAAGAGGGTGGCTCCCGTATTAGAGGAAATTGCCAGACCAATTGGCAAGCTTGGAATTTAAATAACAGATCACCCCTGGATCATCTTTTTTCAGAGAATGAAGCTGGTGAGCTCAGATCATGGGGCGCAGCACACACACAGTGCTCAGTGACCCAGCAACAGGCCCTGTCTTTTGTGAACTGCCATCCAAAGCCAATTGGAATTTAATCTACAAAAAAAAAAAAAAAAGACATTTTCCATGGAGCAACCTCAGGTATGAACTTAAAAACAACCATTTAAACATAGATACTCCTCAATTTTCCCCTATTTCCTTAAGTCTATGCTGTACTGTCTTCTAGCCCATCATGTTTTATTTGTTTCAGCAGAAGATTTAATAAAACAAAAACTAAATGCCTGAAAATTAATCTTGGCACATCTCAAGGGGGTTCTGTGGTCAACACCTGGGATCAACAAATGACTCATTACTGGAAGGAAAGATAACAATATCATAAGTTAAAAAATAATAATTTAGAAAGCTCTCAAGGGCTCACACCTGCAGGACCCACCTACCACCAAGTGAATGCTGAGAAAATATCTATTTTTAAGAAAGGAAGTGACGAATTATAACTGCACCCAGCATTATGGATGAATCTCATGAATATAATGTTGAACAAAAGAAGATATAAAAAGTACATCCTTTATGATTCTGTTTATATAAAGTTCAAAAACAGGTCGAAGTAATCTATGGTGTTAGAAGTCAGAATACCATTGATGAGGGCAGTTACCAGAAATGAACATTAGATGGGTTTCTGAGTTGCTCATAACATTCTTTTGTAATGAGGTTGCTAGATACCAGAAGTGTCTACTTTGTGACAATTCATTAAGCTGTACACTTATAATTTGTGCATTTTTCGTTATGTATTATGAAATGTTCAAAAATTTGTTGTATTCCAGCTAACCCTAAGAGTAGTGTTCATTCTTCCACCTGCATCAGAATTACCCTGGTGCTTATTAAAAGTACAGGTTCCTTGGTCCACAACAGATTTGTTGAATCAGATTCTCTGGGGATGGAAAGTATAAACCTAAATTACTAACAATCTCCTTGGACAATTTTAGGCACACTAAAGTTTGAGAACTCAGTGGTTTTGATTTGCTTGATCTGCTCCATGGCATATCTTTGGTTGCCTTCAACAAATGTTTAAGACATGGCCTGCGTAGGGGAGGAAAAAGTTTTCTTTGATCCTCTTAGAGTCCCTTGCTAGGTCTGAAAATTAAATTGACAAAGACAGATTAATAGGAGAAAAACATACAAATTTGTTTAACATAGGTTTTACATGACACAGTACAGGAGCCTTCATAACGAAATGAAAACTAAGGGAAATTGTTAAACCTAAGTGTTTCTACGGTAGGTTGATTAAGAGTGGAAAGTCATGAAAAGATATGATAGAGCAAAGAGTGCTGTAGCAGAGCAGAATTTACTACCCCAAAATGTATCTCTTTGATTTGATTATTTTTAAGAACAAAAGACTCAGGAAGAAACTTTGACGTTCTCCCTAACTGCTTAAAAGAATTTGAGTAGAAGGCCTGTTCCAGGAAGGAGCAAGCACCATGAGTAACTATAGTATAATATGAACTAGGTATGGTAGACAGGGAGGAAACTAACAAGGCCCACTTGATCAAAATCTTCTCCATGTCCCATTGTCTCTGCAAGACATGGTAGACATTTGTTTACCAAACATTTGATTTTCCATCTCCATGTAAATTGCCTTGATCCCCTTTGAAGTCCCAAACCACTACTGCCACCATCCTCCTATGACTTTAGCTGAAAATGATACTTAAGGTGGTGTCTTCGGCCATTTTGGAGAGTTATTCCATTTTCCTGGGTTTCCCCAATGTATACATACTATTAAACTTTGTTTGATTGTCTCCTGTTATTCTGTCTCACGTCAATTTAATTCTTAGACTAGCTGGAAGAACCTAGAAGGATAGAGGAAATTTCTTCCTCCCCTACAATGCCAAGGTGCCATCTTTTGGGGTAGCATATCCTGAACCCTGTCTTCTGTGAGATAGTTTCCTGGGCCACATAGTCCTGGATCTGGGCTGTGTCCCTCCTTTGTACCTTTCAGAACTGCCACCTATAGTGTTGGCAGTTGTCAGGCACTACACCCTCCCCTCCCCACCAGACCCTTTAGAGTCTATGATGTTTACAAAACAAAGAAGGTACCTTTTATAAACTAACTGCTTTCCTCAGTGAGGTAAGTGGTGAGTAATGAGAATTTGATCCCCATAATATCCTGCTTTGTTCTTTTAAGTAGATTCTCAAAGGGGATCCAGGGTAAGCCATGGGCTTTAATGAGACAGCTGGGCAGGTGGGGGTGGGGGGAGTAGGAAAAGGTACGTGGGGTCTCTGGTATTTTCACTTAAAAAGCAAGGGAAGTGTTGATAAGAGACCCTTTCTTTGTTCTGCCACGCTCCAAGCATTGCATCACCATCTCCAGAAGCTGCTGCCTTATCTGTGCCAGATGATAATTTGGGCACAGGCGCAAATCAATACCAGGAATGGGTGCGCTGGGAGCATGCACTGTAAGTACTGTGAGTATAAATAGAGCTGGAAGAATAACCTTTTTGTGAACCACTGTGCGGTAATCCTCGGAAAGCCTGAAAGCTAGTATGGCTTCAATGGGCCTTTTATAACAGTAAATGCTACCCCCCCAACTGCTCTCCTCCAAGCACAGGGACTGCTTGCTTAAGTTACCATTTTTAATGCAAATCATCATAATGGCTTGATAATTATTTCAATTGGCATTTATGAAGCCATTCAGTCAAAGAACAGCCAGGGCAAAACCCTTGCTAATCTTCCCATCTTTCATATCCTCTGGGTTTGAGGTGGAATAACACAAGAAAGCCCCAAAGCCAGAGGGTTTTTGAAGTTTATTCTTAATGGACCCAGCTCTCCCTCCCGGTTACTCTATGAAATGAATTTGGCCCAAGTTAAACAAAATAGCAAGAGCATAATATTTGTGGTGGCTTGAAAGGAGAGGAGGCAATGACAAGCATCCCCTTCCTCCCCGGCTTAGCTTTCAGATTGGTTGGGCAGCATTTTAACAAGTTGTTGTTATTATTGAGTAAAAAAATAAACGTTTATTGAATGCTGTGATAGGGTGAGTAACTGTTCTAAAAATGTTTTGTCTGAGAGAGTCTTATTCAAAAACATCTTATTGAGGATTTTTCTTTTCCATAGAGGGTGAGTTTCTAATTCTTTAATAAACTCTTAAGTAGTGTACAATTTATTTCTATGGGGCACAGCCAAAATAAAAAGCACCGCTCTCCCCCCAGGGCTCTCCCTGACCCTTCACCTTACCCCCAGTCTGGTCTGTCATGACTAGAGTCAGGCAGTGGCTCAGAAATGAGAAAGCTAAGACTTGGCTGCTGGTGGAGGGTAAGCAAGGCTGGGGAGAATGACAAACTGCAATTCCTATCTGGAATTCCTTATCTCCCAAATCAGGCAAAGGGCACTAATACAAATCAGCATCACTACAATATATGTCTGTAAAGTGAAAACCTGGCTGAGTGTCATCCATTTGTGAAGTCACGAAGCCTGCTTGCTAGACAGATGGAGCCTTGGTCTACCTGTCTCTATGTCTACACTTATTCTCTAAGCCCATCAGTGGGCCCCATTTAGAAAGTCAGGCTTCTGGCTATTTCCTTGAGAGAAAGACACTATCCAGTTCAGATAGAGGAAGGTCAATCAATTAACTGGAAAATAATAAGTTCAAATAGTTCTTTGTCTTTGCCTAAATAGATAACGGGATGCTTGATATTACAGTTTAAAAAGTGTATTATATTTTAATTCCCTAGATGGATCAGTGGATTGAGCTGTTTTCCGAAATTACCCCATACCACCAAAGTGAACTGGTATAGCAGAGGTGTTTACATTGTACAGCATTAGGCTAAACTGGACTATTCTTCACCTGGGGTCCATGGATCTCCAAAGAGTCTGTGAAAGAAATTCAAGGGTTCTGTGAACCTAAACAGAAAAAAATTGCATCTTGGTTTTCACCAGACTCTAACTGAAATTTAAGCATTTCCTTCAATTATTAACATAGGCAGCAAACCACATATCAAGAGGACCCCTGATTCTGTCATATCCTAGGAAGGCTGTTGCAAATATTTCAGAATATTATTTAAGCCTATCCAAACTTTGAAATTATGATAATTACTATGATATGTATTGTTAAGTGGTTATTTTCAATATATTAATAAATAGGTATATTATCACATTTTAATATCTTGATGACTATATTTCAGTATAATATTTTGTGTATTTAAACACATTTTTCTGAGACAAGTCCATAGGCTTTACTCAATAGCAGTTCCCATGGCACCAAAAAAGGTTAAGAACTCGTGATGGCCTATAATGTAGCCACTGATAGAGAAGCTAAATTTATTTCGCAGGGCAGCCATACAACCCTGGCATGTGGTAAACTCAAAGCAAAGAGATCCCAGGTCATAGAAAATCCTAACAAATAATCAGACTGAGTCAGGCGAAATCTGAATGGACCAGTTTAAGTAGTGGTTCTTTTGCTTCCTCCACTTCCGTTATGCAATTTGAGGACAGGGCTCAATGTCAGGGTGACAGGAACACCCAGACACAATGAACAAACATGGAACCAGATGATTCCGGAAAGCAGATGACAGCCAAATGGCTATTGTCTGTTTGATGTTTGATTGGGTAGTAATTATTTGGGAATGGAAAACAATATTTGGTAATGCTGCTTACACAGGAAAAACTGGCCCACTTCTCAACGTGAATTCATCTGTCTTTGGATCATCAATTGATTTCAAAGGAAACTCCCATGCTCAGATGACTTCAGTGGTATGTTGAATCAAGCATAAGTGTTAGTAAAGAATAAAAGTTTAAAAACCACAATAACAATAATTTAGGCCTCTGTGTATACCTTTTCCTAAGTAAGTCAATTACATTGTTGGTTAACACTCCAATTTGTTTACTTAGGTCTTAACGGAACCTGAAAGAACTCTCATGTGGATTCTCTGTGCAGACACCTTTGTGGATTCCCTAGAATTATGAGCATGTCCACCATGTAAATTAGCATAGAGGACAAAGAACTATTTCTCTACCTGCTAGGTTCTCCTGGCTGGTCTAAGAATTCAACTGGCATAAGACAGAATAACAGGAGAAAATCTAACAGTTTAATAACGTGTATGCATGGGAGAAACTCAGAAATTCTGAGTAATTCGCCAAAATGGCTGAAGACACCACCTTAAATGCCATCTTTAGTTAAAGACAAAGGAGGATGTTGGCAATAGTAGTTTGGAACTTTAAAGGGGAGGAAGGCAATTTACATGGAGATGGAAAAGCACATATTGGGTAAACAAATGTTTGCTGGGCCATCTATAGACAATGTGGCCCAAAAGAGAACTTTGATAAAAATGGACCTAGAAAAGTTCCTCCCCGTCTACCACCCCTTGAGTTATCTATGCTGATAGCTCCTTCCTGGGATAGGGCTTCTGTCTTAAATTCTTTTGGGCAGTTAGGGAGAAGATCAAAGTGTCTTTCTGAATCTTTAGGTCTTAAAAATGATCAAGCCAAAGAGACTCATTTTGGGGTGGTAAATTCTGATTCCCCACATTAGTAATTATGATACATCACATATCATAATGGACTGAATTGCTGTCACCAAAATCAAATGCCACCAGAAATCAGGCAGGAAATAGAACTGAATCCAAGCAGAGTAAAACCATTCACATGGAAAGGTTGGGACTAGGGTAAAGGAGAGAACAGGCGCTCCATCTAGAAAGCACAGCTTTACCCAAATCCTTCCCAGGGTTTCTGTATCAGGAATGCTGGCCCACTACCACTCCTCTTCTGTCATTTTTCTTTTTCTCAGCTTCTTTTCTTGACTCATATCCCTATCCTCACCGGAATCATACACCTGCTCACATTTAGAAATGTTCTCTGTCACACCCAGCTGTCTCTGACTAATATGTGAAAACCCCTTGCCTAGGAAATGGTTTATTCCTGACTCAATTTTGTTGTTAATTACACTTCAAGTCTGCCTTCCAATATGACAAATTTCTTTCCCAAACAGATAAGTCCAAGTGGTTCCTCTATCTATGAAAGTGATTGACACCTGGACTGGGTAATCTCTCTTTGCCTTTCCAGATTCACTCCCCCTCCACTTCTCCACCCCATGCTGTGCCCCAGGAGGCTGACCTGAATGGGCAGCATAAACCAGGCTCCTTAGCTCTCTGGCCTTGGTTGGGTTTGGTCAATAGAGTCCACAAGCAAGAAATCTTCAGTGGGCAGGAGAGAATACAGGTTGGTCATTCCCTGTTCAAGGGCTCATGTGATATAGGATGGTCCTTTTTGTAGTGAGAAGCTTTTCCTGGGTCCCTATGACCACTCTCCTCTTTTGTCCCTTCAAGTCTAATGGTTCTCAGGGCCTCCCTGCTCTTTCAAGCTCCCGGGCGCTTCATTATCCCTGTAGTTTCCCTTAACCTTATTTGTATACTTTCAAATAGTAAGTTCATTAAGCCCCATTCACTTATCTCTATTTGAGCTTGCCATGACTTTTTGCTGGAACTTTGATGATACATTAGGGAAATACTTTAGTGCATTGGAGATATATGGTATAAAAAAAAGGATCTCGATCTAGGTTCGAATTCTAATTTCATCTTTTTCTTGCTGTGCAAGGCTTATTTTGTCTGTTAGAAACTGAAAATAAGATTCCCCTCCTCAAAGTACGGTGAGAAGTAAAGAGATAAAATGGTAGTGGTGGTGGGGAGTACATTGTTTATTTTATAAAACTCTACATGCATGTTAATTTTATTCAGTCATAATCTTAGTGTTTCACAATTCCCTAGATATTACTTGTTCCAGAAAAATGAGGTTCAGAGAGCTTAAATTTTTTTCCACTGTGGCCGAAACAAAACCCAAACTCCAATCCTTTAATTCCACATTATGCTCCATCCAAATGTTTCTTATATAAAATAATGAAATCCCTAACTAATGCTTGTGTGTGCACACATACATTGATTCTGTGCCTAATGGGTTTATGTAAATAGAAAATATGTAAATAGAAAAAATGAAAATGTACAAATAGCATCACCGTTTCCTTAATACTAGGTAAATTTAGAAATATGTTTGTATGTGTGTGTGTTTTCATATGGACCCACTCTTTATAATTGTTTAAATAGATCATGTGATGTTCATAATTTTAAAAAAATCTCTGCGGTAAGTGTAATCAGTATGTGGGGCTACGGCTGGTAGATGATTTCCAGTTTCCGTGAATCGATAGATAAAACAGCAGCTCCTTGTCCTTGGCCAAGACACAGTGATGCTGCTTCCTTTATAGGGGGTAGAACTGAGTTTCAGTAGAAAAATTTTTTCTTTTGAGGAAGATTAGCCCTGAGCTAACATCTGTGCCCATCTTCCTCTACTTTATATGTGGGACACCCGCCATAGGTCCACACCCGGGATCCAAACTGGCAAACCCCAGGCCCCTAAAGCAGAATGTGTGAACTTAACCCCTGAGCCACTGGGCCAGCCCCTACAGTAGCGAAATTATTTCAGCTATTATCTCAAGCATTATTGCAAGTATTAGGACAAGTGGAAAATGCTTAACTCTTCAAATTCTATTTATTGTTCATGCCAAGAAAGGTGCAGTTCTGGCAATGTAGTGATCCATTCAGCATCCCTTTTATGGTGCTGACTTAGTACATTGGCCCTACACGAAGCACAGCTATATGGAAAAGATACATGAAGAGGTTACACCTCATCCTCTTTATTTTGATCTGGAAGTAAGACATATTGCTTCCTCTCTTAGTTTATTGACCAAATGAACCTCATGGTTTCATGGAGGAGCAAAGGAGCTATGAAATGTGTGGAAACTCATGGAAATTGTGGGAACAATTGAATAGTAAATATCACTGCCGTACTTCACACCCAATGTCATTTTCAAGTCTCTCAGTAAATTGTATTAAGTATCATGAGACAGGCATATGGAAGGTGTAGCTCCAAGTTTTATAATAAACCCAAAAGTTATGCACAACCTCAGTGAATTGGAAGGTGGATGTGAGAAATGATTTGGGGGTCACTATATCCCTTTCTTGGTGCAGAATTTTCCAGCCATCACTACATGTGATAACCCATTACATAGCATAATTTCTGTAAAGAGTACCTCTTGGAACATGGCAGTTTCTGTAAGCAAGATTGCTTGATAATTGTATTTGTTCACATTATAAGAATGCACAGATTATCAGAATTTGTTCACAGGAAGGGACCTTGAGAAATCTTCTGTTCATTCTCTTAAATCAAGGTAGAGTCCATTTAAGTGATATTAGACAGAAAATGATATTTCAGTCAAGATTTTCAGAGAGGAGATTACACTTTCTCATAGTAATTCACTTGAAAATGAACAAGTTGAAGATCAGTCTATTTCTCAGAGCAGCTGACAATGTTTTTCTTTGGTTTTGATCTCAGAGTAAATGAACCGCAGTTGATCTCGGTCAACTTTCCTAGGATATTTTTTTCATATTTATTTTATTTCATTTAGTCTTATGTATCATGTTACTTGGCTCCCTTCAGTTTTCTTTTCTCTGGGATGCATAGTCTTGGTTCCTTGAGTCTTTCCTTCCAGATTTAAATCCTGAGGCCTTAATCATCTCTGCAGCCCTTTCTTCTAACCTCTCCAATTCTCCTGTTTCTCTGTTTCATGGTAGAATCTAGATTTTGCACAATACAGCAAGAATGAGTAAGGCGTTATTATTTTCCAGGACTTGTACGTTAATGTAACCACACCTATAGCATCCTTTACAGATATTAACAGAGTGCAATGCGTAAAGACCTGCAATATTCACTGGAAAGATAATTCTCCATAACTAGATTTCACATTGAATTTATTGCCATCGACTTTTTTGTTTATTTTTGTTTTCCAGTCCATTTGGGATCTGTCAGCTCTAAGACCTTGAGAAAGTATGTGGAATATTTTTGGCTAAGACTAGAAAGAGAAATCTCATGGGAAAGTAAATCCTCACATGGTGTCAACTGGATTTTGGATGGTGAAGAAATTCAGATCACTTGGATAAGCTCTGGATGAACAGATAATATTTTGGAGGATCATTTGATCTAACTCTGACCTCTCAAGCACACATGGTTCATCTGTCGTTGGTATCTATGAGGCTAAGGCTTCCATCTATCCTAATTTCATAGAATATCTTGTTGCACCAAAAATTCCAAATGTTTGAATGTGAACTTCGAAGTTCCTTCAAGCTATATATTAAGGTAGGAAGAAAATACACCCTGGGAAGCTGTTCAATGGATTGTATCCTGTTTCAAAGTCATCCTTTCAACTGTTGTATTGCTTACATCAAGATTTGCTATTTCCCTTTCTTGCTGGTCCTTAGCTGAGAGCTGAGCTCATTCTGTGGGACTATTTAAGCCATTAATTGTCCTTGAAGCCAGTGCAACTGAGGGAGAAGAGAAAACAGCATAGCCTGGTTCTAGAGGCATTTAGAGTGTCTTTCTGAAGTTTTTGAGATGTATAGATCAGTGTAATTCAAAAGCAAGGTGAAACTTTGAAGATCTGTCACTAGGCAGAAATCCTACAAGTTTGGCATCTAAAAGTGTCAGAAACGCCTGGGTGGATGTCTGAGAAAACATAAAAAAGACCCAAGGGCCTGGGCTTATGTATCTAGTCTGATTTGTGTGATGTTAAACAAGGTTTTACTTTCTCTCTCTGTTTCATTATTTATAAATGTGTTACAAGAGTATCTGTCTTATTTATATCACATCACTTTATGAGGCACACACGATGTCAAGAATTTGTCATTAGTTTTCTTGCAATGAATCTTTTGGCCAGTCTGTAGGAGCCTATAAAATGTTTCTCAGAACAGGATTTTAAATGTATTATATATACATATATATATATATATGCATATATATATGCATATATATCATATATGCATATATATATGCATATATATCATTTTAAAAAGCAAGCTTTTGAAAGGTAGCCTTTTGATAACATATGGGCAAAGCCTCACCTAGGAAGATGTGTGCTGTATGCCCATTTTGTTAAATACACAGCTCAAATCTGTTATTCAGTTCCTTTTATATTGTCTCCTAACTAATTCTGAAATGTTATTTCCACAAGAATTGACGAGTGTTTACAAGATGCTTGATCCCAGAAATTCTCTTGGTAAAGAGGATATATAGCAGATGGATTTTTTTTGAGAATCTTTTTTTCCTTTATAAACCAGATTAATAATAATGAGATAAAATCAGAGGAAGGCTGACAATCAAGTCACTTGAAAAAGAAAAAGGTAGATAAAAAAGTAAATATGTGCTGGCCCTTAGAAAGCTCACTTACAAGAAAAGATTACCTATGCAGTCCTGGAAATAAGAAAGATCTTCTGTGGCCTTGGGTTGGTCCTGAGCTGGCATGGGAGCAGATTCTCAAACCTCATTGCTCTTCAAGTTTGCATGAGACTGCTATTGGATGGGTCCTCATTCCCACAAAAGATTGTCCGAATGTGCACATTTTCCAAACATACTCATTAATTATATAAGACTTTCTAACTTACGCCAGCTGTCCTATAAACTTTTACTTAATTACACACAAATAAAAAGTCTTTTTAGCATTTTGACATAAGTGGTCATCAAACCAAAGAGAGAATAATTTGCTTGTTATACCTACTTCCTCACATGGATGATCTGTTATTTTGGATATATTATGACGCAAATATTATAAGAGAGTGCTTCATATATCTTCATGTTTAGCATCACTTCCATAATAAATTTTGGTAAAGGGAACAAGACACATAAGGATAGTATGTTACAATGTAAGCTAATTTTAGATATCTTGAAAAATTTCTTCAATGATTTCTCCTTAAGCTATCTCATCCACCCTTTTATTATTACACAACCCCTCATGTCCTTGTTCTCAGGTTCTCATTAGGAATTCACACATCTAGTCCCACAATAGCCATGTATTATCTCATGGAACAAGGTATAATAACCTATCATTGGAACATGAAGAGAACATGTGTGTAACAGCTGATATTAAGCCCAAGGTGTTTTATTTTCTTTCAGAGGATATAGTCCAGACACCATAAAATGATTCGCAGAGTCTGGAAATCTGCTTTGGAAGATACATTCCTGGAATTTCTACAGAAACAATAAGATTGTCAGTGGAAAACCTTCAGGCATGAATAAGCTTATAAGGATTCTTATTCATGGATTCTTATAAGCTGGATGTGTGTAACAGTATGCTTCTTAAAGGGACACTGTCAGAAGTATAAGTCCCCATACCAATGAAGTGGCAGATAAGCTCACTCCGTTATTTGTGTTGCTAAAATTCTGTCTCCGTGATCTGTCCTGGTGTCAGGAGTGGCCTTTGCTTGCAGGACCCCTTAGACTCAATGTTTTTTCTTCTCTGATTGTGAGTCTGAAAGTTCCAGCTGACATATTCTACCTGTGACACTCTGCTGAATCTGGTCTGTTATGCTTTACAATAATTGTAATCACTTACACACACTTTTTACATGCCACACTCTCTTTAAGTAGATACCAACTTCTAGAATCCTCATAACAATCAAATGAAGTAACTAGTGTTTTTTACATCTCTGTTTGAGGAATCTGAGGTACAGAAGTCCAAGTCAACATATTAGTAACCACTTCTTTTCCAACCATCAACATGCATTTTTGTGGACTAAAAACATAAATAGATAAATCTTTTTTTGGCGGGGGGGGGGGGGAAGGAAGATTGGCCCTGAGCTAACATCTGTTGCCAATCATTTTTGCTTGGGGAAGATTGTTGCTGAGTTAATGTCTGTGACAATCTTCCTCTATTTTGTGGGTGGGATGCCACCACAGCATGGCTTGTCGAGTAGTGTGTAGGTCCAAGCCCGGAATATGAACCCATGAACCCTGGGCCGCCGAAGGGGAGCATACAAATTTAGCCACTACGCCCCCCAGCTGGCCCCAATAAATCTTTAATCTGACCAGTCTTTGGAATACTGGATCATGACAAATTTCTTTGATCACCTGGGAAACAAACACTTACATCCAGAGCAAAGAAGAGTGTGTCACACACACAAATCCACATATAGGATGGGGGCCAGAAGAGAGAACTGAGGTAGGAGCCCTTGGAGGAGAGAACCTCAGCAATAGGGGGTGGGAGGGGTAGGGTGAGTGGGAGTAGTAAATAATGCAAAGGCAATGGAGAGACCAGTTCAGTTGTAAGAGCAGTCTCAGGAACCAGAATCCCTGCCATATACTAAGCAATAATACTTGCCTTTCTTACTGTGATGGACAAGCCCTTGAAACAAGGATTGAGTCTCTATTTCTGTGTCTCACTCCCCTCTTCAGTACCTCGTAACTCCAAAGACTGTATCTATTGATCAAATGATAAAGATAGATGTACACATGAGAACTTTGGAAATTATATAGTACCATTTTAAAGGCTTATTGTGATCATGGAAGTAGATTGGAGGTAATTTCTTTTGAGTTTTAAATTTATAATAAACTGAAGGCAAAAACTAGTAGAAGACTAGTGGTAATGGCACCATTTTGATTTCATAGTGGAGTCCCTCCAAACAAATGGAATTTCCAATACATGGTGAATCCTTTGCTTTACGTGAAGCTCATGTATACAAAGATAAGGAGGATCCAAATGAAAGGGATATGACCAGGTACTGACTTCTTTGTAGCCTCTGGGGGGAAAAGCAGAGGAAACCACATATTTCTTAGTCCTTTTGGGCTGCTATAACAAACTACCTGAACTGACTGCTTTGTAAGCAACAAAAATGTATTTCTTACAGTTTTGGAGGCTGGAAGTTCAAGATCAGGGACTCAGTATGGTCAGGTTCTGGTGAAAGCCTTCTTCCAGGTTGCAGACTGCCAATTTCCCATCAGATCCTCACGTGTTGGAAAGAGGACAAGAGAGCACTCTGGGATCCCTTTTATAAAGGCACTAATCCCATTCATGAGGGCTCCACCCTCATGACCTAATTGTCTCCCCATATCAACCTCCCAATACCAACACACTGGGGGTTAGATTTCAACATATGAATTGGGAGGGGGCACAAACATAATATAATATTGGAGAAGGCTTTCACAGGCCCTGATCATGCTTGTTTTCTCAAATTGCCCTTTTCTCCTTGGCTTTCCATATTTTTATTAAGAGACTTGAAAACTGTTTTACTTTCTGGACTTGTAGAATCAATCTTTACAGTCTTCAATGATAGATGTGGACAGGTTTCTGAATAGAGAAATGAGAGCACTTTCACAAATATTTTGTGAATTCTACCAATATTCATCCTTTGAACCATAGTTGACGTTTTTCCATATTACTAAGCACCAGGTCTATGTTCTTGATCTTTCCCTTGATTGCTGATAACTAGCATCAAAAAAGCTACATCTTGGGTAAAAATGGTTGAGAACACAGTCATGTCAAATAACCCACACAGCCTGGAAGAAATTATATTCCAATTAAAAATTATAAGGAAATGATAATTTACATTTTCCCTGGTGACTCTTTCCCTTAAAGATTTTCTATTTCTCTATTTTGTTTTAATAGTGAGCACCAAAGAAAGAACCAGTTAGCATATTTTTCAACCTAGACAAGTAAATCAAGGCATTGAATGCAGGGTAGGAGGGCCTTATCAATGAAAGTAGCATTTTTTCCCTGTCTCACATGTCAAAGTGATTTGCTGTTCATTTATTCAAATTTTCTTTGATAATATTAAATAAATTTTACTTCTTTATTTTTGTGAATTCTTGTTTTAGACTTATTCTAGATACTCCGAGGTTTTGTAGCTATTGTGAACAGATGTCTTTTCCGTTATAATTTCTAGTTGGTTATTGCTGGTGAAGACCTTTGTAGTCCAGCACCCGGCAGCATTGGCATCACTTGGGAGATTGTTAGAAAGTGTTGATCTCTGGCATCACCCCAGACGTAGTCAATCAGAATTTCTCTTTCAACAAGATCCTCAGATGATTCACATGGACATGAAAGTTGGGAAAGGTTAGTATAGAGAAAGTCGATTTAGAGAACTATTCTCTTAATTTTCTCTTGGGGAGGAACACCTTCCGTAGTGGAATGGCACAGTGGTCCATTAGTCCCATAGCACTTTCTCCTCTGCTCTAGTCCTCGCTATCTTAGATCCATCCTTGAATCCCCTTCAAAAGCTTTTTCTGGGAAACTCACTTTTTAAATCTTTATGGAATTGCAGAGTTTTTAGCTCTATGAGATTTTGTTCTTAATCTGATTTTAATTCTGTTGTATGTTATAAAATTCTCTCAACTTCTTAAATATTTTGGAATTCTATTTCCCAGACCTTTACTCTATGTTTTTTTCCTACAATATTAATGGGATTTGTGAAAGAAGGAATATAATGCATGGGAGCTAAGCAGCCATCTGGGACCAGAAATCTTCTAAAAATATCACATTAAAAGTTAATTAAACCAAATAATGTTCTTTTTTGTTCCTAAAGCAAAAAGTTTAGAATTACATGTTATCCTGTCAACTCACATTATTACACAAACTTATGAAAGTGTCAGTTGTGTCAAATTTATATGGAAAACTCTCCTTAAAAATCCAAAACATATTCAGGCAAAAGAAGTTTCATATTAAAAAGTTTTTAGATTTTAACCATATATTTCTAATTATCTCAGTAAACTAAACCTTGATTTATTTATTTTTTTGGTCCATTCAGGTAATGTACCCATGTGACATTGTTAGACATTCCATCTAATGGAAAAATGGGGATGATGATGCTCATTTTCTTTATGAACTAGATAGAATTCATACTCTTTTGTCCAGATATTTTTGCAATTTACTTATTGATCACTTATTTTTGTAAGTTCTTATTCTGAGTGCAACTTACAAATAGGTGGTGTTAACACCATTTTCCAATTCTTGTCTGGGGAACGCAGAAACCTCAGATCTCTTATAGGTTTTGACTATGGCATTGGGAATGCTTGTGGGATATGTTTGAGGTCATCTTTTATTGATATTAAAGCAACTAATTTTGTAAATTAGAGTAGTTTTCCTTATAATAAGGTCACTAAATCCCTAGCTGTAGGATATACTCTCTTTGCCTTTTTAAGAGAGTCGTAGTTTTGAAATTGTCTGGAAATTGTTTAAAAATATGAGGTATGACCAAGGGTGTGTATAACACTTGTAAGTAGCAACAGCAGAGAATGACTACCAACTACTATTCTAGAACAGTGCTTCTACTTCTAGCTCCCGGGTGATTACCAATGCTGCTGGTCCACCGACCACACTTTGAGTAGTAAGACTGTAGATCAGTGATTCTGAAAGTGGGGTCCTCGGAAGCAATGTACATTTTAATAATATTTGGGGTGATTCTGATGCACCCAAGTTTGAAAACCTCTGCTCTAAATGGAAGAAGCATTTACATCCTCAGTACCCCATCCAAATGTGAAAGGTGAAAGAAGACAAGTTGTTTTGCAGGTGAAAGAAATAGTTTTTTTGCAGGGCAAGGAAGAAGTCACTTTCACTTTTCCTTCACATCTTCTTGAAGTGATTTTAATCCCATCGTAGAGGAGGGTGTTATTTGCCTCACCTCATGGCATATATATATATATATATATATATACACATATATATACATATATTTATATAGAGACACAGATATAGATATAGATATACAAAGATTGGGACTGCCTTATTGTAGCACAACATGTCCCACTATGAAGACAGGACTATTACTTCTTAAGGTTAAATTGCTTTGGAGGACATAGTTAAGATTCCACAAAATAGAGAGTGGATATTAGATGGCGTATCTTAATGGAACAAGAGAAAAAGTATAATATATATGTAAATATTACATATAATATTATAACTACTATATACATCACATATTATAAATATATTATAAAATACAACATATAAAGCTCTTGGTGCATTAGTTATGCTTTTTTATGAACAATCCACTGAGGGTTTCTTTTTCCTCAAAAGCCTTGGTGGAAAATTGTAATATTGGCAAAAGTTTCTGAAAAAATATTTTTGAGGCAGTTTACTTAGACTATAGTCCAAAAACAACAGAGAGATAGGTTCGTGCAGGGCCCGAATGCAGGTAGCTACCTCAATTAACGCATTGTCTCATCTCCAAGGCTGCTGAAAGAGGAGAGGGCAACTCAGGAAAGTGGCCCTACTCACTCCTGCATATTCATTTTAATAAAGTTCACAGAGAGGTGAGGAGCCTTAGATTCATTAGCAGGGTTGGAGAAGGGAAAAAGAGATGCAAATGAGCCCAAAGCCTGTAGCCAGGAAGCCCAGGTTCAAAGTCATCAGAACTTTGGGGTTTTGAGGAACACTTTTCACATGGGGAACAGCTGTGGATTGACCCAGGGTCACCAGAGGCAGTAGGCAACCTCATATGGACAATTGTCCAGTTTCTATGAGATACCCAGGCGTATTGTATAGTGGTAGAGACGTGGACACAAATAGACCCATTTCTAGTTTTATGCCTGCTTTGATCAGAAAACAGTCTTCCTTCAACCATTAGCAGCAATCAGAGCAATTTTCAACCCAACCTCTTTATCCTAACTACACTTTTCCAGCTAGCCTAAGGTGAAAGGGATGAGCCACAGGTCCACAGAAATTCATGGAGATTTTCCATTTTTCTCAAGATTGGCACCTGAGCTAACAACTGTTGTCATTCTTCTTCTTTTTTTCTTTCTGCTTTTTCTCCCCAAATCCCCCCAGTACATAGTTGCATATCTTAGTTGTGGGTCCCTCTAGTTGTGGCACGTGGGACACTGCCTCAACGTGGCCTGATGAGTGGTGCCATGTCCGCGCCCAGGATCCAAACCAGTGAAACCCTGGGCCACTGCAGCTGTGGAGTATGTGAACTTAACCACTCGGCCAAGGGGCTGGCCCCTAGAGATTTTCCATTTTTGAGCCACAGAAGTGAGTTAATTTCCCCTTTGTTTCTTCTCAAAATAGGCTTTTCTCTTCTTTTATTATGATCCATCCTCCAACATGTAGGGTGTATCTCGTGGAATTTTACCTGTGTCCTCCAAGGCAATTTAACCTACAGAAGTAAGCACCCTATCCTCAGGGGCGGACATATCATGCTGCAATAAGGCTGTCCCAGTCTTCTGACACAAGATAAGTAAGTCACCCAAATGGCAAAAATCTGACTCAGAGAAGAGAATACAGCAGGCTATATTTCCCAAAGATCACAGGAAAGTATTTCCTGTCTCCCACATTCTCACAGTGAGACTGCGACACTCCTCCACAGAGAGGTGGGAATCTATGCTCCCTCTGTGGGTGGCTTGTGACTCACCAAAGTGAAGCCATGTGACTTTCAATGCTAGTTTATAAGAGGTGATACAGCTTCTGCCTGGTTCTTTTTGGGCACCTGTTCTTGGAACAGAACCACCATGCTGTGCGAAAACCCAAGTAGCCACATGAAGAACACCTGTGTAGGTGCCTATTCCCACTGAGAACTCACTGTATTTGCCACCAGGCAGCTGAATAAGTAAGCCTTTAGAAGATGAAGTCCCCAGCCTTCAAGTCACCACCAGGCTTTGAAGATCCCAGTGGAGGTCCTAGACGTCACAGAGCAGAAACACAATTACTGTGTGCTCTTTCCAAATTCCTGATTCACAGAATCCGTGGGTGTAAAGACATGGTTATTGTTTTATTGCATGGTCTGTTATGCAGCAACACTAGCTGGAAAAGTCCTTTTCTGTAAAACACACACATATATACACAAAATGTGTTTACAAGGAGATGGTTGATATTTTCCACGTAGAAGGTTTTCAATCTCCTCACAATTTTTCTTACATTTCCACAAAAGAAAGCTATTTCAAAGATTACACATTGCTCCCTTCCTTTGCCTCATAGTTAGTTGTATGGTCTGATCAGATAATATGGTGACTGCAGTCAGTGGCCCTAAAAGGCTGTGTGAGGACCACAAATCTTGGGTTTTATCTCACCTCCAACATGGTTCCACCCTCAGTCATACTGATGATAACCTACCCAGTGCAGAAGACACAATTGCATTTACAAATCAAGGGACTCCAGGTTCTTTGCAGGACCAGGCTCTCTCTTTGGATGCAGGTTGCGTGGCATGGCATGGGCCTTGATTAAGGGGTGGGCTAAGCTCTGACATAGTACAGCTTCCTCATGGCCTGTTTTCCCTCCCAGTCTTTATCCAGGCTGATGACTGCCAAACAGACCATCAGGATTTGTTCAGTGCTTGAGGTCCACATGTTACATCCAGACCCAAGTTGTCATGTGATTGGAAGGAGCTGTTATAAAACACAGATTTTGTGTTTACATTTAGCTCCATATGGACCAGCATGGAGATTTCTCCGGCGTAACTCGTTCTTTCACATCTGTGGAGCAGCAGTGAGCAGATTGTCTCTTCCCTGGAGATCAAGACTGGTGAGGATGTTTGGATAAAAATCAAAGGAGTATTTTGGATACCTTAGACTTGAAAAATATTTAGGGGCATCTTCTCTGTGCTAACACAATCATCGAAGAAGACACAGTAGGAGACAGAGAAGTTTAGAAACGTTATTTGTGGGAAACAATGACAATGGTTTTTAGAAGTAATCGCTGCTAAATACCCTCCACTCAAAGGATATTTGGATGGTTCTGGCTAACGTCAGAGAGGGTGGTTCTCACAAAAGCACCAGGAGAGACCATAAGGAAAAACATGAGTGAGGACAAGAAGAAAATTGGAGCATCTATAAATAGGACATAGAAGCATAGTATCTAAACCATGGTAGGAATCTTTGAGTATAATGGGAGAGGATTGGCCACACCTGGACCCATCTGAGGATGATACTAAGACTTTCTTTTCCACATGAATATCAACAACTCTTCTCATCAGGAGCCCCGTCTGCTGCTTTCAGATATTTACAAATAATTGGGCCGTGAAAAACAGGGGCTCCCAAGGGGCCGTTTGCAAGGGTTTCAGCAAAATTTTAGAACAGGGCCAAGGACTTTTGCTAAAAGACGCATAGACTAGCAGTTGGCAACTTCAACAGGCCCTCACTTCTGGGGACCTGGAAAATATCTTCACTGGCCAGATGATGTAAACTCTTGTTTGATTGGCTGTGGGACGATCTGCATGCATTGGCTGCATTTCCACATGGCTTCCCAGAGCCAGCCATGAAGAAGGGCTTCATCTGGAAGTGGATTTATCAAATTTCCTTGCTGCCTCTGGGCCATTCTCCCATCTCCTTAGTCAGTGGTACCTAGCATTAGCAGGGAACTAACCAGAAACGCAAATTCTTAAGCCTCACCCCAGATTTACTTCAACAGCTGTAGAGGTGGGTCCAAGCTGTCTGTTTTTTGGCAAGTCATCCAAGCAATTCTAACAAATGCTAAAACACCACTGTCTTAAGATCATGCATGACCTTCTGTCAGCTCGGGTAACCCCCATGGGCTGGGTTTGGGGGAAGGGCGAGGAACAGGTTCTCAGCCTTTCCTTCTCTGTATTTTCCACACTCAGTTCCGGCCAAGGCCTACTCTTTGGAAGCTTAGGGGCCCAGAACGGAAGTCAAAACAATTTAGTCCTTCTCTTCTTTTGTTTTTTTAAACAATCCTAATACTCCTTTAGGTAGTGTGGTTTCATTTGACTAAGGAAGGGCTAGGACTAGTAAAAAAGAAGTGTAGAAAATTAAAAAAAAATATTTCTTAGATACAATCTCACCATGTGATGAGATGATATTAGACAGATTATATAGTCCATCTAATTTAACTTTTTATTTTTAGCAGATATATCACATATGGGGAAAATATACCACTATACAAACAAAAATCAGTAGAATAAATTTTGCTATGATTTGTACCTAAGAAATGATAATTAATAATCAAGATCCTAGAGATTTATTTTTAATTTTTATTACAAGTTGTGTTCTTGATCTGTAAATGTTAAATCATCTGTCCTAATTCTTCTGTACCTCTAGGATGTATAAGAATATAAGAAAGGACCATTAGAATGATCAGCCTGAAGTACTACAACATCTCAGAACATCAAAACTATCTGACTATCAGCATCCAACATAGGATGCTCCAGCCATAAAAATACAATAAGCAGAACTTGCATTTATAGTTTAACTTAAGTTGCTACCTCCTATTAGAGATAGGTCAATTCTTCCTCAAAAGTTACACGCGGACACAATGATTCTTGGTTCAATATATTTATTTTATATTTTTATCATATAAGAAAGAAAATAGACCGTGTGTGTGTGTGCTCCCTCCATCTCTTTTTCTCTATCATCTTTTTCTTTCCCTTCTACCTTTAAACATGTTAATACTGCCTCCACCCTATTAAAACACAATAAGAATAAGATATTTCTGTCCCCAACCCTGTCCTGAGACTTCTACTCTATCTCCGTATCTTCACTGAAAAATGTTAATACAAGTTATTTTAAATCCGAGGGAAGCCTATTGTGCAGAAATAGCTTATTATAACTATTTTGGTGCAAATAATATTCCTTTAACTAAGGCTGAAATTTAAAAGTCACATTATTTTTAAAATGTCAAGTTCAACTTTAAAAGCTTATTTTTAATTCATAAAGCTATTTTTGTGAAAAATATAATCATCTGCCCTTGTTAATTTACAAATATTCAATTAACTAAAGTTTATCATATTAAATATCCATAATGATTAGCCTAGTTTAATTAGATGTCCTTCAACATTTTAAACTATAATCAGCCCTCAATTAAACATGCTTAATTTAATTAAATACTTTTAACACGTGTCAGGACAAACTTGCCTACCTAAAGCAAAATCCTCTTTGGAATCTATGAGCTCAAACTTATAAATATGGTAAATTATGTTCTCTTAAACATTCTGTTCTTGTTTATAAACAATTAAATTTTATTACATCTTTAAATTTAAAATTATAATCCTAACATCAATTATTCATTTCAAGTTGAAATCATAAAGTTAATCTGCCAGGTGCTCTAACATGCCAGATTCTCTTAAAATTGCAAACACCTTTATGACAAACATGCAAGTCATCCATAAATTTAACAAGAAAATTTCTTTATCTTGTTCTTTAATTTTAAATATTCCAGGTGATTGTAAAGTGATGTTCTCAAATAATTAAGGGCCATAAATAATTTTGCCATCTCTCAGGTTGTTGAATAAAATATTGAGACAATGAGACAGCAGCTAATTGGTAACAGATTCCAGACCAGGATACAGGACGCAGGAATTACTCATTTTCAGGATGAATCAATGGGAGCCACAGGTAAACACACTATTCCCTTTCTTCTGCTTAATTTCCTTTTGCTAGCACGAACACAACCCCCAAAGTCCCATTAGGGACAAAGTGCTTCCATTAGGATCGTATTTAGCTCCCTCATGACTTGGACATCTTTAATTGAACATCCTAATTCAATGTTTTATCTCCCAAATTGCTACTAATTACCTTTATCACTTGATTGCATTCAACCACCCTCTTCATGCCCTAATTTGATTCCGCATTACATTCCCACTTGTCTTGTCTGGACCTTGATATAATTCTTTTGTCATTTTTTGAAACAAGATTTCTTTTTTTTTTTTTTCTGAGGAAGTTCTCCCTGAGCTAACATCTGTACCAATCTTCCTCCGTGTTGTATGTGGGTCATCATCACAGTATGGCTGCCGATGAGCAGTGTAGGTCAGCGCGTCCTGGAACGGAACCTGGGCCACCAAAGTGGAGCACGCCAAACTTAACCCCTAGGCCAAGGGGTCTGACCCTGAAACAAGATTTCTTAAAGAGAGGCTTTCATGTTGTAGCAGGGATTGCGTTTGGCTACATATAACAAACATCCAGCTACCATAGTTAAATAAGATCAGGGTTTAATTTTCTTGGAGAGTCCAAGGCTGAACAGTTCTCTGGTGTCATTGATGTCTCAGTCCCATTCATCTTTCCAGTCAAATTTGTTACTTTCATCCTCATTGTTACTGCATCATTGCATGATGGGAGCTCAGTCATGACCTTCTAGCTACACGTCGGCAGGAAAAAGAAGAAAGAAATGATGAGGAGTGTGTGCTACCTCAGGATACTAAAATTGTCCTCACATGTTCAGTGTCCTCATTACCTCTCTTTGACCATAATTGCCTTCACTCTACTAGTGTTCCCCAAATCTTCCTTTCTATCCTTATACTGCCACTAAAGCTATCTTTCTAAAAATATATATTTTACTACATAATTCTCTGTTTAAAATCTTTAAGAATTTCTCTTTGCCTACAAGACAAAGCATTAACTTCTTAGAGATGCAAATAAAGCCTTTTGTAACCACAGTCCCAGCATTCTGCTAGAGTGTTCTAGCTCCCTTAGGCACCCCATGCTGGGCTCATTACAATTGCCAAGCAATCACATGTTGACTTCACTTTGCTCTTGCTGCTTTTCCTGCTGGGAGATCCTACCCCCATTCTCCTTAGCTAATTTGACAAACAATACAAATACCAGTTCTCCTGTGAAGGCTTGCTTTCCTGACTCTATTGCTCAAATCAAATGTATTGCTTTCTTTTCTGTGCACACACAACAGTTTATACTTGCATTTATCGTTGTATTTATGGCACTGTCACATTGTACTCTGATTTTTATTTTAAAAAACTCATTTTATTTTAATATTTTATGCACATTCCATAGTAAGAATTTGAGAAATATTAGTTGAATGAAAAGGAAAAGTATGTTAATTTTAATTATTCTGTGGTATATGACAAATAACTTTAAGGAGTGTAGTTTGCCCTTCACAAATAGCAGATGAGAAGTGCTTTGAGGAGAAAAATAGAAAATAATTATTAAGGCAGATCAGGTCACCTTTTTTATATAGTGGAAAAGATTTACTTCAGAGATATCAATTATGGAGAGGGATATTTTCAACAGATTGAAAAGACATCATCAGGATGTGGAAAAATAGAATGGCCATAAAGGTAAAGCTTCTCAACTCATTTTTTTCCTGGTACAATAATGTCTAGATATATGTTCCAATAGTAACCAACAGAAAAAAAATAAGCAAACAAAAATAACTACCAAATTTAGGAGAGAGAGAGAGAGATGAGATCATGATCTTTTATAGGAGAGCAACTACAGCTAAAATATAGAGTAGATCAACCAAGAAATGGTAGTGTGGGGGATCAGAATTTGCCATCCCAAAATGTGTCTCTCTGGCTTAGATATTTTTAAGAACAAAAGACTCAGAAAGAAACATTCATCTTCCTCCTAACTGCCTAAAAGAATTACAGATAGAAGGCCTATCCCAGGAAGAAGCTAATGCTGTAAGATAACTGTAGTATAATATAAACTAGGTGTGGTAGACGGGAAGGAACAGACCTGTTTGATCAAAGTCCTCTCCGTGTCCCATTGCCTTTACAAGGTGCGGCAAATATTTGTTTACCAAACACTTGCTTTTCCATCTCCATGTGAATTGCCTTCCTCCCCTTTGAAGTCCCAAACCACTACCCCCAACATCCTTCTTTGTCTTTAGTTGAAGATGGTATTTAAGGTGGTGGCTTCAGCCATTTTGGTGAGTTACTCTGCTTTCCTTGATTTCTCTCATATATGTATGTTATTAAGTTTGTTTTATTTTCTCCTGTTATTCTGTCTCATGTCAATTTAATTCTCAGGCCAGCTGGAAGAACCTAGAGGAAAGGTAAATATTTCTTCCTCCCCTCTAGGAAGGGCATCCTCATCAGACACAGATCTGCCAACACCTTGATCTTGGACTTCCCAAGCCTTTAGGACTATAGGTAATAAATGTTTGTTGTTTAAGCCATCCAGTCTAAGGTAATTTGTTATAGCTAAGACAGTTGATATCTGAGTTTTATTTGATTATCTCCCAACTATACTCTAAGATACCAGAGGCCAAGGGTTGTACGTTACTCAATTATTCATCCCTAACTTCCAGAGTAGTGCCTGGTACATAACAGTTCTGCTATGATTGTTTTATGCTTGATTGTCTTTAGAAAATAATGCCAAGATTACTTGACCATGTCAGGCATTTTAAATTTTCCTTAACTCTTGCATTTCATCTGGCCAAAAGTTTATATTATTCCACATAGGATATTAGATACTTTTCCATATCTGCTAACTCGTTACTCCTCAGAAATACCTGATAAACCTAATAAAGCCAAGACATATCTTGACTGAGAAAGACTAAATATTAAAACTTCATTAGTCATCAGAAAATAAAATTAAAACTGCAATGAGATGCCACTACAAATCCACCACAGTTGCTAAAATAAAAATAGAAAATAAAAAACACCAAGTTTTGGCTAGGATGTAGAGCAATCAGAACTTTCATCCACAGCTGCTGGAAGTGCAAATTGGTGCAGCTACATTTAAAAACTGTTTGGCTGTTACTAATACTGAACATGTGCATATCGTATGACAGACGCAGCTGTTGCACTCCTAGGTGTGCACACAGCAGAAACGTGTACGTATGTTTAGCAAAAGACACATATTAGTATAGCTGCTGTTCATAATAGTCAAAAGCTGAACAATACCCTCAAATTCAACAACGGCATGGATAACTAAATTATGAAAATTTAATCAATGAAATATTACGCTACAGTGAGAATGATCTACAATTATGCACAATATGGATGAGTCTCACAAACATGATGCTGTCTGAAAGAAACCAGCCAGAGAGAGCAAACTATATTTTTCCACTTATATAAAGTGCAGGAACTGGTGGAACTGATGTATGCTACTGGAATTCAGGTAGCGATCAGCCTTGGGTCAAGCATAAATGGAGGCACAAAGAACAGTTTTGGAGGGCTGGTGATGTTTTGTTTCTCTATGCAGGTATCTGTTTAGTTTTCAAAAAACCATCAAACTCAAATATTTCCTTTTTTGTATGTATGCCACACTTCGATTTTTTAAAAAGTGTACCTATGGAGTGACGCACACATGTAGTTTCAGAGCCTGGTTTAACGTAGTATATATCTGTGCTTCCTAGTAATGTATACATTGAACAATATGTTTCTATTTTTTTCAAGCTCATTGATTTAGCACCCACACCAAAGACTAGACGGTTTGATGTCTTTTATTTAATAATAGCTACAACACATTGAAGCTTCCTCTATGTCAGGGTCATTTCAGGGTCAGCGAGCTTCAGCCCGAGGATACAGAGCCTTGAGTGGCAGGCCTCCCAACCACACCCAGACCTAATTCCAAAGCCCACATCCTATCAAACACCTTCTACAGATAACCTATATTTATTTCCTAGAAGGAACTCTTTTCCCAAGTTCATTAATCAAGGACTTTTAAATTTCCATCTGCTGGAGATGGACAATTGATATAACTGAAAAAGAAGTTGCTATAACTATAATCCTAATGAAGAAAGCCTGGTCCTTCAGTCTTTGCAGCCCCTTTACAGACAACTGCACTATTTCCCATTCCCATTATAAACTTTACAATTCATCCCCTTCCCCCGTATTACTCTCTGCACATAACCCTCAGTGTCCAACCATCTAGGTGGGGAACCATTATTTCTGTAATTGTGCTAAAAAATACCAAGGATCTCAGTGCCTCAAAATAAACAAATTTAAGTCTCACTCACAGACCAGATGAGCTGTGAGTCTGTTTCATTTTTCTTTATTCTGGGCCCAGGGAGAATGATCAGCTTCTATCTAGGACATTGTTGTGCTCATGGCCAAGAGAACAGGTAACAGTGGAACCACACAATGGCTTTTCCTCCTACTGTTTGGAAGTGGTCAAATCACTTCTGCCCACATTTCACTGGCCAAAGCAAGTCATGTTGCCATTGTCTTTTGTCAGTTTAATTGACTTCAGTGGGATGAGGCATTTTAGTCTCCACATAGGGAAGGGCACCGCAAAATTACAGGGCTATAGCACGTATCAGCCATTGGATAAGTGAGCATGAACCTCTTATAGGGATGGACAGGAAACATTTGAGAATAATACTAAAGGCTGTTGTAAGCATTTTAAGCACTATTTAACTTCCACTATGTGAATAAAATAATTTACTTATAGGTTAAGCAATGGAGAGACAGCTGTAATATTTTGCACATTATTGTTGTTACAAAAAGTGCATACAAATGTTTCCTTAGAGGCATCTGCAAGAGTTTCTCTAACATAAAATACCAGGAAATGTAATTGGTGAGTAGTAGTTTCATATGCTTCTTCCACTTCACTAGACCTTGCCAAAGTTTTCTCTAAAAGGTACAGATTTACTCTCTTATTAGCAATGCATAAGAGTTTTCAGATTCTCCATGTACTGTTATGTACACACTAAAGTAATTCTATAAATGCTATCACCAGGTTTTTTTGGAAAAGAATGTTAAATCTGGGTGACATTATCATGGATATTCACTACACTTGTCTTGATATTTTCTATATGTTTGAAGCATTCTTAATTCTTAATTAATTAAATTAATACTTCATATGCATATTTTTAAAACTAAAAGAAATTGAAGAGAAGGTCCATAGAAGTAGGTTGATATGAAGACTCCCCAAGTTCATTGTTATTACCTTCTAAAACTACGAGTGGCATAGAAGTTTTCTTCTGAATATTCATACGTGCTCTTCTATTATTTCCTCTTCTATCTGCTAAGTATTTCTACAAGTACAACTATCTGATAGAACAAAATATTTCTTCAATGATTTTGAAATATTACCAGACAGAGAAGATATTGTCGATGGCCCTCTACCCCATGTTTCTCGGCCCCCTGGAGCTCCTGGAGGTTGTGAACAATTCCTGTAGAGGGACAGTTTTTTTGTTTTCCTTTAAGTGCTTGCATCTCTGCCTGAAGGCTGCTTCTGGCTTCAGGAGCATGCCTGACCCACGTGTAGTGGACTCAAAGTGCAAGATGTTAATGTCCCAAGCCCTCAATCAACAAGGGGAGTAGGTTCCCCAGATACCTGGAACTTTGTGGAGCTGTGCTCTACAGTCTCCCTCAGAGGGTCCCCAGAGGGACTGACCCTCAGTTGTCCATGGTGGCTACCTGCCCATTAACCCACCTTTTATTGGTCTTCTTCCCTTCCTTTCTTACTCTTCCCTCTCCTTGCCATGGTTTCCTAAGATCACTCCCAAATAAACTATTTGCATATAAACGCTTGTCTCAGTCTTGCTTTGGGGATCTAAGGGAGGAAAAAATATTTTTTCTTCAGCTTAGGACCTATAAATTAGACTGACAAAAGATTAACAAAAGAAAAATAAACAGAAGTTTGTGAAAATGTGCATTGTATATAAACATGGGAGTAGTCAATGATGGGTGACTCAAAGAGGTGGTTAGAACTTGAGCTCATATAGCATCTTAGCAAAGAATAATTTGCAGAGAACTGACAAGACAAAGGGAAAGGACTTTGAGCTTCCAGGAGTTGAAAATGGTAGGAAGGTAAATATATGGGGAAACTAATGGAAGACAGGGTTGTTTTAGCAAGGTTTGTTACGTGGATTCCTCTGGTGCCAACCTAGGACTGCTAAGAGTCTAGAATTGTGTCCAGTGATTAACTTTTGTCCCCCCTGTTAGAAAGGAGATGGAGGATATCTTTATAAGTTTATATTTTGCTTATAGGCAAATAGGAGGAGGTCAGAGAACTTTTCTTACGTTTACTTCTTCTCAGTTGTCTTCAGCTTCAAATAATCCAGACCTCAAAGTGGCATATTTAGGGTGGCATATTCTGCTACCCTTCAAGGGTTTTACCTGGATTAAGAAAAACAGAGAAATTTAGGTTTTAGCCAAACTGATGCCTTCCCCACCACAATCATCACCAAGTCCTCCAGCTTTCCAGAATCATTCTGTGTTTTAATATTCAAAACTGAAGTCTCCACCCCTTGAAATGTCCCTGAGGATTTCTGAGGGAGAAGAAAGGAGTTTGCAGCCTTCTGAGTCACGGTGACCTGGAGCCGGCTTCCCCCCCACTGGCCTTAGAGTCCTCTGGCTGCCCTCGCTTCTTACCAGCCTGCTTTGCCCATGATGATCAATACCCCATCAGTTCATCTCCCCCAAAGAACTTGTCACACAATCCTCTTACATTTAACAGCCTTCACTGAAATTTTGAGTTATTGCAGTAGATTATAGAAAAGAACCAGAAATTCCTTAAAATTGAACATTGGATCTCCCAGTCTTAAAAATCCATTAATTCTTCCCAGTCATGGGAAACTTCATGTAGGTTACATTTGCCTTAATCTTCTAAATCCTCATACCAGACCCTTTCCCCTGCTTCCTAGCTGCTTGATTCCAAATCCAAAGTCCTGTTAGTTACTCTGATTGAAGTTGATCTTTACCCCTAATTTAACTTCTGTGTTATCCTTGTATATTACCAACTCCTTAAAGTGTTTTCCCTAACAAAAGGCCAGCTAATCATGGTCTTTGCCCCTGAGCCTCACAAAGCACAGTCAGGACTTCTCAAATGACAGGTTTTTCTTAACATAATTCAAATTCTTCTACCTATGTCACCCTTTGTTTGGAGAAGAGGTACAGCCTAAATATTCATTCTCCTCTATTTCAATCCAGAGCTTGAGGATTGATGTATTTCTTATCTCTATGATCTCTATGACTTAGGACAATTTCAGTTTCAAGTGATGTAAATCAAACTCATTATGTCTTAAAAGAGAGAAGCCACAATATTTGTTCACATAACAGCAAAGCCTTGGGACTGAATTCAGGTACAGCTAGATCTAAGAGATTATGTGTTTTCAGGACCCAATGTCTCTCCATCTTTGTTTCTCAATTTTCTTTCTTCTGTGTTGGCTTTATTTCCATGCAGGTCCTTCCAGTGTTTTAGCAAGATGACAGTGAGCTTGTATCCTGCCTGCTTGGTAACATCAGAGGAAAAGGAGTGCCACTTTCCTGATAGTTCCAAAAAAGGTCCTGGTATTTTCACTAATTATTCAAAATGAAATCATGGGTCAATTTAGGAGTTAATCACTGTGGCCAGGGGAATCCAACCACGTCTGGAAGTGGGCTTAGGGGGAAAGAAGCATTGTTCCCTACAGGATGCCATTGTCCTCATGGTGAGGGATGGATGCTGATCAAGCAAATGCAACACACACACAGGGTCTAATGAAGAGTTTTAAGGCCTGCAGAAAACCTAACTGCTTTTCCTACTATTTCTTCAGAAGAGAAAAAAGGTTTTTGTCATCAAACAATGAAAACATATGAACATTTAGACTGAAGCTGCTTTTAATTGGGGGCTAATGACTAGAAGTCAATTAAGAACTTGATCACAGGGCATAGAGTGGAATTCACCTAAGTTTTTGTATATAGGAATTGACATAGTATTACTGAGATGCCCTTTGGCATCATTTGATATCTATTTGCTAATGGAAAATGTTATTTTCTATTTAGAATTCCAATTCTAAAGTCAAGTTTTAAAGATTCAGTCAGAAATTGATGAAGAAATATATGCTTTGCACAGGTTTTGTCCAGGATGTTCCTTGGGTGAAGAAGAGAATTATTCCTGAAGTATTCCTCTGGAGGGGGGTAATTTAAAAATAATGAGGAAAATTGTACTTGAATACATTCTTGGCAGGGTAAAATATGAAGCATTTTAAGAGTTCAAAGAAGAGAGAAATTACTGTAGGTTTAAGAAGTTAGAGAAGATTCAACGGAAAAGACAGATCATGAATTCTGCCTTTAACAGTAGGTGCGATTTTAAAAATCAGAGAAGAAAGATATGAATTTTAAGTTCAAATTAGATAGTTTTCAAGGAACTAATTTGAGAACTAAATGTCTTAGTAGTAATAAGAATTTTTAAAGCAATAATTTCAAACTTTGTAATGAGTGTTGGTGATGTGATACTTCTGTATTATTTTGCCCAAGTATTTATCAAAAATAAATTGATTAAAAAGAAAATATGAATTTATTATACAAACTTTTGCCTGCATTGTTTTGTTGGTGACTGAAGAGTAGAAGTGTTCAAATCACATACTATTTGGATAGTTCATCAAATGACTCACTGAATTGACATGGCTAGAATTTTGTCTTCAAAATGCCTCAACCAATGATGTTTCTATTCCCTTTCTTTTCCTGATCATGGAAGTTATTACTTGCCTGGTTCTCTTGGTTCTTTGAAAAGCATAGAACACAAAGTGAAAAGTAACCAAAAGACTAAATCGAAAACCATCACTGGGTTAGCTGTAGGGGTAAATAATTTATGATATACCTAAATGACTTCAAGACAATCTCCATAAAGTGGAGAGAGATACAGTAACCGCTGGATTGGACCATCTAGTGTCCAGTATCTGAGCTTGCAAATGGCTCCATATCAGTGGTACTAATATAATCATGTTAGTAAATCAACCTGATAGCAGTTTCAAAACATGGTGGCCTCTTTCTTAAACATTTCTAACTTCCCTTAAAACTCTTTGATGTAGTCCTCATCCTTGATTTTGTCTAAATATTTATTCACAGAGTATTTATTTCAGAAATGTTACCAAGAACAACTTACTCCATAGAAATCCCATAGAGAAATTGGGTAGGATGAATGCCATCATTGCTGATGAACGGATCCGTGAACGGTTAACCCATAAAGATAGACAAACAGCACAAGGTTTGAGTACTTCTCTGAAAAGTATCCAAACTTCCCTGGTCTGGAAGTCGCACGTGATCCTACTCTCCTGCAAGTCTCTTCATCCTTCCCAGTCATCATCAGCCATAAACAACAAGGGAACAGCCTGTCTTCACATATTTGCATAGCCTTGCTTCTGCCCCAGGCTGAAACCACCATATGCCAAGGCATTCAATTAAACAAAAAAGCACAACTGAACTTATTTGAACCTAAAAAAACAGAAAAAAAAAGATTTAGATTCAGATTTGAAGTAATTTTCAGACCAGTTATAATTTTTAACCAAGCTTACAAGGCCAAAGCCTATGAACTAAAAACTTTACTCTTGAGAAAAAAAGAGAGAGAAAACAAAACAAAACAAAACTGGGCTAAAAGGAAAATAAAAGATACCACAATTTAGGTGTTACCTTGTGAGTCATAGGTAATCAATTCTTGGTTCTTCTAGAGCTTTCCTACTACTAAATCTAAAATTCTTCTGGCATTTTGTTCTTTTTTCTCATTACAATGGAAGACTATCCCCAATCAAAGGTGAATCCTTGCACATTTGCTCTATATCATATATCCTGCTTCATCTGTGCAAAAGATTTTGCTCCCTTAATTATTCTCTTAGGAATTTATTTTTGAGTATAGTGTCAAGAAGAGAGATTTATTTTCCCCATGGTAAAGGCAATCTTCCAATAAGCATGTAGGGCTTTTTTAGATGCTGGTTTTGTTTCAGTGTTCTGTTTGTATGTATATGTTCCCATAGCTGTTCTTTCAATTACTGTTTTTTAAAAAGTGCATACCTTATAAGTCACATCTTACATTGTGCATGATTATCAAGAATATCTTTGTTACTGCATATTTTTCCTCCACATTAAATCTAGAATGAGATTATCAATTATACTACAAGAATAAAATCCTTTTCAAAATATGATTTTTATTCTTGCAAATTGCTTTTCCTTATTTACTTTAGAAAAATATATTGAATTCCACAAAAACAGGCAAAAAACTTTTGGAGTTGCATTATATTCAAAGATTTATTTGGATGAAAATTGAAGATTTTACAATTTAATTTTTTCTCATTCTGAAATAAAAAAGTTTTTTCATAAAACTCTGGAATTTTTCCTATTAGTTGTAAATTTCTGTTCAAGTAATTGCTAGTAATTCAAGTTTTTCTTTCCATTGCAAATGGATTTTTTCCACTACATCTTCTAATCATTTCTGCTTACTAGGAAAGCTATTAATTTTGTCTGTGTTGTGTGTATGAGTCATTTTACTAATTACTTATTACTTCTAATAATTTATAATTGATTCCTTTTGGATAAACATTACTTACTTTGAAATATTTTAAAGATATAAAAGTTAAGAGAAAATAACATAAAAATATCTATTAATCAGCTTCATAAAATCTTTTTAGATTTTTTTAAAGAAAATATTGTTGAAGCCCCATGCATATGTAAATTAAATTGCATCACTTTGGCAGTAGTATTCATTATCAAGAAATTGGGGGTTATAATTGATATGCATTTTCATAATATTATAAAAATGTATAGATGTGTGTGTAATTGTTTATATATTATGACATTTTATACAAATGACAGCATGTTGTGTACATTATGACACATATACATGTAATACATTTATCTATTGTCTATTTATGTTGGTGTCATTTAAATGTATCTAAGTATATTTACCCAATCTCCCTTGAAGGACCAATATTTTAATGCTACACATAAAGCGGTAATGAGAATTCTTGTACAAGCCTTCTTATATCTCTAAGGTGACTTGTGCAACTCCTTCTGTGTTCGAGTCATGTTTTCTATTCATTCTTGTCTACATTTGAGTGACATATTTTTTATAAAAATCAATATCCCAACTTTCAAAATTTTATTTTGGAATTATATATGCTATTGTGTTGTAAAAATAGTTTCATTTGTATCTGATATACCATTTTTAACTTATTTAATAACTTTCACTTTGAATTCTCTTACTATCATCACTATTACAATTTTTTAAGCCTTTAACTTGCATGTCCTTGTCCATATGCTCTTTTTTCTTTTTTTAAGGAAGATTAGCCCTGAGTTAACATCTGCCGCCAATCCCCCTCTTTCTGCTGATGAAGACTGGCCTTGAGCTAACATCCGTACCCATATTCCTCTACTTTATATGTGGGACGCCTGCCACAGCATGGCTTGACAAGTGGTGCCATGTCTGCTCCCAGGATCCGAACCAGCGAACCCTGGGCCGCCAAAGTGGAATGTGTGAACTTTGCTTCACCACCAGCCCGGCCTGGATATGCTCAATTTTGAGATGTGCCTCTATTTAACAGCTATAGATACTTTTAGATGTTTTATGTGATTGGTTGAGGGGGTGTTTCGCTTAGTTGATAATTCTTTGCGAGGTAAAACTCATACATTTATTGTCATTACTGACATATCTTGGACTTTGTATTCATTAGGAATTACAGGAGGCTGCCAGGAACAAATGTTAAAAAATTGCCTCAGACAAATCTGGTTTTTATTTTTCTCACATAATAAGAATTATTGAGGTAGGATGGTTTTAGACGAGAGTCTCACTTCTCCATTTATTCTGTTTTGGATTAGATCTTACAATCTAAAGATTTGATCTAGAGATACATTTCTTTAGCTCTTGGCAATTATTTCCTATTAAAAACAATAATTTCTCTGCTCCATAGACGTTGGGAGATGTTATTCTTCTTGTCTATTAACTCTGTCTCATAATTCCACCATTTTAAATTTCATACTTCACTCCTAAGAACACCCCTCCTGACCTACCCCACTGTGACTTCTGCAACTCACTCAATGTATTAGTTTGTAATAATATATGTAATTTCTAAGAACGCTGATGATTTCTTTCTTGGTCATCATTCATCTGCTCTTAATGGATGCAATAGTCTTTTAAACAATGCCGAAGTCTAATTGGTAGTGAACTTATTTGCATTTGATACCTTTCTTTGATAGTATCTTTGTTTTAGTCTAATGTCTAGTGATTTTTGGATACATGATCATAAATCCGTTTGAAGATTAAAATGAAACAAGTAGCAGAGTTTTTTTTTTTCCAATACAATGAGTGTCCCTATCTACATATTGGTGGATTCAGGTTCTCATTTCCTGTCTCACATGGGACAGGCAGGACCTACCATAGAATGCTGGGTGCAGGAAGCTTTGTTTCTGGGTGTGGTGCTCTTGACCCTTCCCCATGGCTGTACATTAATTGCTCTCTAGCCCAACACCCACTCTGTAAGTCTTCCGAGTCAGATCCATCCTATTGAAAGAGGGGTAGGAAGAGCTTTACTCTGAAGGAGGAAAGCAGTCTGTAATTGATTCCATGCCCTGCTCAGCATTTCAGCCCCTACAATCACAACAACAGCCTGCTGTTGGCTGATTCTTGTCCTCGTTTAGAAAGGACTTTGTACTAAGGGAAAATAGTGCTACCTCTAAACACTCTTTTTTGGTTTAAGAAGAAAGGGACATCTCTTTCAAATTCAGCCTTTCGTTACTCTCTTGGTGATTACGCCTGGACCTTTCTGGTTCCTGTTGAATTTTAGGGGTTCCTCTGGGCTTTGTTAGGAAGAACTCTTCTCACTGCCTCAATAACCTTCTACTCCGTGTATTTTCGTTATGTTTTCCCTGTTTGGTTGTTTCCTTCATTCTCAAGCCATCCTCCATCTATTGGTAATTTCTAAGAAATTGCTGGTCTAATGAAAGCAGCTTTTTATTTCCCATGCCTATTATTCACTTATTTTCCCTTTTACATTTTTTTCTGTCTGACACAATTTATCGTCTTGTTCCAAACAAATTCCCTGTTATTGGAAACTCTTTCCTCTTGAATTCCTTTGACAGTGAGAACTTTTGACACATTGCCCAATCCTCTTTTTCCAGGCACCTGCTACCTGGGTTCTGCTAAGGTGCAGTTCATAGTTCTGTATGCTATACTCTCTTCAGTGATTTCATCACTCTAGTAGCTATTTGCTTCCATGTGTGTCTATTAGATTATTATTTAAAGCTATATCATGTATATATGTAGCTCCAAATGATGATAATAATGTTCAACATGTATCAGATGCTTATAGGTGCCAGGCGTTTTGCTAATTGTTTTATCTGCTTAATTTTCTTTGATCTTATGAAATTTGAACCACCAAAATTCTTTGTTTTACAAATGGGGAAAACCAAAGCTGACAGTTTAAATAAACAGCTCAGGGCCTCTAGGCTCATGAGTATTGAAGCCAGGATTGCACCCAAGACTTGGATTCCAGAACCAGCACTTGTAAGAACTCTGTTGTATTACCGTTCGTGTGTATTTACAATTATTTACTCAAGCAGTAGTTAAGACCTCATGTTCTCACAAGTATCTAAAAATGAGCAGAAACACAGACTCTTGGAGACTTCTGCATCGAATAGCCAAACATTAAGTGGCAAAGCAAATTGCATGTGGGAAAGAGTCCAGTAACTCAGAGTGAAGAATAAATTGTAAATTGCCACATGGAAATTTACCGTAGTGTCTGGTAACCATGATGATTTTCTAATGATTTTCATGAGCAAAAAACAGTGCCTTATTTTTTCTTTTGTTCTTCTGGGAAAATTCCTGATATTATGTCCAGATAAGCAAATGCCCTTTGCCTTCTAACCTCAGAAACATGCCTTGAGCTATATTTCCCTCACACTCTTCACTTCCACAGGGCCTCTTGTGAATGTTTTGGCCAGTGGGAAGATCTGACCCAACTTTTCTAGGCCACTGACTTAGAAAGCCAATGATTGTCTGTCCTCTTCTCTTTCAGAAATTAACCTAAACTCACCTTTCACCAATGTTTCCCTGATGTAACAAAGTCCCTACAGATTACTGTCTTACTTTTCTGGGTCAAAACAAAACAAAATCAACAGATGAACTAGAAGTCCAGAGTAATAGGCTTGGAAGCACAAATGTATTCATATCTTGTATCATCACTTATGTTTCTCTGATTATGTTTCACAGTGACTTCACGTCTCTGAGTTTTGTTTTCTTAATTTTAAAAAATGAGCTAATACAGTCACGCGCTGCATAACGACATCTCGGTCAACAACGAACGGCACATACAACAGTGGTCCCGTAAGATTAGAACCATAGAGCCTAGATGTGTAGTAGACTGTACCATCTAGGTTTGTGTAAGTGCACTCTATCATGTTCGCACAATGACAGAATCACCTAACCACGCATTTCTCAAAACGTATCCCCACTGTTTAGTGATACATGACTATAGACTTAAGATTCTAAAAAATTAGGTTAAATGATAACATGTGTAAGCCTTATTCTAGAAACATGGTTAAAACTAAGTACAGTGTCTTCCCTGCAAGATAAACATGATATCATGAAATTGTTTCAGAAACTAAAGTGTGACATGCATATGGAAAACAAAGAAACTATGAGAACAGATTCTGACTCAGATATACTCATAAAACAGTGTAGCCTGGATAAGTCTCTTACTCTTCTTAACATTTCATTTATTTACTGATAAATTCTTGTAATGAAACCATTTCAAGATCTAGATGGAGAATAAAATTTGATACAGTGTCAAATGTTGACCCATATTTCATACTTCTTAAATTCCCTGTCTTTCTCTTGTTAAAACTTTTTGTATTATACCCATCCAACTGTCCAAAACTTAAAAGCATATATTTGTACCTGCATGTATTTACACACACACATGAAGAGGGAAAGAGAAAGAAATAAATTCTTCTTATATTTGTTCTGTATTTACTGGGAAAATCAAATGCGAGTGTCAGTGAAGTGGAGAAATGGCAACTTTCATATTTTTGTCTTGTGGGAATATGACTAGTTATAACTAGTTGGAAAGGAGTATGGCAATTTCTAAAAAATACAAAGATGTTCATAGTCTATGATGTAGCAATTTCACTCTGAGTTACGTGTTATAGAAAAACAAACATGCCCAAGAAGGCCTTTTTAAAGGTCTGCGTTATATCATTATTTAAAAGATCAATGAATTGCTAACAACCTAAATGCTGGCAGTAAATCAATGGATGAATAAATTGTAGTCTGCTGATATAATGGAATACCATGGAGCAATCAAATATTGAGTGAATAAAATGAGTTGCATAAGAATACATAAGATGCTAACATAAATTGAAATTAAAAACACATGGAAAACACTACTGTTTGCAGACCATATGTAGGTAGTAAAGTATAAAATGCTAGATGGAATTGATATTCACAAATTTCAGGGGAGAAGTCAAGTCTGGAAAGAAATGGAGAGAAAGGGTGGTATCAACTGTATCTGCCACATTGTATTTATTTAAGAGAAGCGAAGATGATCTGAAAGCAAATATGGCCAATGTCAGCATCATTTGTCAAATCTGGGTGGTAGGTAAAGGGTGTTGACAATATTAGCCTCTGCATTTGTCTGTTTATTGACATGGTCATAAAAACATACAAATAAACTATTTAAAAAATTGTGAAAAACCTCCAGTTGCCTTAAACTTTTTTCCGGACAATGGGCATGTCTGGCGGAGCATATGTTTGCTCATGCAGCATGATTATAGAAAGTATGTGAGATCATATGCACACATGGATATGCCATACATATGCTCTCTAAATGATATGTGTATATGTAATATATCTAGCACAGCCTTCCTATATTCATACCATATTTACAAGGAATTGTGTCCTGTTCTTTCTTCTAACTGCAAATTACTTTGAATTTTTACAAAAGGCAAAGTTACATTAATTCAGAGAAATGTTTTTGCCTTGCCCTTGACATTGCAAAGCCACTTAATTGTTTTAACAGATTTTATTGACAGATTCCTGCTACCAGTTTTCTTATGTAGCGCAACACTTTTTTGCTCCAGCCATTGGCCAAGGCAGACCCATGATTCTGTTCCACTCCGCTTTACTTCATCATTTTTGGTAAAAACAGGCTGGACACACTTTAATAACATTTGCTATTAACATATTTTAACTTTAAATCTGTTAACTAGTGTATTCAGAGTGTACTTGGGTCATAAAAAGGCCGGAAATCTGCCTTTACATCTCATGGAAATGTCTTATGAAATGTCTGGTAATACATCCCCCTAATTGCAATTTCCTGTAACTTAGAGTGGCTTTTAATAAAGCTTATTCTTTTTATGTTTTACCATAGCCTGACTTCTGGATTGTGTGATTTGACATCAGAAATAACTTAGATGAGATTATTTCCTTGAATTTTTCCTCCCAGGATATGTGGAGTCACATTCTTTTCCATAATGAAAAAAATTAATAAAACACTCAAGAAACAAATGGACTACAATTCCACCAATTCCAAATAATTACAAGGAGGGTTGGCCTGAATCTGGAAACAAAGGAAATGTTAAAAGAGGTGCCATATGCTTACTTTCAACTGGGAGCAGTAATGGGAACCCCCTTACAACAACAGTGTGCCTAAGCAGGGGTCCTGCTGAACCCATTATAACGAACAGAGGATACGTCCTTAGAGCTCTGTTAATTACTGATGGTACAGCTGAGTTGATTTTAAAAGTGCTTAAGAACCAGTGGTTTCAAGTAAGGTAAACACTCCTTTTCTGTCCTCCAAATCTTATTTAAACCAAAATGTCCTTTAAAAAGTACATTTCTCCCCCAGATGTTATGAATTCTGAAGTATTATGTCAGATACATAAAATTACCCATGTTCGTGAATCAATATGGAAGGTTTGGGGTATTTTTCTGTAAATCTAAAAGCATCCAATTAGGTTAGACTTAAGAGGCCAGAAAAACTAACTCATTTCAGGGTATATTTTTTCCTCATTTTTTATCGATGTCGAGTACATACACGATATAACAAAGAGAACACAGGAGTTAACACTTTCTGAGTCCTTGAATATCTACAAATCTCTTTAATTTTGCCCCGATTGACACTTTGGCTGGTTTTAGAGTTTAGATGAAAAATATTTTTTTTCTAAAACTAGTGAAAGTCTAACTGAAACATTTCTTTCTGGGATCTAGAGTTGCTGGTTAGGTATGGTTTCAATCTGATCCTTGTTTCTTTACAAGAGGTCAGTACTTTCTTTCTGGGAATTTTAATAGATTCTGCATATCCTTGGTGTTCTGCAAATTCACAAATTATATGTGGTATTTTAAAAAATATGTATTTTGGTTAGCAGTTTATGGGCACTTTAAATCTTAAGCCTTATGTTATTCAGTTATTCAGCTCTAGACAGATTAGTTTTAAAAAATAATTTTCTTGATAATTATTGTTTCATCATCATGCTTTGTTCTATTTTCATTTTCAGAGATTCCTTTTACCACGTTAGAACTCTTAGTGTCATTTTTGTCTCTTTTCGGTCATATTCTCTCTCTCTCATACACATATAGACACACACACACACACACACACACACACATTGGAAGATCTGCTCAAATTTATTTTTCATTTCTTCTGTGGAATTATTTTTCTTTTTCCCTTTGAAGAGTCATATTTGTAATTTCTAAGATCACTTTCTTATTCTCTGGATAGTCTTTCTCCAACACATCATTTATTTTTTCCTTTTTTTTTAGTGAAAATATTCTCTTTCTCAGGCAGACATATATTATATTTTGCTTTCTTTTAACATTTTCAACAATCAAATATCCCATATATGCCATTTTTTTTCTTTCCTTTTTTGTTTTTTGAATAGTCTGTCCCATAAAGGAATCATTCTACATCTGCTAAGCTATGGTTGTGGTGAATTGTGTAACTGGTTCAGGTTTGACTGTTTCAATCGGGTGCTAAAAATGGCTTTAATTTAAACTTGTGGTCTCTTCCTATTAATTGTAATAATATGCTAGTACCATTTTTAAATGTATGTTTCATTTCTATCTCCTGTTTCATTCACTACCCTTGTTTTTTTCTTTTCTTTCTTATTTACTACTACTATCAGATCACCTGTTATATCTCATAGATCTTTGAAATCCACTGTTAGTCCTTCTCAGAGTTTACTATGCTAAAAAGGTTATCACAGTGAAGAAATGAACAGAATGAACTACCCTGGGTTCACAGGTTTGGATCCCAGGCATGGACCTACACACTGCTCATCAAGCCATGCTGTGATGGTGTCCTATAGACAGAATAGAGGAAGATTGGTAGGATGTTAGTTCAGGGACAATCTTCCTCAAGTAAAAAGAGGAAGATTGGCAACAAATGTTAGCTCAGGGCCAATCTTCCTCACCACAAAAAAGATGTTGCAGATTGTAACCAGAAAAAAAAAAATCACACTTATTTATGTTTGTGTGTATTTAATTTAAATCACAAAAATGAAGAGGTCAAACTGAAAAGTAATTGTATTTCTTTCCAAACTTATGCTATGGAACCCGTATAGAAATGGACCTGGTCTGGAATAATAAAGAAATAAGGAAGGAAAACGATAATATAAATAATGTGAAAGCATCAATAAGGCATAACTTCCCGTTATTTATCTTCTCTACACTCTTTTCACCAATGCAAAAACATAAATTTGACTAATTTGTTTTTATATCCCTTCCGTCCCCTTTTTTATTTTTGTTTTTGTTTTTTACAGAGGGGTTGAAAACAACTAAGAAACAATAGAAGAGAAAGAAGTTAAAAAAAAAAGATGATAGTTTTAGCCCTCACACAATACTAGGTTGACAAATCAAATTTGTGCTGTAGATGACCCAAATGAAAAATAATGAAGAAAAATAAAATTAAAAATAAAAACCCCAAAATACTACAGAGTCAGTGGTCAAAGCAAAATAATGTAAAACAATAACCCAGTATCTGAGTAGCACATGTATTTGTTTTCATTACCAGCATTTTCACATGTGGTAGAAATAAGGCCAACTTTTAATTAGGATGAATTAGTTATAAAGCTTGTTTGGGGCTTGTTCTAATCTTCATTCTGCTCTGTCCTATTTACTTTATTATTTGCATGTTACTGTTGATGCAGAGATACATGAAAGGAAAAAGAAAGAACAGATTTTCCAATCAGCCATAATATAAGCTGCCCAGCCATGAAACCCACAAAACCAACATTCTCTCCATGGCAGCCATTCTCTTCCAAAGCCCATCAAGGAGAGAGAAAGCAGTGCTTGGTCATTAACCGAGTAAAAAGGACCACATTTTTCTTCATCTTCAAACAAAATGGAGAAAAGATTATCTATGCACACCCGCAGCTGGGTTAATGTCAACTTTTCTTGTCATCCCTGCTACAAACAAAATCTTGACAAAAAATATGGAGAATGGTGATGTGCTCATTTGAAAGTGAAGGCATTTCATATTCTTTCATGAGTTTTATATCAAAAAAGTGAAGCACAGGGAAGAGAATTATATAGAGACATTTGCAAAATCTTTTCAGAATTGCACCCAAATGGGTTTTTTTTCCATCTCTCCTTCTGAATGAACTCTCGCCATGTACTTATACAAAATATTTCAGATATGAGTGCCAACATGTTTCACAAGAGATAATCTCTTTTGAAATACCTCGAAGGCAAGGATGAGAGGCAAAATGATTGGCATATTCTTTGGAATTTCCAGAGTCTACTAAATAAACACAATTTGGATTCTTGAGGAGAGTTTAATTAGTACGAGTGCAACGATTTGGTGTTCATACATATGTGGCTCATTGTGAGAAACTAACTGAGGATTCTCTGGATTCAGACTGGATTCCACAGCGGAGGCCAGTTTCTTCTTTTTCTTAGATTTCATCCTCTGTACTCCCGCACACTTTAGTGTTTGTTGCAGATCACCTGAGGATAAGAAGCAAGCTTTTGTCTCCTAGGAGAACATTTAGCCTGGATTTAGAGGCAAAATTATCTTCATTAGACAGAAGTTGCTTGTAGGTAAAGCAAGTCTCAGTTCTAGGACATATAAAAAGGAAAGGTTTAAATGCCTAATTAGTCCACATTCTTTGCCCAGAGCTTTTGTAACTCAATACATTGTTTATCCATGAAAAAAAGAAAAACAAATTATGATAGATATACTCCTTCGAAGGAGGGAGAAGTGTCCAGAGACTTACTTGGGCAGACGTTGTCTACTTTGGATGTCAAACACAAACTTTCAGAAGAGAGAATAACTCTGAGTTATTCTTGTTAAAGAATAAACTATCAAATATCATCTACTTAATTCCTCAAACAATAACCCATAAGAATGTTGGTCTTGGAAGGCATTATTCAGCCCATGGTCTTTCATACATACAGGAAAAGACTCATTTATTCTTTGAACAATTATTTAGTAAATTAGTGCCCATTTCATTCTATGGGCGTGGAGTAGAATGAGCATCCATTTCCACAAGCTTAGAGAATAACCGGAAAATTAATTCATCCACCCACTCAACCATCCATCCACTTTTCAAAATAATTACTATGTGTCTACTACAAAGAAAGTATGATGCTTTTTTTTCTTCAGAGAAGGCTTTAAGAGAAGAAATCATCTGAGAGCAAAAATAATTAGGTGCGTTAAGCCGGGTAAAATGGGAATTGGCTCAGCAGGCATCAGCTAACCCCTAAAAAATAAAACAAATCTTGTTTACAAAACTCTACGCGTTCTAGTGGGATTACAACATGGCAATCTGAAGCCTAGTAGCAAGCTGAAAGTTAGACAGATGGTAATTCATGCAGGATCTTAATATTATAGTTAAAAGAATTAGCATGTTGAACTAATGGACACTGAAGAACGTTGAGCAGGGGCATGAGATCATCAAATTGTTATTTGGGTTTTAGAGATCTCTTTGCATTAGCAGTATGGAACATGAATTGAAGGAAAAAAAGTGAAACCCGAGGCAGTGTAATTATTATGGAGACAACATGAGTAGATAATGTAAAAGGGACTAGGACGAGAAAGGTGGCGGTTTTTGGAATCGAAAGGATGAGAAGAGAGAACAAATAGGAAAGATCTTTAGGACGTTGATTGAAGTGATTGAAAATGTGGGTTTTGAAGAGGCAAGAGTCAGAAGTGTCTTTCAATGCCTTTTGTGAAGATGGAGATGATTATAAGGGAAAAATGTTTAGAACCGTGAAGTCCACAGGCCTATTATTTTCTGTATATGGTATCAAATAATCAAAAAATCTTGGCCAAAATTAAGGTGTATGTCCATCCCTGTATCAATACCTTTGACAAGAGGAATAAACTTGAAGGAATAAACTTGAAGAGGAATATCTTGAAGATAATGTCTTCCCTGTGTGTATGTGTTTGCGTATGCATGTATCGGTATGTGTGTTTGGGATAAATATTTCAAATCTTTTTTTACTTTGATTTGTATGTCTTCTTTGGTGCGGTGTCTGTTCAGACTTTTTGCCCATTTACTAACTGGGTTGTTTGTCTCCTTATTGCTGATTTTTTACAAGTTCTTTGTATATTTTGGATACAAGTTCTTATCAGATGTATTTGGCAAATATTTACTCCCAGTTTGTGGCTTTACTTTTCATTCTCTTAACAGTGCCTTTCACAGAGTAGAAGTTTTTAATGTTATCAATTAAAAAGTTTTTAATTTTATCAATTTTTAGTTTATAAATTTAATCAATTATTTCTTCCATCTATCACACTTTTGGTGTTACATCTAAAAACTCATTGCCAAACCTAAGATCATCTAGATTTTTAAAAATATTATCTTCTAGAAGCTTTTATAGTTTCATGTCTTAAATTGAGATCTGTAATCTACTTTCAGTTGACGTTTGTGAACAGTACAAAGTCAGTGTCTAAATTTATTTATTTATTTTTTGCATGTGGATGCCCAGTTGTTCAAGCAACAATGCTTGAAAAGATTATCCTTTCTCACTGAATTGCTTTCGCTTCTTTGTCAAGAAAAAGTTGACAATTTTTATGTGGTTCTATCTGGACTCTCCATTCTGTTCCATTGATCTATTCGTCTATTCATTCACCAATACCACATGATCTTTATTAACATAACTTTATAATATGTCTTGAATTCAGAAAGTGTCAGTCATCCAAATTTCTTCCTCTTCAGGGTTGTGTTGGCTATTCTGGATTTTTTTTTACATTTCCTAGAAATTTTAGAAACAGCTTGTTAATAATGATAATGTAATTTGATAGAATTTTGACCGAGATTGGGCTGAATGTACAGATCAAGTTCTGAAGAACTGACGTCTTAAGAGTGTTAAGTCTCCCTGTGCATAACCGTGAAACATCTCTCAGTTTATTTAGATCGTCTTGGATTCCTTTCATCAGAATTTTGTGGTCTCCTCACATATATATAGTACATATTTTGTCAGATATATGCCTGAGTACCCCATTTTTTGGGTGCTAATGTAAGTGGTATTGTGTTTTTAATTTCAAGTTCCACTTGTTCATTTCGAGTTCGTAGAAAAGCAATTGACTTTTGTAATTTACCTTATATCCAGCAATCTTGCTTTAATTTCTTATGAGTTCCCAGAATTGTTTTGCCATTTCTTTGGGATTTTTTTTGTATAGATGATCATGCTGTTTGTAAAGAAAGACTGTCTTATCCCTTTCTTCCCAATCTGTATACTTTTTATTTCCTTTGCTTGTCTTAGGGCATTAACTAGAACATCTACTACAACGTCAAAGAGGAGTGGTGAGAGGGACACACTTGCCTTCTTCCTGATCTAAGTGGGGAGATGTTCAGTTTATTACCATTATGTATGATATTAGCTGTAGGTTTTTTGTAGAGGATTTTATCAAATTGGGAAAGTTCCCCTCTGCATTAGTCAGAAGTCTCCAGGGAAACACAGCCAACAGGATATAGAGGAAGAGATTTATTACAAAGAATTGGCTCACATGATTATGGAAGCTGGGTAAGTCCAAAATCTCTGACAGGATGGACCAGCAGGCTGGAGCTCCAGAAAAGAGCTGATGCTGCCGTTCACGTCTGAGGCCAATATACTGAAGACCCAAGAAGGAGCCATTGTTACAGTTGAAGTCTGACAGCTATCTGCTACAGAATTCCCTCTTGCTTGGGGAAGGTGAGAATTTTGTTCTATTAAGGCCTTAAAGGAACTGAATGAGGCCCACATACATATTGGAGGGTGATCTGCTTTACTCAAAGTCCACTGATTTATATGTTAATCTTGCCCAAAAACACCCTCACAGAAACACCGAGAATAATGTCGACCTCATATCTAGGCGCCAAGGCACGATCAAGTTGACACATAAAATTAACCATCATAAATCTACCCCTTATACACATGGCATCCATATGAATATCCTTAAACCATACCTAACCTCCAAATAAAGACAAGCACAAGGTCCTACTTTCACCTAACATGATACAGCTATCATGTGGACAACAGGAAATGCACTAACCTTTTCCTCAGAAAAGGAAGCAATGTCTTTGGGTGATGTTTACTTTTCTCCTTGACAACCTGTAACTTAAATACTATAATGCAAAGTTAATAATATTTGAATACCATGATCAGGTGAAAGCATTTTACGTTACAAGATACAGGGATAAGAGAGAAAAAAACAAAGATATTTGCTATATACATATACATGTCTGCATACATATATATACACACACACACAAACACATATACAAGCATATTCATAAGAAACAAAGAGGAAATATTTGTGAAAATTACAATCCTTATTTCTGTAACTGGTCATGTAGCTGTAGCTGGTATTTATAACTGCATTCTTCGACTACCCATTCCTTATTCTCTCTGCCTTCAGCAAGCACCTCAGCTGGCCGTGGCTCTTTACCTGGTAGTGTATCTAAAACTTTCATTCCTGAAGAGTCTGGGCCATTAGCAGCCCTGCTGGATTGAGGTATTGTAGTTTTCCATTGACCTTAATCACAGAGTATTATTATTCCTCTTTATTTTTCCTTCTGTTTTTCCCATTATGCTACGCTTTTTTGATTATTCCACACTTCTTTGATAATCTTTGATAGTTCTACTTCTTTTCATTCTTTTTCTCTTTGCATTTTAGCTGATGAGGTTTCTATTGACATATCTTTAAGCTCACAGATTCTTTTCTCAGTTGTGTCTAGTCTATGGGTGAGCCCACCAAAGGCATTCTTCATTTCTGTTACTGTGTTTCGATTTCTGGCATTTTCTTTCGATTATTTCTTAGCGTTTCAATCTTATGTTTACATTATCTATGTGTTTTTAGCACGCTGTCCACTTTTTCTTTTAGATCCCTTGGCATGTCCATTATAGTTATTTTAGATTCCATCTGATAATTCTAAAATTTCTGCTGTATCTGAGTGTGGTTCTGACACTTACTTTGCCTCTTCAGATTGTGTTTTTTCTTGTCTTTTAATGTGCCTTGCATTTTTTTGTTGAAATATATACATGATACATTGGATAAAAGACACTTAGGTAAACAGGCATTTAGCATGAGTTTTTATGCTTGTGTGGCTAGGAATTAGGCTGTTTTTAAGATCTGCTATAGTTGTGAGTACCAGAGACTTTAAATTTCCACTAATGCCCTTGTTTTTGTGTCTTTGCTTTTTCGTTGTCTACTTTAGGGTTTTGTTTTTCTCTTTTTTTGTTGTCTTTCCCTAGAAACTATCTCTTAAACAGGGTATGTATTTGGCAAATCTCTTAGTTTTAATCCACTTGTGTTATCCTGGAGCCCTGCTGATTTGCTAGTAAAATATTGGGAAGGAAGCATTCTACAATCTTGTGATTAAATCTCTACTTTTTTTATGGTCAGAGTCCCTGGACTGTGACTTTCAGAAGAGTTTCTTAGCTTTTTGTTTTTCTCTCCCTTCCCTTGCTGAAATTAAGAGGGGATTTTCCTCATATCTTCACAGTGAGAACTTGCTGGGGTTCCTGCAGGTAAAACTCATGAAAGTGTGGAGAGCTTCTCTAAGAATGGGCTCCTGCAGGGGGTTTTTAACTATCAACCTAGTGCACACTGAGCCTCCAGCAATTCATCAAATTCATCAATTGCAATTTAAGTGTTCCTACTGGTAGTGGCTACAGCAGGGAGTTTCTGCTCCTGGGCTTCTGCTCCTGGTAGGGTGTGGTTCTCTGCAGATACCTCTCTCTCTAGTTTTTACAGTAGCTGTTTGATCTGTGACCTCAATTCTATGAAGGATATAGAAAGAATTTTTTTTCAGTTTGTTCAGCTTTTTTCTTGTAAACACAGGTGAGATAACTTCCAAGCCTTTTTTTTTTTTTTTTTTTTGAGGAAGATTAGCCCTGAGCCAACGTCTGCTGCCAATCCTCCTCTTTTTGCTAGGGAAGATTGGCCCTGAGCTAACATCTGTGCCCATCTTCCTCTATTTCATACGTGGGACGCTTGCCACAGCATGGCTTGATAAGCAGTGTGTAGATCCGTGCCTGCGATCCCAACTGGTGAGCCCTGGACCGCCAAAGTGGAGTGTACAAACTTAATCACTGCACCGCTGGGCTGGCCCCAACCTCCAAGCCTTTTAAATGTTGGAGTGGAACTAGAGGTCCCAAGGATACTTTTTCAACAAATAGTGCTGGAGGAATTGGACATCTTTGGGAAAACAAAATGAACCTCAACTTAAATCTCTTGAATTACATAAATATTAACTCAAAATGGGCTATAGACTTAATTATAATGTGTAAAACTATAAACTTTTAGGAAAAAAGAGAAAGATCTTTAGTATCTAAGACTAGGCATAATTCTTAAACCCTCACACCAAAAGTACAATCAATAAAAATAAAAATTGATACACTGGATCTCATCGCATTTAAAACTTCCCTGTTAAGACAATGAAAAGATAAACTACAGACATGGAGAAAATATTTGCAAGCTGCATCTGGCAAAAGACTTGTATTAAGAATATAAAGAGAATTCTCAAAACTCAAAAGTAAAAACAAAACATCAAATAAGGAAATGGGCAAAACATATGGAAAACAGACATTTCACCAAAGACAATACTTAGATGGCACATAAGCACTCAAGAAGATGTTGAACGTCATTAGCCATTAGGGAAGTGCAAATTAACACCACAACATGGTATTATTACACAGCTATCAAAATGGATAAAATAACAAAAATAGTGATAAAACCAAATGCTGGCAAGGATGAAGAGAAACTGGATCACATATAGGCTGTTGGTGAGATTGCAAAATGATACAGCTATATTTGAAAAGAGTACGTCATTTTCTAACAAAACTAAAGATGCATTTACTATACAACCCAGCAACTGCACTCTTGGGAGTTTATTCCAAGAAATAAAAACTTATCTTCTTACAAATACTTGTGCAAAGATGTTCCTAGCAGTCCTACTCTTTTTTTTTTCTTTGCTTAGGAAGATTTGCCCTGAGCCAACATCCATTGCCAATCTTCCTCTTTTTTTGCTTGAGGAAGATTCAGCCTGAGCTAACATCTGTGCCAGTCTTCCTCTACTTTGTATGTGGGTCACCTGCCACAGCGTGGCTGCTGACAAGTGGTGTAGGTCTGCACCCGGGAGCCCAACCCAGGCTGCCAAAGCAGAGCATGCCAAACTTAACCACCACACCACAAGGCCCGGCCCTTGCAGTTTTATTCTTAATAGCTGAAAGCTGGAAACAACTCAAATGCTTTTCAACATGTGAATGGTTAAACAAATTGCGGTACATTCATACCATGGAATAGTACTCAATAATAAAAAAGGATTAAACTTTTAGTCCACACAACGACCTGGATGGTTTAGAATCACAAGGGGAGACGGGGTCTCAACCCTAGAGTTTCTGGTTTAATTGGTTTGGGGCATGGACCAGACCTTGGGATTTTTAAAAAACTCCTATAGGACTCCATTTTGTCTCAATGCATCATTTGAGAACTACTGACGTATAAAGAGGGGGAAAAAGCAGTAGATTGTTGTACTGCAAAAGGAATACCTCTTTTTGTCTGATACCTTGGGGAAAAAATGGCATTTTTCCCACCTGGCAAAATCTCCCGCCTTCCTCACCAATCCATTCCAAAGACTAAGCCCCATGGGGAAGTTAAATTTCCCTGTACCGAACTTATTGAGCTCACACCAGAGCAAAGCTTGCTCCCTCTTATCCCCACAGGCGACAGAGAACAGCTGGTGACCAGCCCTCTCTTTCCTGTACGGCGGTAAAAAAAATAATGACACAGCTCTATGTGTGTGTTGTGCTGAATGAAAACATACAGAGGAAGCTGATGAATTCTCTTTCCTAATCAACACATTGATTAATTTGTTTGAACTCCCAGAAGTCCGATCCCTTCACAGGAACAGAATAAGTTAATCGCGTTCTTACCTTAAAACAGCAGCAATAGCGGGGCACAACCAAGGCTGGTGCGTTTTTAATATCCTGTGGTGTGGATGTGGCAGGAGGTAGTTAAACTGGTAGAATTCTTACTAAAACAATGAAAGGGGATGTTTTTAATGCAGCATCTTAGAACTAACTTCTCTACAGCCAATCCATGCCTGTAACGCTTCGTCGGTGGGTTCCCACTGGTCTCAAGATGAATTACATTACGTTGGAGAGCTGTTAGGACTCCCGCATCCAAGATCCTTGTATTGTCTTTCTCAGGTACACTAATGAGGACCAGATTCTTGCATTCTTCTGAGTTACATCCGCTTGCAAAGTGAGGTTTTCTTGTTTGTTCGTTTAATTCAGGCAGAAAACCAACCATGGTTGTCCATTCAACCTTTCATGTAACAAATATTCATTGAACCTCCATTGTGCGTTGGGTACTATGCAAGCTCCTGGAATTAAAATGGTAAACAAGACTGGCAGGATATTAGTGTAGGGGAGAGAGAATCCACAGATATGAGAACCTGGGATCTAGAGCCAGCCTCCATGGTTCTGCAGCCAGGTTCTACCACAAAACTGTGTGTAATTTCGTAGGGACTCACTTGTTGCATTTTACAATTGGGAGAATAATGGCTTCTTCATTATAGATAGTAGATTTATTAGGAGGAACAAATGGAATAATATATGCGAAGTATTTAGCACCACACTTGGCACATTATGCTATTGTTTCTATTGTCTCTACTTATTATGGCCTAAACGAGATTAGCTGTTAACACAAATTAATGTCAGTGGTAGTTAAATAAAAGTCCTTTGATTTTTCAATGAAGATGTGGATTTTCTTTTTAAGGGAAAAAAACATCTCATCGTGTAGCATGTTACCATCAAAATGAACATAGCATATTAAAAGCATATTAAAAAATAGTATTTATAAGACGGGGTATTTTGTATTTAGAGTTTTGCGTAAGTGGCCATTTGTTAAATAGCTCAGAAGCATGAAGGATGAAAGATTTAAATTATCTGACAGGGAAAGGCAAGGTTGAACTGGGCTTAGCTTATTCCTAGACGGGGGAGCGCTTTGCAGCCTTTGTTCTGTTTTACAGTCACCATCAACTTTCACAACCCCCCGATGTATGTGGAAAATGGCCACTTACATATTTAGTCAAAGAAAATCGATGAAATCTCAGCCCTCAAAAGAAATACTGCCTGAGGTTTCAGTGTCTGTGCCCATACTGAGAGATGTAAGAACAACGTGAGATAGCCACCTCCTTTCTTCTACTCACTGGGTGGCATGAAAGATGAACATCGGAATGCTGGACCATGAAGTAGAGGAATGGTTATAAAGAAGACAAATAGCCCCGGAGAACCCTGGACACTGGTCCCAGCTCTGCCACTGATTGGCTGTGTAAAATGGGGCAAGTAATTTAGTATATTTGGGCGTACTTTCTTCATCTATAAAAAGAAGGGATCAGACTACGTATCTCACAGCTTGTCTTTCGTTTACATTCAGAATTATCATATAATTTGTGGAACACTAGATGATGGTTTAACTAAGGAGAAAATTGTATTCCAGATATAAAAACAAGACCTGAAACAGGATTAATGCATTAATACCTTGCAGGAGATTCAAATCTTCAAGCATCTTCACTCAAGGTTTTTCAGGAAGGAGTGTTTTAGGAAAGGCCAAGGCAGGGGCAAAGATTTCATAAATGTCAAATATATAAATACATACCCCATCATGTACCTTGGAATCCCCATAGAACAGTTAGAGCTGTGAGCAAATATAAAACGTTCATTATTTGTAAGATGCTTTGAAATACATGGTTAGCTTTAAGTTGGTCAAAGATCCTTGTTATCTACCCATAATTATTAATCTATTCCTAATAAGGGATGTCTTTCAATGCAGATTCCCAAGATATGCTATGGTTTCCATTATGCACTTCCTTTGAGTAATTATAATTGTTTTATTTCATTACAGTTCAACTTCTATAGTCACAAAAATCTCTAGGACAAGCACGCATGACTTCCTGTTGTAGTCATCTGACATAAACAGAATGGACCCTCACCCAAAATTTGCTTTTGATACTGAGACTAATGACACCACACACACCAAGAGGATATGAAAATGTTTATTGTTCACAAAATAAGCATTTCTGGGGGATGCAGGGTGGGCCTCCCACGCAGATCCAAAAACGGCTTAAGAGAAAGCAAGGAACAAAGACTGCTGGGCGTTTTTATGGTGGCTAGAGGGTGGGGTTGAGACGAGGTTTCCAGTGTGTAGGCAGGGGCTTGTGTGGTTTGAGTATCCCACTGGCTTTTTTAACTTGCCTGGATGGGGGGCAGAAGGGGAAAGGGGTGGGGTGAGTCTTAAAATTTGTTAGCAGTCAAATATTAAAAAATAGAGTCAGATTCTTTTTTTATACTTTCCATATAATTAATTTCCATTCAGTTAAAAAAAATCCAGACAGAAGTTTCATTGGGTTCACTTAAATTATCAACAGTTGTGCTCAAATTTTTCTTTGTCCTGGGAAAGATTCACCCTGAGCTAACATCCATGCCAATCTTCCTCTGTTCTTTAGTATGTGGGCTGCCAGCATAGCATGTCTGCTAACGGAGTGGTGCAGGTCCGCACCCAGGAACGGAACCCAGGCCTCCGAAGCAGAGTGTACCATGTTCAGATATTTTTAAAGTCTGATCTGGGATTGCATTATTTTGCCTAAACTTTACAGTCCTCACTTATATCAGTTGTGAGTGGTTTTCTTTGATACTTTACAAAGATGTTATTTCCTAAGCTTTGCTTTGCCCTCCTCTTCCCCAGGCTGTAGGGGCTGATGACTTAGCCCCACTCATTCAGGCAAGATCACTGAGGATCCACAAGCCAGATCAGCATTCCTACATCTTGTGTACAAGTGAAGCCTAAGTTAGTAAAGTCCAGAAACAATGGACGTTTCACAAACCATGAACCTCTTGCCCGCAGTCCCATGTCAGTACAAAGTTAATTTCCTTTTCCTTTTAGCTCATTTATGATGTGATGTGAACTGCTGAACCATCTTTAACCATGTATAAGGTTTTTCTTTTTGACAATTGGAAATATTGTTTCAAATAAAAAGCTATCTCCTGAGGAAATTTCTTGTTTCTATTATTTTAATATTATCTTACGTAAAAATTCTTTGTTGTCCTAGTGGGTGAAAGTGAATTCAGTCCCAAAAGTGGATGGCATGTTTTCTATTTGAGCCTAAAATGTGGATGTTTTCATGGTGTTATTCTTTCTAGAACAAGAGCTTAAAGCTTTGTAGAGATGAGCAGTCCTAATTCTTTTCAACTCTTACAACTGAAATGTCAATAAGTAATTACAGAAACATGTCCAATAAGATATATGATGACAGTGATTGACAACAAAAGAAAGGAAACAAAAGTAAAGGCTAGTTGTGGGGTTCATTTAAGTTATATAGAGGCTATACAGTATTATAATTTATGCATAAATTTGATCTGACCTTATACAATGTGGCCTATTAAAAATGTTTAAAAAGATGTCATGAATAACAGAGAGAAATCAAATAAAAGAAGCTACATTGAAAATATTTTATATCAATATTTGATGAGCATGTACTTAGTAAATTAGGGGTTAAGTTGTTGTTAGTAGATCAAAGGAAATACATGACCTTTAAAATAGGTGTATTTTCCTAGCATCTTTGCTAAAGTGATCTATAAGCATTGTCACCCACAACCAATGTTCATATAAAACGATGTGACGTGTATTCTTACCACCTAGATTTTGGTTTCTAGGTCAATTAATCACTAAATATAAAGAGGAGAGTAGTTGATTGAATGCAGTGGAACAGAGAAGAGCAAGAGAAGGAGGAACAACTTGTTGCCAGAGAACAAAAATATTGTCACAGATATCTGAAAGAACCAAAGAACTAGCTCAAAAATCTGACACCTTACTGACTTGGCCAGATTTCTAAAGAAAACCAAATTTTGTGAAAAGTGATGAGTGCATATTGATAATAAAGATGGGCAAATAATATGAGGTATGCTAGAAAAAAAGACATAAAAATTTCCAATAACAGTAACTGGCAATGCTCTATATTGATTACATCTAGCTATACGTAGCATAGTATTTATGCTTTTGTGTAAGCTGAGTTTTTATACAAATTTAGTAAAATTTGTAACCATTTTGCCACTTTCTGTGTATTTTATTTGCTTTAAGCTGTTTGAAGCAATTGAATAGCTTATCAATGACCTTTCTAAATTGAATTTATTACACATACAAGTCCTGCTGAAGTGCTTAGGAAGGTTTTCCTTCTTTGATTGTAACGTTGGCCTATTGGATCTTTTTTTTTTTTTTGAGGAAGATTAGCCCTGAGCTAACATCTACTGCAATCCTCCTCTTTTTGCTGAGGAAGACTGGCCCTGAGCTAACATCTGTGCCCATCTTCCTCTACTTTATATGTAGGACGCCTGCGACAGCATGGCTTGCCAAGCAGTGCGTAGGTCTGCACCCAGGATCCAAACTGGCAAAGCCTGGGACGCCGAAGCAGAACGTGTGAATTTAACCACTGCACCACTGGGCCAGCTCCTGGATATTGTTAACATGTGAGAAAATCGTGCATATTGTATTTGTAACTATAGTTTCAAATAGTTGGAGAAATATTATTAGGTAAATATTGCTAAACATTCACAGGGCATTTAAGAAGATAAATTTATTAATTGATTGGACAAGTGAGTAATTGTTTCCTTATGAATAAAAAGTAGATTTATAAATTGGAGGCTTAAGAAAACTAAATATTGTATTTAAATTTTAACAAATGGGTGTTAATTAAAACACAGTAACTGTAGATCTATTTTCTACTATCAAAATCCCCTTCTGAGACTTTAATTGCAAATTGTTAACTGACACCAAACCACTTCACTTCTGTAGTTTACATGATGTGATACATCCTTCATTATGCTGGATTCCATCTTACCTGATAGATTGTAATCTCGTTGAGGACATTTGCCCCAAATCTAGCACAGTGTCAGGAACACCACAGGTTTCCCTCGTTCCTCTGAAATCTCCTTTTTCAAAGTCACCAATGAGCTATGTAGATGTTGCCAAATGCAATGATTAATTTCAATCTAAATTTACTTGAATTCCCAGTAGGGATTATCCCAGTTGTTCATGCCATCCTTCTTTAAACACTACAGGATACCACACTCATAATTTTCTTCTTACCTCTACAGCCAGTCCTTCTCATTTTCTGGTGCTGAACTGTCCTCCTCTTCTAGATCTCTAAAAGTTGATGTTCTCCAGGGCTCACTCTCCATGGCACCTCTCTCCTACATTATTACTCAATGTTTTATGGCTATAAATTCCATATAGACGTATAGGATGTCCAAATTTATATCTCCAACTTGGACACCTTTCTATTTATAATCTCTACCTGGTTATCTAAAGAGAATCTCAAACACAAGACGTCCAAATAGAAATCTTTTTCACTCATCCACCCAAGACATTTCCCCCTGATTTCTCCATATTCCCAAAGGGGACTAATATTCTAGTGTCCTGGGTCAAAAGGAGATAGTCTTGATTCTTCACTTTCTCTACAACCCGTATAAAATCAAAGAGCAGATCCTGCCTGCTCTGCCTTCAAGCAAATCTCAAATCCCACTACCTCTTTTTTCCTCCCCAGCTACTAATGACTAGAACCTCCCAATTAGTTCTCACAGTTCTATTCCTGACTAGCTTCTGTTTGTTCTCCACAAAGCATTCAGAGAAGTCTTTTAAGAATGTAAACCAGATCATGTCTAGACGGACTGGAATCATGGTTCTAAAATCCTCTGAATTCTGCTAGTATTAATTTCTGGATGAGTAATCAAATACATTGTTAATATGCAAGAATAAAAAGTCCTTATCATGTCAGACACATCCTCACATCTGGTCTGTGATTGCCTCTCCAACCTCATCTATTGTTGTTACCCTTGGCCATTCTGCTCCAGGAAGATTGTCCTCCTTCAAAGAAAACTTCTTCCTCCTTCACGTCATCACCCTTCTTATTCCCTCTGTACTTTGTGCCACTCCACTAGATCTCTGCTGCTATAGGCAGCCATTTTTATTGGTTTTCTAAATTAGTCGTTCAGTGAATATATGGATAGATGATAGATAGATGATAGAGTCTTGTCATTTCTCACACATATTATTACCTGACATTTATTAATTTATTTACTGCTGTCTTCCCCAACTGAAGTGTAATCTGTAGGAAAACAGGACATTTTTCTTTAAGTTATGTATCCCCAGAAGCCTCATCCTGCCTGGCACTTAGTAATTGCTCAAGAAAATATTTATTAAATAAGCTGATTGTGGTAGAAAATATGATGATAGGGATAATTAAAATCAGAAAATTAAAGTAACTTGTAATATGGATTTATGTTACCCTTTGGTTAGACTCTTTGGTAGGCTATTTACCTGCAAGTCTCCTAGGGGAATAAACAATAGAATAACAATAGAATAAACAAAGAAACAAAGAGTACACATTATATGTGCTTTGGTCATCAGTTCAAAGTTCTGAAATTCTTTTCAGTTAGTATGCGACAATAATTCTAAGCACCATTTATTGGATATGCACTGTGCACCAGATGTTGGTCTACAGGATATATATAAATTGTCTTTTTTTTTGAAAGTTTGGCAGCTGAGCTGTTGCCAATCTTTCTTTTTCTGGTTTTTCCTCCCCAAAGCCCCCCAGTAAATAGTTGTATATTTTAGTTGTGGGTCCTTCGAGTTGTGGCATGTGGGATGTTGCCTCAGTATGGCCTAATGAGCCGTGCCATGTCCGTGCCCAGGATCGGAACCAGCGAAACCCTGGGCCGCCAAAGAGGAGTGCTTGCGAACTTAACCACTCAGCCACGGGACCGGCCCCTAAATTGTCCTTTTTCAATCCTCACAAAATCCATATAATATAAACCTTCTTGTCTCTATTTTGTTAATAAGAAATGTAAACCTCAAAGAGATTAAGCAACTTTCCAAATCCCACAATTATTGGATCCTAAAGCCCGGTTTTGAACTCAGGTCTCTGAGCTACGGTGCCCATGTCCTTTGAACTCCATATCGCACTATGTCAAAGAGCTCAGAGAATGCCATGTAAAACTCAAATTAAGCTCTGTCTAATAGAAATATAATGTGAACTATATATGTGATTTTAAATTTTCAAGCAGGTACATTAAAACACAATAAAAAGTAATTTTAATAATATATTTCATTAACCCAATATATTAAAAATATTATCATTTCAGTATATAATCAATATAAAAATTAACAAAATATTTTGTGTTCCTTTCTTCATACTGAGTTTTGAAATCTGCTTTGTATTTTATATTTACAGCTTATCTCAGTTTGCTTAGGCACATTGCAACAGCTGCAAGTGGCTTGTAGCTGCTGTGTTGGACAGTGCAGAGCTGTCCATTTAATTCAATAAAGTATATGTCCTATTTGCCTTCATTTTTCTATTCCCTGCAGTGCCCTGAATAGGTCTGATTTTAAAATGTTTATTGTTAAAACCTAGGCATCACAGGACACAATATGAACTAACTAGGAAAATCAAAAATTCACATTCAACCAAGTTAAAAATTCTAGTTCTCCCAATTTCTAGAGTGGGGATTAGGGAAAAGTACCCCAATTTGTAAAGAGGTTCATCAGCTGTTTAATCAGCTGAACCTATGTGGCAGGTGATTCTATGTTAGATGGCAGCATTTTTATCCCTGTTGAGCCTAAGGTAGGAATATAATATTCAACAGTTTTGAGCAAGCATTTCTAATATTCCACCTTACCTGTCATAATCTGACAGAAGAAAATTTTTGCTTCCATACTCAGATCAAGGTACAAAAGCTGGTCAGCTAATGCAACCCAACTAGGAGAAGAAATGGTGGATACCGCACTCATAATTGTTTCAGGCAAGATCACCAAAGACTACTAAAATGAGTGGGCAAAAGTTTGAGAAACAGGATATTGGCATAGTCTCAAAGTATCCCCTCAAGATATTTATTCATGAGGAAGGGAAAAATAATAGCTGCATAGAGAAATGATCAAGTAATCAGAGCTAATCTCATCAGTAATGAGACATCACAAACTCATGCAGGAGTCAACCTAATCAAGAGAACACATCAGACCAAAATTGAGTCATTCTACAAAATACCTAACTACTCTTCAAAAGTCTCAAGTCTCAAGAAAGGCAAGGAAAAACTAAGAGATTGCCACAGACAGAAGAGACTAAAGAGAGATGAAAACTAAATGCAATGTGGGATCCTGAAGCAGGAAAAGTACATTAGTGGAAAAACTAGCGAAATTCTAATAAAATCTATTATTGAGTTATTAGTATTATGCTGAATGTTAATTTCTCAATCAATTTCTTTATTGTACTATGGTTAATCCAAGATGTTAAAATTAGAAAAAGCTAGGTGAGGGCTGGCCCTGTGACCTAGTGGTTAAGTTTGGCATGCTCCGCTTCAGCGGCCTGAGTTCACAGGTTTGGGGGGTGTGGACCTATACCACTCATCAGCCACGCTGTGGTGGCAATCCACATACAAAATAGAGGAAGACTGGTATGGATGTTAGCTCAGGGCTAATCTTCCTCAGCAAAAACAAGAAGAAAGAAAGAAAGAAAGAAAGAAAGAAAGAAAGAAAGAAAGAAAGAAAGAAAGAAAGAAAGAAAGAAAGAAAGAAAAAGCTGAGTGACCAAGAGAGTATGTGAACTCAGCAATATTTTTGAAACTTTTCTGTGAATAAAAAACTATCTCAAAATTAAAAAAATTTTGAAGGCAAAGACTTAATTCATTGCTCAGTGTTCTTCCTGTACAAACATCCTACTCTTTGTCAATGCCTACCCATCACTAGAATAAATTATTCAACTGAATTAAAAAAGCATAGCTAATAGCGTCATATTCTTTAGGAAAATAATCCATTAACTGAATTTTTCACTTTTCAATCACTTGTTTAATGCTGGTTAGCCTCAGTTCAAGAGAGTGTTCTTAGGAAGTTGATGATGATTCTTTCTGTTTTCAAATATTTGTAAACTCACACAATTCAGTATTACCAACTAAATTCTCTTTGTTGTGCCATATATTGTACATGATGATGATTTACGACATTTTAAAATACATCATCATGATGTTTATTACATTTTCTCGAGCTTCCCATGGAAGAATAACTTTTCTAAGTATGTCATAAAATGTTACATAGTCCAAGTAAAGAGTGACTCCCATAACTTGTTAGAAAAGGTTGAACACTGTTCAGTGTAGGTAGGACATAGGAGAAAAATCAATTTCATGCTTCCTTCTTACTTTATGTACACAGGCAAAGGGGCCTCCAATTTAAAAGCAAGAATGATGTTTTCACACAGTGGCATTCCATCCCTGGGAGTATTTCAGTACCCTAGAAAAGGCGGATTTCAGGCACCTGTTAGCAATGTCAACGTGGCTCACCGACAAATGGATGTGAAGCACAGAAGCCCACACAAAGGAGTAGCGGCAACCTGGCATTTCTCTCTAAAGGGCTTTTCAGGATGAACTCAGAAATGATGAACTACAGTGGATGACATTTCTGCAGCACCAGGAATATTTGCAATAGGCTGGACAGTGTGAGCAATGGGAAATCTAATTGACCCCTCCTTGTGGGTCCTTAGCATCCAAAGGGATTCCCAGCACATTCTGGAAATCTTGTGTAATCTGACTCAGGCTTAGCAGGCTCGCCTCAATTTATATTCTAACCACAAGGTACTTGATCAGAAAGGGAGCATCAGGGCTTGAACCTGGATGTTGAATTTGAGTGAGGATCAGTGGTAAATGATTCTCTGTGCTATTTATTTCTTTTTCCACAAAAATGTAAATGAACCTTTTATAGAAGTCATGGTAAATGCACCATTTTAGAGTTTAGAGAATGTTTATTTAAAATGCTTAAACAACCTGATCTTCAGGGTTAGCCTTCTCTCACAAAATAAATGGCCACCCATTTGATAACCATCAGTCCATACAGGGGCTTAGAGAGCAAGGACTCACAAAGCAGGTTAAAACACATCCTTTTAATTATGAAGTCAGAATGATGCAGTGGTTGGGCATCAGTACTTAATTATAAAGACTGCCTTGATGCCCTTTTCTTTTTGTTGCTTGGAATGCATAAATGTGATGTTTCTACATTGTTGATTAATTTTCCCTTTTGGAGAAGTTAGTTCTAAGGAGATAAGAAACACAGAGGGTTTTATTTGGTTTCAGAAGCAATGCTGAAAGCTACTGACGTTTCCCACTGGCTTAAGTCTACAGCTAAACAAGGAGAATGTAATGAAATACTGAGAAATTGGGTACTCTTATTCCAGAAGATCAATCAGGATTTTTTTAGTTCAGTCCACCCTCCTCATATATAATGTTCGTTTTAGGTATTATTTCTCACACAGTTTTCTTCTCTGAATAATTGTCTCAGCTTCTACTGTGTCTGAAGAGCATGGAGGAGGTGAGGAAGTCCCATGGGAAGAGCATGGACTTGGATCTTGGTAGATCCCTTCTTTTTAGAGCTGAATAATATCCATTGTCTGGATGAACCATCATTTATTTACCCATTCACTTACTGAAGGACATTTTGGTTTGCTTCCAAGTTTTGACAATTGTGAATAAAACTGCTATAAACATCCGTATACAGGTTTTGTGTGAGTGTAAGTTTTCAACTCCTTTGGTAAATATCAAGGAGCACAAATGTTGGATCGTATGGTAAGAGTATGCCTAGTTTTGTAAGAAATTGCCAAGCTGTCTTCCAAAGTGGCTGTAACATTTTGTATTCCCATCAGCAATCAATGAGAGTTCAAGTCAGTCCACATCCTCGTCAGTCTTTTGTGTTTTCAGTGTTCTGGAGTTTGGCCATTCTAGTATGTGCGTAGTGATAGTTCACTTTTGTTGTAATTTTCATTTCCCTGATTATATGATGTGGAGCATCTTTTCATGTGCTTGTTTGCTCCCTATATATCTTCTTTGGTGGGGTATCTATTAAAGTCTTTGGCCCATTTTTTAATTGGGTTCTATTTTCTTTTCAAAATATATTGGACTTGCCTATTTTGTTTGGGTATTAAAAGACTGAATTACTAAATGTGGGCCATGAGTTACCTGTTTTCCTCTCTTTGAACTTTTACCTCCTTAGAAAGTGGAGCTCCAGATATATACAGCTGTAATTTCATGTGCCAGTTTCATGTTCTTCTCAATAGACTACATTAAAAACTAATAATAGAATTAGGCTAAAACCCTGGTGTTTTGTTTTAACTCTAATGAAATGTACTTCAGTGCACCATCCAAATTTTAAAATAAGTCTTTATTCTAATTGTTTGATTAGCATGTCATTAATTATTTCACCATTTCTTCAGATTGCTTGCTTAAAGCCCTTTGATCTCTACAGGAAAGCAATTTTTGGAATTCATTTTCTTCATTTTTACACATGACTAAGAATTGTCGTTAATGAGAGTGGCAAATTTGTTATAGCTAATGGCCCTCTCATGGCAAGAGAATATTTTAGGATCAAAGTATTCTTGCTGGATATTGACTATGCATAATAGAATTTCCAATTCTCCACCCAGACAGAGAATGTTGTTCCCTATGTGTTTCACCTTATCAGTTTTCCTGAACCATCCATCATCTGGGCACAATATCAATTAGAAGAGAAGATGATTGGAGGAACCATTTTTGCTGCATAACTGCAAGAGCTGAGACATCACGTTCTCTCTACATACAGACTTACCTTAACAATGATTCTCAGGAAACAACTTTTCACCGTACTGGCCATCATAATGGCTCTTTAAAAATGGTATTTTGACCTTAGTTTCAGGCAGAATCACGCTCACTACTTGACAAATAGTCAGAGGACACGTCTGGAATGAATTAGAATTGTACATTGTGTTTAGGTCAACATTAAAAATGATGCTTTGCCTACTCAAACCAAGAGGAAGCAAGAAAGAAGTATCATCTTCTACAACTTTCCAGGCTGTGGAGCGTCTGCCCTATTTCCACATGTCTTGGCCCTTTAACTAAAAGTTTAGCATTTGATTTAAATAAAGATGTTCATCTGTGCTTTAATTTTATTTTAAATTTCTCTTTGAATGTAAGAAAATCATGAGCCTCCGAAAAGTTTAAATGTTAGTAAAAATAATGGTGCAGAAAGAACGGATCTTCCAAAAAATGACTCTCTGGGATCCAACTTCAACTACTACTATCCAGTCTCAAGTCCCCATTTCATATTTTGACAAATACAATAAGTCTTTATTTCATTAAATTTTATCTACATACTATTTGTGTACTTTCAAATTGCTGTTTATTACTTATGTAAACTTGTTTTCATTAATCATTTGATATATTTTTATCTGTGATAAATTTATGCATATTTTTTGGTTGGAATAGAATGCATCATTTTTCCTACACGATTAATGAAAAAATATATTGTTTTCATTTCACATGTTGCACGTAGAGTTAGAGTCTTCAGGAAGAGATAAAAGTCAATGAGTGGGAGACAGGTAAAGCAAACACAAAGAGAGTGCAGGGGGAGAAAGTCTGGATTATCAGCCCATTTCCTACAGGTGCACCCATATTTCCCTTAGGACCTCAGCATATTTCATTCTGTTGGCTGTTAAAAAAAAGAATACGTTTGAATTATAGCAAATCCAGTTTTTAATGTTTATGAAGTGCCTGCCTTCTGGAAGCATATTATTGAAGTCCCAGGCAAGCACAGCCATCTGATGTTAAGCATAGCATAGAGGTGATGAAGATTAAATTTGTGCAGAAGCTGACAATTTTGTCGATAGGTTCCCAGGTCTCACACCTGTGCTGTAGGTCTAAAATTAAAGTTGTCGTAGGTGATATTATTACTGAGTTGTTCTGAAAGGCGTCACTTACTCCATATAATTGAAACAGAGTGTATTCCTACAAACATTAGCATGTCATAAATCATATGGGTTTTGGAGAACTACTGGCTTTCAACAAGGTTTTATTTAATGAAAATTAACACAATAAAATGTCTTCATTGCAATAATCATGCCGCAATGGAACCCATTCGAAACACATGGCTTTCATTTTTTTTCTTCAAAGACTAAAACATCTTGTCAAAATGAGATAGGCAAAAAAGAAAAAAGTTTGATTATTTAACATTCCATGATTTGTAATGGATGGAGCATTAGAGAATAACAGTGATGAATACCAGAACTGATCTCATGTCACCAACTTAAGGCTTTATTTTTGGTAGCATATTACAGTGACATGTGGTAAAGGTAGCCAAAGTGTTACAGAAAAAATGAGGGGTGGGGAAAAATCCAATTTTGTTCCATAAGAATTGTGAATTGGGAACAGTCTTTTAAAATGTTAGTTCAGCTGCGATTTTCTGATGAGTAGGAAGGTGTGAGTAATTTGCTTTGGAAAGTAGTCATTTGAAATCTCTGGCTATTTGTTTGAGAGCTAACCAGAGCAGGTAATATGTAGCATACTTTTGAAAGGAATCGCTTAAAGCTAAGTGTCCCTTCCAAAATGACATCTTTGCTCAACCAACTTCCCAGTGGAGAATTAGCACTTGTATACGTTTATATTAGGCACGTTTAGGCTGAAAGCACGTTAAAGGAGACATTTTCAAGATCTTCAGAAAATTAATTTATACGGAACTTGGCATGACAACAAGAGAAGGAATATTCTCATAGATTTTTGGCATGCGCACACATTAGACATGACGTTTGTGGAAATGTAATTAAGTGCATAAAATATACTTTATAATAGTACAGTTGGCAGGAAAGGGGAAAAAAAAGTCTCTCTTGAAAAAGCGGAAAGCATCTAAGGTAATGGTAGCTATCCAATGTAAGTGTCTGAGCTTTGTTATTTATTGTTATTGATGGGCTAATTTCTTTCATAGCATGGCAAAGTGGGAGACAATTTTTTTAACCTAAAAATGCGTATCTTATTTAGCCTGTGACTATTCACATTACTGTAACTATAATTTTAAAAATTAGCTGTCCAAAACTGATTTTATCTTTATATGTTATACATCATATGTGATAAGCACTCAGTCAGACATTACTGCAGTGGGGCACTCTTATCCATCTCCCAGAATTACCTATCACAGTTGTCTTCTAGAACCCTAGGTGGATGTGGCAACCTGTCCAAAATGGTGCCGAGGCGACAAACACCTTCTGCCACTTCCAAACCCAATGGCGCTCTCAGATCTATTAAGATGGAAATCCAGACGGGGAAACCGTCATCAGTCTAGAGCAGCCTTCGCGGATCCAGAGGAGGAGGAAGACTCCAACTGCTTTGAAATAGAGAGCTCAGTGTGCCCCAGGAGCATAGTTTGATTGTACTTGGGCTAAGCGTAGAATACATTTCTTCAAGGTGGGACTATCACTGGAAACTTTAAAGTATGCCTGTGCCTATGCCTACTGCAAACTTTTCATTTGGGTTACTTTTGAGTTCCTGTAGCTATGTGCACCAAATGCTTGGGATAGAGTGCTTGCCTGACAGTTTTGATCTCAGTTTTGAAGCTCTGTTAATCCTCTTCTTGTTTAGGACACTCTAGCCTTACAGCTGGCAATGAGGAAGGATGCAGTAAGCTTCAAGGAGCAGATAGTTGAAGAATCTCTCATAGCCTGTTCCATAAGTGTCCACTTCTCTTCCCACAGCTTACAGGCTCAGCTCCAAGGGCAAAAGTGACTGTCAGGTCTGTAGCCTGACACTGGTAACGAGACATATTCATGCTTATGGCCAAACTATGGCCCCATTCTCCAATTATTAGGTTACAGCCTTGTTTCTGAAATGTTTTTTTACTGTAGTTCACATGTATCATAGTAATGTAATGTAATGTAGCATAGTACATGTACTATTACATAGTAAATGTAGCATAGTAAATAACTTCAAAACTTAGTGGCTTAAGCATTAAACATTTTGTTTGCTCAAAAGTCTGTGAGTCAGCCAGCTGGTTCTTTGGTTTGGGCTGAGCTGTGTCTGAGGAGAGCTGCAGTGTTGGTTGGTCTAGTCTGGCCTCAGCTAGGATGGCTCCTCTCTGCTCCATGTCAGCCCTCGCCTTCCAACAGGCTAGGTAGAATATAATTTTTGTAGGCTTTTAGATCATCAATCAGGCAACTTCTAGAAAATTAAGCATGTCTAAAGACTTAAACTGAGCAGTGCCATTATTATAATTCCATGATATAGAAACAAAGGAAATGAGAGGACACCAAACTATGAAGGCAAAATTAAGAATCTTCTGACAGCAAAAAATTTGAGTTTACCATTTATACACTTTCAATAAAGAAACTACTAAAGGATATACTCAGGAAAGAAGAAACTGAAAATAAAAGGGAAAGAAAAGCATTGGAGAAAAGAGCAGCAGTCAAAGAGATTTAGTAAGTGAATCCAAACAATTACTGGCTGTTGGAAAACAGGATAAAATACTAACAAATTTGGTGATTATTAAGACAAGGAGGATCTAAAATATCTAAGCAGGGCAGCGGAATTTGCCCTCCTGAATTATGTCTCTTTGGCTTGATTATTTTGGGCTGATTATTTTTGAGAACAGAAGACTTAGGAAAACACTTTGACCTTCCCCCAACTACCTAAAAGAATCTAGGATAGAAGGCCTGTTCCAGGAAGGAAGGAGTTAACACCATAGATAACTATAGTGTAATATGAACTAGGTGTGGTAGACAGGGACAACCTAATAAGGCCCATTTGATCAAAGTCCTCTCTATGTCCGATTGTCTCTGCAAGGCATGGTAAACACTTGTTTACCAAACATTTGCTTTTCCATCTCCAAGTAAATTGCCTTCCTCCCCTTTGAAGTCCCAAAGCACAACCTCTAACATCCTCCTTTGTCTTTAGCTGAAGATGGTATTTAGGGTGGTGTCTTCAGGCATTTTGGAGAGTTACTCAGTTTTCCTGGGTTTCGCCCATGTGTACATGTTTTTAAATGTTTAATTTAGTCTTGTTATTCTGTCTCATGTCAATTTAATTCTTAGGCCAGCCCCAAGAACCTAGAAGGGTAGAGGAAAATATTTTCCTCCCCTACACTAGAAGTGCAAATCCTCAAAAAATTTCCTGCTGCAGAATGAGCCCCAACATAAAAAGTAAATTAAATTTCTTAAAGGAAGATATGATATTCAGGAAGGATGACATGTAACCAAAATAGCTGAAAGAAATGTTTGCTTTGATAGTAAGGAGAGATCTTAGGATGATAGCTTGATATATAATGACATGTACAACATGTTCACAATACCAAGCAAGATACAAGGGTGACATGAGTTAAAAGAATTATAAAATTCCTAGAAGACTGAGAAGACTTTTGTATTTTGAAATTTTGTTCAGAAAAACAATTCATGTTGAACATCAAGGTGAGTTAAGGGCAAGTGATGTTGGTGAAAATTGCAGATTAAGGGCCTCCCAAAGTCTCACCCCTCTATAAAAGCAATGAGAAACAGGCAAAATTGTCAGAGTCTGTTTTTTTTCAGAGCTGTATAAATTAACCAAAGGGGGCAGTTAAGAATCTTGGTAAGAATAGAGAGTTTTGTGGTGTTTTAAATTAGCCGCCGAGTCCCATTTCCCACTCTCCAACTCACAGCATCCTTAAAAACATAAGCTCGCATTTCCAGTACTGGTGGGAGAAAAACAGAGCTGCAGCTCTTTCAAATCCTCATTCCCAAAGACTTGTCAGTGTTTGACCTAGTGGTTCCCTAAAAGAATCCACTTGAAAAGATTGTTTTTATCTAACCTGATTCAGTGCTCCCCTCATGCTAAAAGCCTCTCTTAGGCGGGTATTTGTCAAAAACATTTATAGGCAAATGTTTTAATCTCATGGCTGCCTGAGGCAATGGATAACATTTGGGGTAAACTGTAGACTAATGAAAAAGCTTAAAAGGAAAAGCTGAGGAATGACACGTCCCATAGGGGCTTTGAAAGGTTTTGACAAATTCCTGGGACTCTAGAAGGCTGTGCACATGTATAAGGCTGCGTGTGTGCTCCAGAAAGAAATTAAAGAAGACATAAATAGAAAGACTTCCTGTGTTCACAGATTGGAAGACTTAATATTGTTAAGATGGTAATACTCCCCAAATTGAGCTATAAATTTAATGCAATCCCTAGCAAAGTTTCCACTGCCTCTGTCTTTTTTAGAAATGGACAGCTAATACTAAAATTCATAAGGAAATACAAGGGACACAGAAGAGTCAAAGGTACCTTGAAAAAGAAAAACAAAGTTGGAGAACTCAACCCTTTTTGATTTCAAAACTTACTACAAACCTGCAGTAATCAAGAGTTTATGGCACTGACATAGGGACAAACATATAAATTGATGGAATAGAATCGACAGTCCCGAAATAAACCCATTATGTATTGTCAATTGATTTTTGCCAACAGTGCGAAGAATATACAATGGGGAAAGAATAGTCTTTTCAACAAATAGTGCTGAGACATCTGGTTATCCACATGCAAAGAATGAATCTGGAACCCTAACTCATACCATAGACAAAACTTAAATTAAAAAGGATCAAAGACTTAAATGTGAGAGTTGCTACTATAAAACACTTAGAAGAAAACAAAGGTGTATATATTTGTGTCTTTGCTTAGGCAAAGTTTTCCTATATGACCCCCAAACACAAGCAATCTGTCTTAGTCTGCTTGGACTGTAATAACAAAATATCACAGACAGGGTAGCTTATAAACAACAAAAATTTATTTCTTACCATTCTGAAAGATAGTAAGCCCAAGAGCATGGCACTTGGCAGATACAGTGTGGTGTATGGTGAGGGCTTGCTTGCTAGTTTATATATAGTGCTTTCTCGCTGTGTCCTCATATGGCAGAAAGGGCTAGCGATCTCTGAGGGGTCTCTTTTATAAGGCACGGATTCCATTTATGAGGGCTCCATTCTCGTGACTTAAACACCTCCCAAAGGCCTCACCTCCTAATATCATCATTTTTGGGAATTAGGATTACAACATAAGAATTTGCTAGGTGGGTGGGACATACACACATTCAGACTACAGCACAACTAAAGAAAAAAGAGATAAATTGAACTTCATCAGAATTAAAAACTTTTCAGTGTCAAAAAAAAACTATCAAGAAAGTGAAATAATCCACAGAATGGGAAAAAATATTTGCAAATCATGTATTTGATAAGGATCTAAGATTCAGAATACATAAAGAAGACATACAACTCAACAGCAAAAAGACAAATTGCACAATTAAAAAGTGGGCAAAGGATTTGAATTCACATTTATCCAAAGAAGATAGACAAATGGCCAATAAACGCAGGAAAAGATGTTCAACATCCTCAGTCATTAGGACAATGCAATTCCAAACCACAATAGGATACCACTTCATAACCTATAGGATGACTATAATCAAAAACATATACAATAACAAGTGTTAGTGAAGATGTAGAGAAATTGAGACCCTCCTTCATTACTGATAGGAAAGTCATATGGTGTGGCTATGGAAAAAAAGTTGGCAGTTCCTCGGTTAAACCACATAACCCAGCAATTTCACTCCTAGGTATATATGCTAGAGAACTAAAACATATGTTCACATATAACCTTGTACACCAATCTTCACAGCAACATTACTCACAATAGCGAAAAGAGTGAAAAGGTGGAAACAACCTAAAAGTCCATCAACTGACAAATGGATAATATAGTATATCCATACAATGGAATTTCATTCAGAGACAAAAAGGAATAAAGCACTGTTATATGCTACAACCTGGACGAATCTTGAAAACATTATAGTAAGCCAGACCAAAAAAAACTGTAAATTGTATGATTCCATTTATATGAAATGTCCAGAACAGGCAAATTTGTAGAGACAGATAGTGGATTATCTGTCTACCATAACAGACATGGGCTCCAGGGAGAGGAATGGGGAGTGCCTGCTGGTGAATCTAAAGTTTCTTTCAGGGATGATGAAAATGTTCTGGATTAGATGGTTGCAATAGTTGGACAGCCTTGTGGATACACTAAAACCCAGTGAATTATATACTTTTAAAAAGTAAATTTTATGATATGTGAATTATATCTCAATTTTTAAAAAGAATTTATGGTAATAACCAAAATAATAGAAATAGAATGTGTAACTTTCAAACCAACTGAAGGTACAACGTAGTAAAATATGATCCATTTGGAATCAGTAAAGATGAAAAAATGAAATTTTCTAAGTGAAAAGAAAAAGAAGAACAATGAAAATCATGCAGAGTTGATCTAAATGCATCAGCAATGACATTGGATACAGATTAGGGACTGAAAAATTATGGCCTGGGTCAAAGGCCTGCAGCCAGATTTTGCACAACCTGAGAACAAAGAATGAGTTTTGCATTTTTAAAGAAGATAGACAAATGGCCAATAAACGCAGGAAAAGATGCTCAACATCCTCAGTCATTAGGAGAATGCAATTCCAAACCACAATAGGATACCACTTCATAACCTATAGGATGACTATAATCAAAAACAGGAGCAGTTACAGAAACCACGGACCTCAAATCCCAAAATATTCATTTTTAGGCCCAGTGCAGAAAAAGTTTGCTGACCTCTCATAGTCTAAACTCTCAATTTCAAAGATGACCCTTTTAGGGTAAACATAAAATCTAATAAAACAATAAAACCAAACTTCTCCTTGTCATATATCACCTGCCAATTTCAGAAGAGCCTCTTGTGACTACCTTTCCCAGGGTGTTCTTAACTGTTTCCGGGTTAAATGTTGTCCCAAGCGGAACTGGCTTTATTTGGAAGGCAGGAGGGAGGTCACTACCTTCATCAGCTTCAGCATTCTCAGGACACCTTTTTTGATGGTGTAGAGAGTAGGTGGGAGCTTTGCGAGAGACTCAATAGTTGTAGTCTTTCTCGGGGAACTTTTGAGAACTGCCCACTTTAGTGCTTCGTCTGTGGTCCTCAGGGACTTTTTCTTCTATATTCCTGCTGCTTCCCAAACTTCATTTCTCTATACCATCCTCCTCATAGGTAAATCTCTTGAAGTTTAGGCTTAGAAGTTGGACACCATCATTTCTGCCACATTCTATTTGTCAAGCAAGTCAAGAAAGGCGTGGGGGGAGGGGGTGTTAGCTTTGTCAAGAAGAGTGCCTGACAGGAGCAATGGCTTTCACTAAGGAGGTACAGCCAGATGATCAACTGCACAGAGAAGGAGCCAACATAAATATCCCTACTTCCCTCTCTTCTCTCTCTTATCTCTTCATATTGCTCCCATCGGCCAAACTAAACAGGAAAATATGTCCATACAGATCAGTCTCAGTAAGGTCAGACTCTCATGTAGAGAGCAGAGTAGAAAAAGATGGAGACTAGATCCAGAAGGCAAATAGAAGGTAGCCAGCTCAGCTACCAATCAAAATTGCTAATTCATGTGCTAAAAGAAACCCAATCTTACTGGTTATTGGAGAACTACAGGCCAAAATAATCATCTACCAATTCAGTTCCTTTAAAAATTAATGATAACAAAAGTAGTAATAATAAATTTGATAACATCAAGTGTTGGGAAGGATGCTGCAAAACAAGAATGCAAATTAACAGCTGGCTGGAGTGCTATCTGGTATCCCACTTTACAGGGTAACTTGGCAATATCTAAGAAAGATGGAGCTCCACCTACCAGTGACCCAGCAATTCTAAGCTTGGGCCTCAGCCATGGGGAGATGTTAACCCACATGCGGAGGAACACATAGGGGATTGTTCAATGTTTGTAACATCAAAAAAAAAGAACAAACATTTAACAGTCCGTTAGAAGGGGAGTGGAGGAATAAACTCACTTAAAATAGAATAATCGGTAACAGTTAAAAAACCGTTTTGTTTCAAAAACATCATGTGAAGTAAAGAAATCAGGGTGCCAAATAATAAGTGCAATAAGTAAGATACAACTTATATAAGATATGTAAGGTTAGACATCACATCCTCTTGGCAGACACTCTCTAACAGCAAAGCCTGAGTCAGAGATTTTAGTATATGTCATTTATTGGAGGACAGCTCTCAGAACAAAAGGTAGGAAGGGAAGCAGGGCAGGGCAGGGAAAGCGTAGAGCCAGGTTGTGGTCTTGGCTGGAGTCTCATCTCAGCCTGATCCCAAAAGGAGTTCTGGAGAATGAACTGAACCACTGCACTGGTCTCACCTTGAGTCAAGGGGGCTGACCTTGTTGACTTGCCCCCCATGCCCACCCAAGACACAAGCACTTGCCAATCACTGGCTGTGGGCTGACCTGTGGGAGGCGTCCTCCCAATGGAACATCTTCCATTTAGCCCAGCACAATCCTTCAGAGAATAGGACAGCTGAGAGCCATTAGTAGCCAACACCCTCTGCAGCTGGAGTTTGAGTGCACCAGCAGTGAAAGGGGCATGACAGTGTCCGTGACACACAGGAAACAATGGCACATTGTTTATGACCTTACGTGTATAGTAAAATTACAAACATTTGCATGGAAATAAAAAACAACACTCGTTTCGAAATAACAGTTTCCTCTAATAAGGGAGGGAGGAAGGAAAGGAAAATGATTCAAAAGCTGTTCTTAAGCTATATGTGTATTATTTTTTGCTTCTTTAAAAAAAGTGATCCGGAGTAATAAAGCAACGTGTTGACATCTAAATCTCAGTATAGGTACATGGGTATTTGCAAACTTTAAAACTTAAAATAAGAAATGAAGACAAAAATGTGTAGCAAAATATGTAGATTTAAAAATAATGATAGTTCTTATAGTATTTTGATTTAATTTTACACCAATGGTGAAAAATATACCTTTTCTAAATTATAGATAAAACCAGAAATTACTGTTTCATTTTATTTCTATCCTCTGTATTCCGTTCAGCAAAAATCATACTTTGAATTATAAAAGTTAATTAGATTATTTAATTTGTATAACCTCTCTCTATTTTTAATCTGTCCTCAATCAACATTTTATAACAAGATATGAGAGAAAGAGATGAGATTTCTGGAATAATATTTACCTACTTTTGAAATGGAATATATCTTGATGATGGGACTTGGAATGGTTTATTAATTTCTTCTTTATAAGTTTCTTAATTGCTACCATTTTTAAAATAACCATTGCCTCATTTTTATAGAAATAATAGTCATTCTTTAAAATAAAGAAAAATGTATATCCTTCCTAGTAATAAAGCCATTACAAATTGAAGAACTTCTTGATGTTGTTTTACATCTGATATATTTGCCAAAATTAAATAAAAGAAATACCCCAGATTGGCAAGCCTTTTTAAACTTGGTACAATGACATATTGCTAGTAGCTGTATAAATCATTATAATACTATTAAAAATATAAAATCTGGCAAAATTTCTTGAGTAGCAAACAGATGTTTATATCCTTGTATCCATAAACTCATTTCCTAGAATTTATTCCATGCGAACATTACATTAAAGCAAATATCTTTTTCATGAATGATGGCTATTTTAACAAAGTATTTGAAGCAATCTACCTTGGCTAAGAAAATTATGGAATACTAACTTAATGGGGTGCTATGCTGTGATTAAAACATGAAACATGTGAATGAGAAAAGACACTGCTAGTTCCTGGGCACCTGATGTATATCTAGGGAGCTCAGGTGATTTGTGAACTCTCTTATCTCTCAAAATTCATGGGTTCAGTATCATTAAAACACTGTTACAGGAGGAAGGAATCTAACTTGCCCGTAATTGCATGGCATGCTAATAAATGGCAGTATTAAGTTTCAAACTGAGTTCTATCTGACTCCAAATCCTAAACTCTTTCCACTAAAGAATTTTCCCTGGCTGTAAGCACTTTACAAATAAATTTTTAAGCAGAACTCTTAGCCCCAAATCAAAGAGATGACAAAGACTGAGCTATCTAAATGGATGTGCTAGAGTTTGGGTAATCTTCAGCTCCAAGCCATCCACGTGACCTCAACAGAATCCTAGGGCACCGCAAGTACTATTTTAAAAATCACTACAGTACACCATATTGCATTTGAAAAGTGTAAAAAGGGTTTGAATAATGCTAAGTTTTACAAAATACTAATATGAAATATTCCAGTTGCAGCTCTCATTTGAGTCAAAATAAGAACATGGATCAAAATATTCATGTGCAAAGACAAGAACTGAAGCTGTTTCATTAAGCTGGTGGCATGTACAGCTAAGCCATGAGCCCTAGGCGGACAGCTTTGGTTGTATTATCTACCACTTTTGAGGTGGTCCTCAGGGTTTCATTAAGCCTGGATAGATCCACTTATCTTTGTGCCAATTGTCATTCTTCATAACATAAAATATTACAAAGGGTGTGCATTGTTTGTGAATGTGGGTGTAATTGAGGATGTCAGAGAAATGAGAAAACTCCTATGTACATGTTTGGGATCAAAATATATTTCCCAAGAAACTGTTTGGGACAGACAGTGTCAGTTGCCTTCTTCCTTCTTGCCAGTCAGGAAACTCCCATCCCTGTCACCTGTCCCCCCTCAAGATAGCAGAAACTTGCTGCCCTAGCCTCCTTTGCAGCTATGGTGTGAACATGTGATCCACTCTTGGTCAATGAGATATCAGTGGGGAAATTTGGTGGCCCAGGGAGAGGCTGTTCTCTCAAGAAGAATGTGATGTGTGAAGAGCAGGTCTTTTTCCCTTCCTGCACGTGGAAGTTCTCCTGTGAGGACATGAGGCTTAAAATTACTACAGCCACCTTGAAAATCGGGGAACGAGCCAAAAGTTCCAGGAAAGCTGACAGATATCTTCCTACAGAGTTTTTGATATGTGACAAAAAGAACCTTCTATTGTTGAAGCTCCTTTGTACTTGGGCATTCTGGTATCTGCAGCAGACAACATCCTAATGTAAACTGCAGACATCCATCAGAGACTCAAAGTCCTCGACTAGAACATATCAATTCAAAACGATCAAGGATGTCTCCCGTATTTTGCTAATGTAAATAAGATGTAGCTCCTCTCAATGTGGGCTTTTTTATGGTCATGAAGAATTTCTGGTAATTTCGTTTTTTTACAGTGGTTCTATCATAATCCCTGAATTTTATCTGAGGGGTGATTGTTTCCGATTATTGTGGCTTCCTTCTGACTTTCGTAAGTGAAGTTGCTGACTTGAAACTGCCAGCTAAAACGCTGGCAGTTTTCCAAGGAGCATGGCTATGAAGTCCCCAAAAGATGAGGAATTAATTCTTTCCTTTCTTTTCCTCTGCTTCCTCTTCCCTTCCTTCTGCGCTCAGGCCAATATTTTGAAATAGCCCTTCAAAACCACGGATGGAAATCTCTGCGTAGCCCACGGCAAGGATCAAATAAAATGTGTGGAAAAAGTATTTTAGAGGCAGGACATCCTGCAAGGCTGTGGAGCTGACATTACTTTTGCTGTTACATCTTAGCAACATTGCCCCACATTAACGACAGCAAACGAAGAATAGACAGGTGGTGGTAGGGTCTACCCAAATTATTTTCATAAATGAAACTGAATTTGCTCTAAAATTAGTATCATGTCTCCACCACCTCTTCAGCCTTGGGTTGACATGGTCAAAATAGACGCAAACTTTTATTTTTTTATTTAACAAATCTTATGTAACAGTGGTTTTACTTTAATTATATTTCAGGCACTATTCAGCATACTATAAAAGTAATAACTCTTCTTCTTTCTGTTAAAACTTTTCAAAGAGGGGCTGGCCCCGTGGCCGAGTGGTTAAGTTCGCGCGCTCCGCTGCAGGCGGCCCAGTGTTTCGTCGGTTCGAATCCTGGGCGCGGACATGGCACTGCTCGTCAGACCACGCTGAGGCAGCGTCCCACATGCCACAACTAGAGGAACCCACAACGAAGAATACACAACTATGTACCGGGGGGGCTTTGGGGAGAAAAAGGAAAAAATAAAATCTTAAAAAAAAAAAAAAAAAACTTTTCAAAGAGATAATTTTGTTACTCTCATTTTGCTAATGAGGAAACTGAGACACCAATTGTTTAAGGAACTCGCCATTGTCACATAGCTGGTAAGTGGCTGCATTGGAATAATGATCATTTTATTTTACATTGTAAGCGAGGAGAAGTTTTCCTGGATCCTCTTATGGTCTCCGGCTAGGTCTGAAAATTAAACTGACAAATGCAAATTAACAGGAGAATAGCATACAAACCTATTTCATATAAATTTTAAGCGACATGGGAGCCTTCCTAAGGAAATGAAGAGCCAAAGAAATAGCTAGACCTGCATGTTTTTATGCAGGCTTGGTGAAGAGTGGACAGAAATATGGTAGGTTAAGGAGTTTGAGTCAATGTCGTAAACTGGGGGAGACTTAGCAATGCCTGTTTGTTAAGATGCTTCTTAGCATCCCTTTGTCTTCAGAAGTAAGTATGTTCCCTTACTCCGGGGGTAGGGAGGGTACCTCTCACAGGAGGACTTCATGACCAGTTTCAGGCAAGAAGGGCAGCAGGTCAGCCCGACCTTCCTGCTTCTGCTGTTTTCTCAAACTCCTTCAGCTTAAAATATTCAATATGCCAAGGTGTAATATTTTTGGGGTAGCGTGTCCTGAACTCCATCAACATATAGAAATAAACGTATGAAGTTTTTCACTAAAGGTGAGAAAGTGTGAACAGGTTCACCACATGCTTCATTTTGCTTTATGGGCAAGTCTAAAGAATAATGAAGGGAAGGAAAAAAAGGAGAAAAAAATCTAGTTGGAATTGTCTTCTCTTGCTTTCTTTTATCTTCTTTTCTTTCTTTTTCTTTTGTGTGCTTGGTGTGTGGTGTGTAGCGTGCGTGTGTGGTGGAGGTGGGGAATAATGAGCCTCTTTGTCCGGAAATATCTATGCTTCATCAAACTGCACATACTATGAGAGGGAAATTTTAAAGAAAAAAAATCATACTGTGAAAGACTCCAAAACCTCTCCATGCATAAGCTGAAAGAGTCCAATGACGACACTTGTGTACCAGAATAAATATGGCATCCATGTTCTCCACATTTCTATTATCTTCCAGCACTTCTTTTGGATCTGAATATATTTATGGCAGGAACATAATCAGCTTTATTTCATTTTTTACCTTATATGGTCAATTGCAAAACTCACTACAAATTCTTTCTCTGCCTGTATCCATGCCTTTTGTTTGTAATGAGATTTGCAGCTTTTCCCTTCAAAGAGTGGAGAGTTTATTTCTCTATTTTCGAATCTGGATTTAGACCTGTGACAAGTATTGGCCAATGGGACGTTAGAAAACCCGACATAAGCAGAGGCTGGGGCAGTAGAGCACTGGGGCTTTTCCTCTCTTGCTATTCTTAAAGAATTCTGACACTACCAGCATGTGAATAAGTCTCAGCTAGCCTGCTGGAGGACACATGGCCCAGTTACTTCCATTGAACTTGGAGCCAGCTGTTCACCACCAGGCTTGTGAATAAGGCCATCAGCCACGAACTGACCACAAGTAAATGGGTGACCTCCACAAAAACCTTATGAAACAGAGACAACCAGTCCTAGTTAAGCCAAGCTTGAAGTGTCAACTTACACTATCACGAGAAAAGAAGAGATTGTTAGTTTGAGCTGCTAATTTTGGGATGGTTTGTTATACAGCAAAAGCTAACTGCTCTGCCTTGAAAGGGAATCATTGCTAACTCATCTTTACAGAGAACAGAAGCTTCAGGCAAGATGCGTGACTAAGGAAGGGAACTCTCATGTACTTCTGGAGCAGATGCAGAATTAGTGGCTCTAGGAGAAATTTAAACTTCTGGTGAAAATGCTGAAAACTGAGAAAATTTGATTCAAATCTTTTTCTAAGTCCTGATAGTACTCCCACTAACCTCAGGAGAAGAACCATCCAATGGAGGGTTGCTTGAAGTTTACAATAGGGACAAGACCTACTGCAGCCACATGTGATTTATTTTTACTCCCATCCAGCTTTTCTTTAGGCATCCCCATGCTTAATAGCCCTCAGAGGCAGAGCATATAGTGACTCGATGCTTTTCCAACTCAAGGGCATTTCAAGGCTGTGGGTCAGTCTTATTTCTCTTACCATGTGTCTAATTTCATTGCGAAAGCAGCGTATTGGGCTAATGAGACTTAGGCTCCTTGGCTGTGTTTCTTTTCCTTCTCATTCCAGAGTCCTTACCACTACACAGCACCTTTCACTTCCAAAGGATGCCTGAGCACTTCATAAACTTAGCCAGTGGACTTATAAACTTTATGGCCAAGGAATAAGTCCACTTCTGAAAGGTAATGTGCTGCTGGTGTGAAAAGTAGCAATTGTTTACATATGGTTAACCTGAAGGCATAAGGAGGCCAAGCAGTGGGTTTAAAACCCTAAGATGCCTTGGGGCAGGTCCTGGTAGGATTTCCTTTCCTTTATTAAGTTCTCTTCTGCACTGGGTTTAGTCGACTGAGCCCAAAGGAAATGTATCCAATGAGTGAACTGAACCCGTGACCCTCAGCACCTGGTTAGAATTGGCCTTTGTGTAACGACCTGAGACAACCTCCCAACTCCACAGGTAGGGAGGTCAACGAGAAAAGAATTTCATTTATAAAGCTCTTTAAATTCAAATAATTTTAAAGGAAACTTATTCATACATTACCATTTGCCCATTTTTCTGTATCTTTCAGAGAATTTCACAATTTTTATCTTGTGTTTTATTTGTTGAACTAAATTTTTTTTTTGTCCCATTAAAGGCAAACTCTTCAAATGAGCCATGCTGACAACTCCCTTAGATCCTATCACAATGAATATGTGGGAAAGGAAGCCTTCTCTGTCCCCTTCTCAGCTCAGCAGTGTGTACCACCTCCTCCCAAAAGGATGAGAAAGATTTGCTAATCATGATGCTGAGTTCAAGACATTTACTGGACCACAAGTACAAGTGGCTGCATGACTGTGCGTTAAGTAGGGGTTCCATTTCTCTCTTCATTCGCTCTGTGCAAAGGAAACAAAAACTCTTGAGGCCCCGGCATCTTGCTTCCTTTACTATCTCTATATTCACAATATGCTGGTCATTGCTTCACATAGCTTGTACCATTGTGACCAGCTCATAATTCTTAAGATTTGGGATAAGAGGTGGGAGGTAGGAGACTCGGTTTTCTCAGATCTCTTTGCTGGTAGGTCATAGGTATTGATTTGATCAAAATGTATTCTTATTTTCCATTGGCTATTGACCAATGCGTGTTTATTTCTCTTGGTGACCTCAAGACCTTAAGGAAAAGAGATGATTGGCAATGTAGGGTCTCAGCATCCCTGGTTCTGCCATTCCAAATACAATCAGATCTCTCTTCCCATCAGAATTTTTTAAAGAAATACCTGCTGATTTAATTATTTATTAAGTATTTTTTATTCTTCGAAATTATTTGTTTGTATTAAAAAAATCTCTTGCAACCCAAAACACAGTTTATTAGTCAGAACTATAACCTTTTGAGATCCTTGATTCAAAATAGTCAAAGAAAATTCTACATTATATCTAATTCCAGAACGATTAGACTCAATTTGTTAGTTCAAGATGTCCCCTGTGGGAGATTTTCACGCCAATATCTATTATGACTACTTATGGAAGCTGCCTAGGTCTCAATCAAACTTCTCATGTCATGGATTTGGGTTTTCGCCTCCTCAGTGGTGTCTTCTTTGTGGTAGTTACAGCCTAGAGATAGGCTGAGTTATTCTTCTGCTTTTCTTTAGAAGAATATCGTTTATGGGCCTCATCAATTACCTCATAATTGATTGGGCTGCTCAGCTTTAAAAGTCTTGCAAGGACTGATGGAGTCTTGCCAAAAAGATGGACAAGCCAGCTGGACAGGGCTCCTACTGGCCAAATCTTGGACAATTTGAGCATCAAAATATATAGGATAGACAGGGCTGGCCCCGTGGCCAAGTGGTTGAGTTCACGCTCTCTGCTGCAGGCAACCCAGTGTTTCGTTGGTTTGAATCCTGGGCATGGACATGGCACTGCTCATCAAACCACGCTGAGGCAGTGTCCCACATGCCACAACTAGAAGGGCCCACAACAAAGAATATACAACTATGTACTGGGGGGCTTTGGGGAGAAAGAGGAAAAAAATTTTTTTAAAAATCTTAAAAAAAATATATAGGATAGAAAAGATTATGAGCCAATAAACAAAAAAAGAATCCGTGAGAATATTATGATATATATATACATACAGAAATCAATAAATAATTGAAAGCTTGATGACTAGTAGGATATTTGCAAGTTCAAAGTATCTCTTCTCAAAATACTTCTTAATTACAAATGTAAAATTTACAGTGGAGGACACTGGCAGACACCACTGTCACCAAGTGATCACCAGTAATGGGACACATCAAGGTCATACGTGTGGAAGAAGGAGAAGAACACAGCATTAGTTGTGTGATAGTGCTGCCAGTGATGCATGACTTAAATGTAAGCATGGAGAGAAATGAGACAAACCCAAATGCAAATTGGTGAGCATTCTACAAAATAGATGACCTGTAATCTTCAAAACTTTCAAGGCTAAAAGTGTTAAGAAATGATCAAGGAACTGGTATAGATTGAAAAAGACTGAAGAAACATGACAGCTACAATGTAAAATGATTTTTTTTCAGTTCATCTACTAGAATGAAGTATTTTTCTAGGTTATTGAGTAATAATTGACAAATAAAATTGTACATATTTAAAGTATACAACATGATGGCTTGATACACATGTACGTTGTGAAAGCATGTGATTCTGAAATGAATCCTTTTACTACAGAGATCCAGAGGCAATTGGTGAAACTTGAAGGGGATTTGAGGGTTAGATGGTAGAAATGCATTGATGTTAATTTTCAGATTTTGATAGATGTACTGTGATTATGTAAGAGAATATCTTTGTATAAAATACAATAAAATATTCAGGGGTATTATGGCATCAGGTTAGCACCTTATTCTCAAATGGTTCAGGGGAAAAAAAATCTTTGTATTGTACTTGCAAAAGTAAAGAAATAAATAGATTCTCCTGGGATTGTGATCTCAGACTAATTAGCCATGCTCTTGGTCTAGTTGAGTAGGGGACAGAGAAAGGCAGTCAAAAATGTTGATGGGGCAAAATAAAGAGTCAAGGGAGGCCTTACATTTCAAGGTCAGAGGTTTCCATAGATTAGCTACAGCAGGGCAGGGTTTCAACAATTAGCTTAAAGTCAGTGATCTTTCCTGCTGAAGTTTCAGAAAGTGCAATGATGGAGCAGACACTGCTGGTGCCCTACCATCCTCCTGCTCTTCCAGCAGCCTTTCAAAAGTCGCATCTCCGTCTATTTGCCTGAAGACTATCTGGTGATCAAGTCTACTTTGCCTGGTTACACAGGTTTAATGAAGTCTTCTGGGAGCAGCCTTTGACCACTGACTGATGGAAGTTAGTGGATAAATACTCCAGCTCCCTTGCTCCTTAGATGGGATAACTCTTGAGTTGCATGTCCCAGAATTTCCCCCTGGGACTGAACTCAAGCTGCCCCCAGTGGTACCCTGATTGATAACACACCCTTTATAGGTTGCCTTCCCTTCTATGAATCATTCCAAACTCAATTCCTGTGATCACCTCCCAAATAAGCTATGTACACTCACATCCCAGTCTCAATGTCTATTTTCAGGGAAATCAAACTAAGGACAAAGTTTAGTTTAATTAACTTTAGTAAGACCCAGCTTAATTCTAGATATGGATCCATATAGAGTCATAACATTGTTTAAAGTATGAATTTCTCATCCCATTTTAAATCAGAAGCTTTTTGTCAACTGACAAAATTTTGTAAATCTAAAAAATAAATTTGATAATTATAAGTTATTAGCTCTTTTAAATATAGTCAGAACGACACAGATAGCAGGATTGGAAACCTCCTTCTATTCCAGAATATTCATTATTGTATACTCAACTATTACAACAGATGAATAACACTATTTGCTATGGGTAAAGGAAAGAGTTGAAGAAAATAATGCAAAGACAAAATGAAAATTCAAAGTCAAAGTGAAAAATTCAAGCTAACCCAACAGCTTAGAGGTGTAAGGACCTTTCTCTACAGATTTACTCTGAAGCAACATTTCCTGCGAGAAAATACACACACACACTTACTCCAGTGCTCCAAGGAAATAAGTGGCTGTCTTTGCGCCTTCATGCATTTTCAATCTGGCTGGCTTTGTCACTGGGATGTGAGCAAATGAGAAACAGTGGAGGAGAAAAGAATACAGAACTGAGGCAATGGGCAAGTAGAAACTGTTCTATTACGTGCTGTCAGGCTCTAGTGTGAATAGGGCTGCACCTGGAGGAAGAGAAAAAAGGAAGCATTCATCCATCTCTCCTCATGTGGGAAGCCAGATAGGGCAAGGGGGCTGTCCTGTCAAGAGAATGATTCAGGAGTCCTTTCTCACTGAAGATTAATCATAGCAAAGGGCAGGGGTAAAGAATACCCTGCTCTATTTGCTTCCCAATCTCTCCCCTCTGCCTGGGTCCCAAATGACTCTATTTTCATATGTCGAGATATTGGTGGAGCAGAGCTGCTGAAAGGTCTAAGACATCTGGGAGATGAATCACTCCATGCAGAAATGGAACAATTAGCCGCGTTTAGTCCAGCACAAAGGCCTTGAGAGGTGTCTCATTGAGTGGCCCGCAGCAGAGCCAGGAAGCAATGTGGATTTGAAAAGAATCCCACAATTAATTTCTGTATTGACCTAATGGGACATAATTTGTTAATGTGTACAGAGCCCAGAGCGGGTCTTTTCCGTGATGCTCATGGATTAAAAGTGCGTGGCACTCCCCTGTGTTTGTGCACGCTTGGACGAGCACTTGAAAAGTAAAGGATGTAGTTAAATGCAAGCTTTTTTTTTTTTGCAGCCCATTATTAAATCTGTGACCATTTAAACATAAAACGAGACATGCTGGCACAGTTAAGGCCACACATTTCTCCAGAACATCAGGTTTAGAATTAGACATTGGCAGTCGAATGATTTTGAACTGTTAAGCCATTTTACAAAAATCACATTCCCTTTGGACAATTTTAGAAATAGAAAGAAGGTAAAAGTGTTAAAAAAAAAAAGCCCAACATATTTTAATTCAAAAAGTGGAAACAGATTATATCATACAGACTCTTTTGTCCAAGAAAAAAAAAAACTCACTTCCTTATAGACGCTAAAAATATATTAACTACACATGCTTATGGGTGATTGTGCTCTAGACTCCTTTTCCCCCAGTTCCCAGAGAATTAGTAGTATTTTTGTTAATTTTGGTATTTTAAGGAAGAAATTATAGTTATTTTCCTAAGAGAAGTAATTGAAGAAATCTAAAGAGGCTTGACCCTTTAGAACAATAATAATTTATCACTATAATTAAACTTCCATTTCCATAATAATGAATTAGACTCTAGATACGAGTTGTGCTTAGATTTTATCTCTACTCTTTTCACTGATTTTTTTGATTCCCAAGCAAGCAGACTGCGTGAAAGAAGACAAACACGTAAGTACTTGGTATCAAAGTTCTTTGTGTGAAAAAAGGAGTAGAAGGAACTGATTCACAGGGGCTCTTCCCACCCTGAATTCAGTAATGCCCTAACTTCTATAATATTCACAAAGATAACAAAATATTGGTGTGAAACGATCAAAGTCAGTAAACTATGCACAAATCTCCCCTTCCTTCTACTGCCTGCCAGGGAAATAGCTTTTCTTCAGAACTGTATACTCATGGTTCTCCACCATCAGGCTCCAGGGCATGGCACACCGCAAAAGGGAAAGTGACACAGGATTTGATAATGTCAGAGATGACACCACTTTAGCAGGGGCTGGTTCCGCAGGGGAAAACCTGACTAATGTACTACTGAAGAAAACCAGAGTTGTATGCTTAAATGAGAAGGACATTTCCTCTGTTAGGAAACAGAGGATTACAAAAAGACAGGGATGAGTGAGAAAGAAATGACTTAGGAATGGGTATATAGTCCATGTGTTTCTTTTGGCTCACCACTGTACTTCCATGGACCCAGCAAAGACTGGGACATGATGGGCACTCAGAAAATTTAATACAGATGAATGTGGATTTCTGTGTCAACAGAGCCCCTTGACCTAAAGAAGAACTGTGGTTGAAATGATCCAGAGAGAGGTAATAAACGTGTCATATAGCTGGGAGAACTGTGTATGAGTTGCCACTGCAAACCCAAAGCTTGTGTTTGTATGCATAGTTGTTCAACTTCTAGTTCACTTGTCCAATGATGTCAGACAAATAGTTATTCAAATAGGTCAATTCAGGCAACAACCACACAAGTCAAGTTGGCTAGTTTATTGCACTGACTGGTCAGCTCAGACTTGGTCACTAAGTTGGTTTTGAGTGTACACGGACTGGAAATCCCAAAAGATTTACCGGAGTAAGGTACTCAAAAGTAATGAAATTAGAGTATTAGGGAACTAATTTTTCATTACATTTTTGCTCAACTATAGCATTACCAGTGGTGCTGATGGATTAAAAGCTTTAAACTACTGGAAAACAAAATAACTGTTTCTGTAGATAGAATGCCTAAGTCCGGTGAAATGTTCATTAACTTTTTTTAGTAAGAGAATATAAGAAAACTCTGTTAGTGTCCATCTTAGTTGCTCAGTAATCAATAGTCCTAAACAAAAATCTCTATAAGAGCTCTTGAATGAAAAAATGGTGCAAAGAAACGCATTTTTTAAAAAAGTTGGTTTTCCTTATGATACAATGGAGGGAAAATGTCATCCTTGGAGGATGGAGGAAAACTGTTGGAATTGTTAAAACAATTGACTAATAGATGCCAAGTGGACATTCTTATGTTAAGAGATAGAAATGCATTCAAACAGGCGTATACTTTTAATAGTTTCATGATCCTTATGTGATAACATAAAGTAGCCTCTAACATTTACTCCTGATACTACAAATGCATCCTTAGTCCTTTGACCCTAGTTTAGCAGATTTCCTCCCTGGATTTTCTAAAGTATTGTATGTGAGCTTTGAAATTGAAGCCAAATGGTCAGCCCTTATGGCTGCCGGGGAAACAGGGAATGGTTCTCCTTAGTATTAAAGCATCTTCATGACAGCTTCTCACAATTGTTAGTGAACTGAAGAATCCCACATCCTTTTCATCAGAGGGATCTCCTGCCTCCATTCCTGATTTCCATATGCCCTTCCAGTTGAGAAGCCCACTCTTTTATACTTGTGCTTCTGAGTACTCACATTGCTCTTGGTTAGCTCTAATTTATTGTTCTTCTTCACAGTGTGCCCCATTGGCTTCCAGAAATCTTTTTATGTTGGGATCTGTGATCTAGGTAAGTCTCTAACACTGGAGTTTTTCATTAGTGAAACAACAAGAAGAAGAAATGTATTGCTATTTATATTTGTCTCTGAAAATCAGATGGTTGGTTCAGTACATGCATCCGGCAGCATACTCTGACCTTGGGAGGTAGTTTCTTTATTTGAAATACGGGTACATCCAAGTCAGATAGAGGGAACTGACAACCTAAATCACTGGATAAGGATTCTGTTTCTGGAATGTCGAAGAAGAACTCGAGAAAATTGGTGTGTAGTTTGCCCATTATGAGGCTCGGTGGTGGCTGTGTTGCTGAAGGAAGGTTACCTCCATGAGACCAGACATAGAATACACCGGACTTCCTCACGAGGATGTGTCCAATCTCATTCTTGATCACGAAATAGTAGATAGGCAGATATCCAGTCTACTGATTATACAATGATGCTTTCTTCTATGTCTGCCCTGAAAAGACCCTTATCTCCTATGGCTGCAGAGCTGAGATTGTTGATCTCAATCTGTGACTGGCTGGATTACAACGCAAGTTGAACACCCAGCCTCACAGGGTGTCTACCGTTAAAGTGAAAGCATTGATTAGGAAAATGGAATCCTTAAGATTGGAATGGGGACTTACGGGATAACACCAATGAAGTTGGGAACACTGAGACTCTAGATTCTGATGAATTCTACCCCCAATGAATGAGGCCTCTCCATCTCCAGTGGGAGTGGTGTCTCCACTCACTTCTGAAAGGGCTAACTTTGCATTGCCTGAGGAAGTCTTAGTGGTTTCCTATGAGTCAGTTGCCATGCAAGACGATGCTGATTCTCCTCAGTAACCACCCTCAGCGTCCTTCTTTGCTTCTAGACTTATAACTAGACTCCAGTCCCACCAAACCCCTAAAAGTAAGGTACAAAGTGTGACCCATGAGGAGGTGAGCTGCAATCCAAAAGACCTACTTGAGGTTTCCAACTTATGCAGACAGAAATCCAGGGAACATATGTTGGGATGGATATTAAGAGTGTGTGAATAGGGGCCAGCCCAGTGGCGAAGCGGTGGAGTTTGCATGTTCCGCTTCTCGGCAGCCCAATGTTTGCCGGTTCGGATGCCGGGTGCGGACGTGGCACCACTTGGCAAAGGCCATGCTGTGGTAGGCATCCCACATACAAAAAAAAAGTAGAGGAAGATGGGCATGGATGTTGGCTTGGGGCCAGTCTTCCTCGGCAAAAGGAGGAGGATTGGCAGTAGTTAGCTCAGGGCTAATCTTCCTCCAAAAAAAAAAGTGTGTGAATAATAAGAGAAGGAACATAATGGTTGAATCAGGCCAAATTTATTGATATAGACTCACGAGGCAAAGAGCCTGCATTTAACGGGGTAGTTGAGCGAGTTAGTAAGAGTTCTAACAGTTTACTTGTTTGGTTGATTGAAGCCAAAATGTGATTCATGTAAGTTAGAAGAAAGAATTCAAAGACTTAGGGAGGTTGGAATATTAGAAGGTATTTGTCATTTAAAACCTACTCATCCACCTTGGGAGCATACATAGACATATCATTAGCCATGACTGTGAGAAATAAATTGGTAAAGGGAGCCCTGACATCCTTGAAGAGTCTTGTCATCATTCTTCTCTGCAAGCAAGAACTTACAGGAGGAACTGTGGTTATTCATTTGGGAAACGCAAAAAGCATGGGAGTAACTGAATCTAAGAGTAGCAGGGACCAAGTGACAGTACTTGACCACCAAAGGCAAGGTGAGCATGATTACTGCAACAAACAGCAGAGTCAAGGTGACAATCAGGGTATCTGGTTCACAGAGATATGTGGCCTTATAGAGTTGATTGTGCTGTTCCTTGAAGTAAAACCGATAAGAAGCCTAGTAAATTCTCACTTGATCTGGATAAGCAGAAAAGTTCTAGGTCAAGTGAATAGAAATCTAACATGAATGATATAAACAGAGAGTCATGGCCCCTCAATCAGTTCTCAGACTTGAGCCAGTTTACAGACCCAGATCTGCTTGAATGAAGGAGAGACTGGGTCCTATTGAGGAAGGAACCTGGTATGCTGCCATAATCCATACCGTTAGTCACTCAATGGGCTCATGAGCAAAGTGGCCATAACAGCAGAATGAAGATTATGGATGGGCTCAGCAACATAGACTTCCACTCACCCAGGCTGACCAGGTTATGGCCACTGCTGAGTGCCCGATCTGCCAGCAGCAGATACCAACACTAAATCCCGCATATAGCACCATCCTCCATGTTGATTAGCCAGCTAACTGGTGGCAAATTGATTACTTTGGACCACTTCCATCATGGAATGGCCAGAATTTTGTCCTTACTGGACTAGACCCTTACCCTGGATATGGATTTGCATTCCCTGCATGCAGTGTTTCTGCCAAAACTACCATCCATGGCTTTACAGAATGCCTTATCCATGGTCTTGATATTCCACACAGCATGGCTTCTGAACAAGGAACTCACTTCACAGCAAATGAAATGCAGGAATGGGCCCATGCTCATGGAATGCACTGGTCTTACCATGTTCCTCCATCATCCTGAAGCAACCAGCTTGATAGAATGGTAGAATGGGCTTTTGAAGACTCAATTACAGCGCCAGCTAGGTGGCAATACATTGCAGGTCTGGGCAGTGTTCTCCAGAAGGTTGTATATGCTCTAAATCCATGCCTGATGTATAAATATATGGTGTTGTTTCTCCAAAAGCAAGGATTCATGGGTTCAGGAATCAAGGGGTGGAAATGGGAGTGACACCACTCACTATTACCCCTAGTGACCCACCAGCAAAAATTTTTGCTTCCTATTCCCATGACTTTATGCTTTTAGGTCTAGAGCTTTAGTTCCAAGGGGGGAAATTCTTCCACCAGGAGACACAACAATGATTCCACTGAATTGGAAATTAAGACTGCCACCTGGCCACAGTGGGCTCCTCATGCCTCTGAATCAACAGGCAACAAAGGGAGATGCTGTGCTGGCTGGAGGGATTGATCCAGACTACACAGGAGATTGGACTACTGCTTCACAATGGAGGTAAGGAAGAGTATGTCTGCAACACAGCAGATGTCTCAGGGCGACCCTTAGTGTTACCATACCCTGTGATTAAGGTCAATGGAAAAGTACAACTTCCCAATCTAGGTGGAACTACTAATGGCCTCGACCCTTCAGGAATGAAGTTTTGTGTCACCCCACCAGGTCAAGGATTCAGACCAGCTGAGCTGTTTCCTGAAGGCAAAGGGAATGCAGAATTGGCAGTGGAAGAAGGCAGTTATTAATACTTGCTATGACCTCATGACCAGTTATAGAAACGAGGACTGTAATTGTCATCAGCATTTCCTCCTTACTTTGTTATGAATATGTTTGTGTGTGTGTGTATATGAGAAAGGGAAGAAAACAAAGACATATATATCCCCCCTGTTTCCCTATTACGTAACATAAGCTGTATTGACTTTGTATCATAGAATTCAAATATGGTTAATTTTATATCGTAGTACTTAATTTATAGGAGATCAAAGAGGAGAGTAAAGATCCCTCAAAGGCTTGACCTCCTTTTCTGGGGAAGGAGTTATGTGTTTTTGGTTGTATGTAAGATAGTTATATCACGTTGGGTGAAATTATGACCTTTTTGTTGTCTTTATCTGGAAATTAATTATTGTTTAAGGGACACACATGGGTACCAAGTTGACAAGGGGTGGACTTGAGATGATTAATTTTCCATGTCCACTTGACTGAGTGACAAAATACCCAGACGTCTGGTCAAGTATCATGCTGGGTGTGTCTGTGAGGGTGTTTCTAATGAGATTAACATTTGAATCAGTAGACTGAGTAAAGCAGATTGCCCTCCCTGATGTGAATGGCCCTTTTCCAATCATTTGAAGGCTTGAATAGGACAAAAATGCTGACTTTCCCATGAGTAAGAGAAAACTCCTCCTGTCTGACTTCCTTCAAGCTGGGGAATCATTTTCTTTCCCTGTCTTTGGACTTGAACTGAAACATGAGGTCTTCCTGGTTCTCAGGCCTGCTAGCACGTGGACTGGAACTACAGCATCAGCTCGGTTCTCAGGCCTTTAGTCTTGGTCTAGAACCATACCATTGTCTTCCTTGAGTCTCCAGCTTGCTGTCTGCAAGTCTTGGGACTTGTCAGCTTCCGTTCTCACATGAGCCAATGCTTTAAAATAAATCTCTTTTTATTTTGTTGGTTCAGTTTCTCTGGTTCTGTTTCTCTGGAGAACCCTGACTAATACAGATGTCAAAATTATCTTTGGAATTGAATTGGATGGAGTTAATTTTTCTAGCTAGTATTTTTGTAGAAAAGACTATATGCAGTTGAGAAGTGTTTGAGGCCTTTCTTTCTAGAATTTTAAATAAGCTGATTTGAGTGGTAATTTGGTAATAGGATTTTAAGGCTGCATTCGGTTTGCCTGTGAAGCCTGGGCCCTAATAATGTTCAAGAACAGAGATGAAGATATGGGTAGAGAAACATCATCTAACAATATATACTGAGTGCCAACTTTGTGTTAGGTTCTAAAGGTCTACAGTAAGGAAAATTGACCTGATGGAACTTGCCACCTAGTGAGAAAGAAGGACATTCTAGACCTAAGAGCACTAGTGAATTCATAACCACAAATTCTGATGCGATTTTAAGAGGTTGTAGTAAATTCTCCAAGAGTATGTATAATAGAAAAGATTAACCTTATCTAAAGGATCAGAGGAAGCTTCCAGAGGAGGTGACATGTAAAGTAAAATCTGAAGGATGAATAAAAGGTAACCAAGTGAAGAGATGGAGGAAGATTTATTCCAGTGCAAGGGAAAGTCTGTGGAAAGACCCTGAGGCAAAGATGAAAGGACAAAATGTTCACTTAGGCAACTTAAAGATAGACAACTGGAGCCCTGAGAGGGACTCCTGAAAACGGTTTTTCTCAGATTTCCTTGACAAATAGCTGTTGGTTATTAAACCCAACAGGATGCAAGAGCAGGTGATTGGAAGGCAGAAGAAAGCAGCAATTCAGAGTATTTCTCCCTTTTTCTCTATCAACCTTGATTGCATTTCTGTCAGTAGCCGTGCACCCCAACTTCTCCAGCTCTCACCCTACAGCCCCTCTGCCCACGGTCCCCACAGTTCTGATGATCTCATCTTCCACCAGGTGGCCCCGACTCCTGGCTTCCTGCAACACAGTCTCTGTGTTGAACTTTCAGCCTTAAGGGCGGTCATGTCTCCCTGCTCTTGCTAATCTCTAGGAGGACTCAGTTCCCCTTTTGGCTTCTGAAACCGTCTACTCCCAGGGTAATTAAATCTCTGTATTAAAAGCTCTCTTTTGCAAATCCCTAGAGCAGCTTCTGTTACCTGACAGATAGCTTGATTAACATACCCGACAGGTAAGAGATAGAGTCAAGATTTGATCCCAATCTGGCTCCACAGGCTGTGCTTTTGACTATGATTTTATATTATTAAATATCTAATTGCCAAATAAATAATTGCCTAGCTAGAAACTAAAATGGGCCAACAAAGTTGATATCTGATGTGTGTAAAACTTAGTATAAAATGGATTTGGGATTATAAGGAATACACATATCTGCACAACAAATATATGATTTCGTTTTACATATATCCTTGTTATATCTGATCATTGAAACCTCAGGACTCAGTAAACTCATCTCATTCATTGAATGTAAAGTAATTATTTAAACATTTTTTACAGAGTGCTTACTACAGGCCAGAGATCATTCTAGGTACTGGAGATACAGTGGGGAGACGAACTTCAAAGAAGATGCTTTCTAACAGCAAAAGACACATAATAGATATGTAAATGAATGTACAAGAAGACACGTACCTGAAGAGAGAAAGCCAGATAATAGGATACAGAGGAGCTATAATACGGTATTTAAATTACATTTAAGAATACTACCTTTTTTTTATAAGAAGACAATGCCTTTCTCACCAAATAATGAATGATATTTAATTTTCAATACAGCTCTTTCAGGAAGCCTATTTATTAGTTGCATCTTCAACTTACATAATTCTGAATATTCACACATATACATATATAATTTATATGTGCTGAATACTACTTGTATAATTAGTCTATATAATTGTTCAGCTGTTTATTTACACAAGTAGTTATCATTATTTATACAAATATTTGTAAACCCCAAGAAAAACCACGCTTCCTGTTTCAAATCTCTTTACTTGCAATACCTGGAACCACCACCAGGTGGTGATGTTTCATCTAAAAGCAGATTATTTCTTTTTACAAAGTGATACTAAATAATTAATTCATTTGAAATAATAGTGCCCTTGTCTGCTAATTCTAACTTCTGGATCAGTTCAGGGTTGATTTGACATGACTGATAATGGTTTGTGTCTTCCTTATTCTTTGCATGCCTGGTAATTGTCGATTGGATACCAGACATTGTGAATTTTACCTTCTCGAGTGCTGAATAATTTTGTATTTCTCTAAAGCCTCTTGAGTTTTGTTTAGGGATACAGTTAAATTACTCAGAAACAATTTAATCCTCCTGCATCTTGTTTTTAAGATTTGTAAGGTGGTACTGGAGCAGTGCTCAGTCTAGGGTTAAGCAATCCCCACTACTGAAACAAGATATTTCTGTGCACTCCACACAACGCCCCATGAATCTTGAGGTTTTCTAGCCTGGCTGATGGGAATAGGCATTATTTCCAGTTCCTTTCGAGTCCAGTTAGACAGGGCAGTGTCTAATCCTTTCAGACAATTCTTTCCTCAGCCTCAAGTAGTTTCCTTACACACATGGACTGATCACTACATGAAGGGACCCTCCACAGATCTAGAGAGTCTCTCTCTGTGCAGCTCTCTCCTCCCTCGTACTCTGTCCTGTCACCTTTAGCTGTGTTGTGTTCTGCAGACTCTCAGCTCTGTCTCCTCACAGAAAAGAGTCTGCTGGGCTCTTCCTGAGCACCCCTCACAGCGCCATGGCCTGGAAACCATCTCAAGGCAGTCATCCAGGCTAACTGAAAAGCTCATCTCATTTTTTTACCATCTCTCAGGGATCACCATATTTTGTTGTCTCATGTCCAGGATCTTGCAAACTGTTGTTTCATACATTTTGTCTGTTTTTCTCTTGTTCCAGATGGGAGGGTAAAAATCTTGTTTACCTTGTTATTCTATCTTGACCAGAAGTGGAAGTCATGTCCTTCCTTTTTAACCAAAGTTTCCTGACAACTTCTTTTGTTGTATTGTTCTTCATATTCATTCATTCAAAATTTGTTGAGCAATTGCTATGAACCACAACTATGCTGAGGATATCAATTGATCCTCTCATTCAACAAATTAAGCCCAGAAATGTTTACACACAGAAATAAGAAGATATATTTTTTTCCTATAATTTAGTTCTATTTTCTGGATTATTCTAAATGATTATAATAAATCTGAATATTTTATGCTGACAAAAGTAATGATGACACTAAAGTTAAGGCTTCTCTGGAACAAGAATCATGTCATCTATTGGTTTACTTTACAAGGGTGAAGTGGAACTATTGAGGGTTATAGACCAGAGCTTCTCAAACTTTAAAATGTGTACGAATCATTTTTTTGTTAAAGTGCAAATTCTAGCTCAAGAGGTCTAGGGTAAGGCCAGAGATGCTGCATCTGTGATAAACTCTTGGAAGATGCAGATATTCCTAGATGATATATTCAATTTCATGAATAAGATTCACCTGCGGACTCAGTATATAAATCTAGGAAGGATTGAGGATGGAACCCAGATTATAAGAGACATAAAATCTGGTGCTATTGATCTCTTTCCAGTTGGGATTGTAAAACCATGGAGCAGTAAGTTGAAAGGCAAAATCTATGTATGGTCTACCCATGTATTTTAAGAGCCTGATGCAGTGTGCTGGCTTATAGAAAGTTTTCAATAAATTTTTGTTGAAATGAACTAAATAGAACATTAGGGTAGTAAAGTTTCCTTGGAGAAATTTAATCCCAAGATTTTTAATTTTGGTGGTCATATTTACCCTTGTGAAAATCTATAAAAAGCATGTGCTGATAAGCACCAAATTTTTATCCAAATTAACGCATTTGTGCACCTCCTAAAGTCCTTTCATGGGCCATCTAGGATTTTTAAACCTCTTAATTTTTATACACACTGACACTGTTAATGAACAGAAATCTAAAATTCTTGACCAAAATCCCGGGGCTGATCATCGTGAGAACTTTTATTATCTCCTGAGTCTGTTAACTTTCAATGATTTTTTCCCCTCTTCTATTACATTATACTTCTTTTCTAGAAGAAATACATTTTGCATTTCCAACAAAGATGATGGACTCCATTGTGTGAAACTAAATGAGCTGACTACTGGGAGTTGTAATTTTGTCTTGGGTTTACGGGCCTGGGAATCCATAGAGTAAGCATGTGTTTTTCCCAAGGGGATTCCTTAAGTGCAACCAGGACCACCTGTTGCTAAATGCTTCCTTGTGCAGCTCTCAGTACCAAAGAGGATGTGGATGTTAACGTGAAGCTGTCTCTAGCCAAAGAAAGGTGGGGAATTTATGCTTTTATCCAGATGATTTTAGCACGTAGATTTTTGCATTCTGAGAAATCAAAAGAATTGGCACCATTCTCTCTCTCTCCTTCCCAGTTGGGGTTATACAGTTATAGCAATTGCCCGTGAGCCATAAAAATGGACACTTTGGACCATGGGCATGTAACAATATTTTGAATATATCTTCAGGTTTCCGATCTGTCATAAACGGACTTGCTGAGATTCAGTAAAGCTTGGTGAGCAGCACTGAAAATGAGACAAAGTTAGAAACAAATATCCATGCAGATGCCAACAAGAGGCAACCCAAGGCAGGACCTTAGGGAGGCGTCTTTCTTGTGTGTGGCAGGAGGAGACAATGTTTCAGGATTTTTCCTAACAACAAAATACAGGAAAAATATCTCTGGGAGTTGTTTTGTTGAACTCGTGAGAGCTAGATCACTGTGCTGACAATTTGGAACAAAAAAGCACAATGCCCTGGAACAAAAGTGAATGTGACGATATCTAGAAACAGAAAGCTTCCATGTTCCAACATACCTTCCATGTGGCTCTCTTTAATGTCTTTTGAAAGGTGAGGTTTAGTTCCGTACGACCAAGGCATACAGGCACTGGACAATTTGCTGCTGTTTTATTAACATGTTGATTTGATTCTTGCTCATTTATTTGAGAGCTTCCCAGTTTAATCTATTGATATGTTTAAGCTTTCCTGCTAGTCTTGAACTGGATCATCAGAATAACTCGACGTTTAACTGGAGTCTGTAAAAGTAAATAGACACTTGAGAATAGCGTAATTGCTTGTGAAGCCATTTCCAAGGGCGAAAGGCCATAGGTGGCAAAGCAAGTCCGTGTGGGCATGTTGTCTCTGAGACCTGACTTACTCAGCAGTTTCCAAAACGACTGAGGACTTCCTATAGCTTCAGGCACTAATTTGTCCAAAGACTGTTGTAAGACTTTGGCTAAAGAAAACCAGAGAGCCTATGAAAACATGGCTTACTAATAACACATCCCAGCTGTTCACTCCCTGTTAAAAAGTAGAGAATGACGTATTTCGGAACAGCTTAAGTACTCTGCTGGGTGTGTTTTTAGGACTGTACCGAGTCTTAACAGCATGAGTCCTGTTCATTTTAATGGGGGTTGTTTAGTTTAAACTTGTCTCAGAACTTAGTTTTTGCTGTTGAGATGTCATGTTCAGTGTATCAGTCTCTGGAATTAGGTTATTGCTAAATTACTATTATGTTTTGGTCATCTTGATCCCTATGATTTTCTTACTCAGGTAACTCAAGTAGGAAGATATCTTCATATCTCCTGTTAGATTCTATGATCTTTGAAGACAATTTATTACTCATCTTTGTCTTACCTGGAGCAATAATCCTCAAATCATTATGCGCATAAGAGCATGTATACAAATCACCTAGAATGCTTATTAAATCACAGGTCACTTGGATACCACCTAAGAGATTGTGATTCTGTTGATCTGGAGTGGACCCCAAGAATCTGCATTTCCATGAACCCCTTTCGGCCGATTCTGGGACTACATACACTATGGGTAGTACTTCCCTGGAGTCCTGGTCCACAGCCCTATCCAGCTCAGAGGCCCCTACTTATATCTGAGATTTTAAAACACAGTGTTCACTATACTAAAATGAAATTCATAGATAGGATAAACCTCCCACACACTTATTTTTAAGTCAATAATGTTCTAATTATATTGTAAAAGAAATGAAGAGGAAAATAATTTATGATAAAATAAATATTTCAACATGTAAATGTTTGGGGATAACTACATTAGAAGTTATAATTAAGTTGGCAAGGTTTCCAGCTATTCAGGGCTCACCTTGAATGTCAGTTACAAATGCAGGTGTGTTGTGTTGCCACTCACCTATGATGAGTGATGTTGCTTCTGTGATGTGCTTTTCTGAAATAATAAACAATTCTTGATAAAATGTCAAATCGAGCAAACGGTGCATCCCATCAATGTGTATGGTAGTTGCTATTAAAATAGTGTAAAAAAGATACTTTGTATTTATATATAAAAAAGAGTTAAGTTTTAGGTCATTATAAACACATTTTTCATCCACACAAAGGTCAGATGAGACTAAAGACATCTCTTCATGGTGTAAGACTATCCAGCACATTGTAGGGCATCTACAATTCCACAGCCCCACCCACGAAATACCAGTAGCGCACCCCAAACATTGGGAAAGCCAAAACAGCCTCCAAATTCCCCTAATGGCTAAGGACACATCTGAAATAGAATATCAAACACAATGCAATGCTTTGAAGAGAGTAGGCAATTGATTATTTTTTTTTAATTGAAGAAAAATACTTTCCCACGCAGTGTGGAGGTTGGTTCTTGGGCACTTTTTCCTTGGAGGTACTGTAACAAGTGACCGTTTTGGGTTTTTTTTTAATAAAAACTCAATAATAATGATCAATCACATCTTTCTTTACACTAGTTACTTTTACTTAAAATGGGTATTGGACATCTTCATCAGTGTGCACTTACATCGTTATTTCAATCAGCTTGTAAATCAGCTGACAGAAAAGAGCAGCTTTTGGCTCATTTTCGGCAACTGTAGTGGGAAAATGTCAGGAAGCCAATTGCATGCAGCTGTGGTTTATACCTAGGGTGACAGTGTGCCCTGTTTTGCCTCAGACAGTTCTGGTTTACACCTGTGGTTCTGGTATAATTATAACAATTACATTCATTCTCAGAAGTGTCTCTATTTGGACAATAAATTATATTGTCACACTAGTCATACCTCACTAACAATACCAGGTGGTGAAGAGCTTATATCTTTTTCCTTGTGTAATGTAAGAAAAAGTTTCCAAATGCAAACACCATGGCAAATTTTTCTGCAATAAAACAAGGCTGGACAATCCTTGGTGTTCTGAGATTTTGGTCCCATGTCCCATTTAAGAGGAATTTACTATAAACCCAGCAGCATAGAGTATTTTCCTTACCAACCGTCTTGAAGTACGATACTTACTCAACAATTCCTTATGCTCTTTCTGTATTTCTGTAACTGTCTCTTATTCTGACTGTGTACAGCAATCTCTCACTCAGAATATGGAATGTATGCCATCTTCTTCCTCTGAAATTTCATGGCTAAGCTGAGATTCACTAAGAGAAATGAAGAGGTTATGGATTTTCTTTATTTCAAAGCTTTGAGAATGGCAGTCCACGTCCCACTGTAAGGTTCAACTTTATCTTAGAAGGCAACTAGGATTCTAATCTGTCCATTCGGTTGTTTCACCACCAGTCCTGCAGGCCTAAGCCTTGTTTTGGGGACAAGTCTGGGAACCCCCCAATGTCCTAAGTGTAACCTTTCTCTGATTGTCTAGATCCTATAGTTGAATTTTTGCTTTGGTTTCCTGAGTCTGCTCTACTGCTTCCTACCAGCCTCTTGAGAACTCAAATACCCTGCACTTTCTCTTCTCCTTTCCTCTTGGATATGGTCCTTATTTTTGTCCATATACCCTCAGTCTCTGGCAGAGTCTATTGCTTAATTCTAGGTAGTTTTCTCAGTAACAGCAGCTATCAGTAAAAAAATGACAAAGAGAAGAAATTGCCTTAGGTTCAAATAAATTTACTTAATTGTGATCTCGGGTCAACTCTTATTGTCTCCTAACCTCATTTTTCTCGAAGTAACCCACAGATGGTTCTTACTCCCTAAGGTAAGAGTCAAATGACACAGTATTTTTAAAGAATCTAAAATTCAGTGGTATTCAATGGAGCAGATCCTGGAACATAAGCCGTAATAAGAGGAACAAGAACCACATCCCCTCTGACAGAGGCAAGAATTGAATTTTGGTTCCATTCTATAGACTTCAAAGTTAATAGTCAGAATTTGGATCCTTTGAAACTTTTGGAGTCATATGTGGAATTTAAGGATTGGTCTGGCTTCCAATTTTCATATACCATCAAGATGGAGGAGTCCAATAAACATTTACAATTCTTCGAGATGAACTGAAATAATATAAGAACTCTCTAACCTTGTGCATTCAAGAAGCACTATAAGGGTAGATACATAAAAAAAGAAGAAAAGTGAGTTGGGGCCCTTATATTGCCACATTCTACATTCCATTAAACTCAGATCTCTCAAGGGGGAGGGGGGGCGGGAATCTGGGTAACAAAGCAAGTATGGCACAAAGTCATCTTCTTTCCAGACAACAGCCTGTTCCTGTTGCCTCCTGTGGATATAGATAATATTCCATGTGTATGCCACATAACAAATAGTCATCAGGAGCAGAAATAGCAATATCGGCTTATTCATTAATGATAAGTGAATTCTCTAAGTTCAGATTTTAGGGCAATTGTTACTACGGAGATGGAGCTGAGAGAAGAGTTTCACAGCATTACTAAAAAAAAATCATGTGCTTACAAGCACAAAGTCCAATACCTCCCCAGTAACAAGACACTCTAGGTCATTGCTGCCCAAAAGAACTTTCTGAAATGATAAAAATGTTCCATATCTGCGCTCTCCAATATTGTAGCCACTGGCTACATGTGCATATTGAGCTCTTGAAATGTGGCTAATATGGCTGGGGACCTGAACTTTTCATTTTAATTAACTTAAATTTAAATAGTCACATATGGCTAGTGACTATGACATTGAATAGCACAGCTCTAGAGGGATCATCTTGAGCAGCAGAGACTTGTTAGCAGTACCCATCCTCTACCTCCCTGCATACTTACTGGGTTGCATATTGCACTTTTATTATAACCCTCTCCTTGTTTTTCCCCTTCACAGCTGCTACAGTAATTCATTTTAACCAGGTTTCTCCGCCATAAAACTCATTGGAATGATCAGAAGCACAAAATGGAACTTACCTTTGATCCTTCATAGCAGTTGTAAGATTAGTCCCCTTTGGAGAAACAATCCCAACAGATGACTTATTTGTACCAGTCTTCCACTGGCGATTTCAATGAGAACTGTGGAAACTTGATACACTGGCACACCAAAGGGCTAAAAACACTGTGTCCAGAGGCTTCCTGCCAGAGTTATGTGCAGGTCTCTGTGACCCAGCCAGAGAGCTACAGATACCATGGTTCATAATCTGGATCCTGATTGAAGGTATAGTTTAAGAAATTGGTCCTTCTTTTGGTAATGGGGAATTCTTCTAGGGCTTAATGATAAATGTTTATGTTTCTTGAGCCATACAAATAGCAAATGACTTCCTTAACTTTGATTAAGACATTGTTTTTCTAAACCAATGAAAATCTCATGCTCTGTTAGAAAAGATCTTGTCAGAGAGCAACGGATAATAACACCACCATCCTGGAAATATCCAGAAGGCCCTGGCAATGATAACAAATACCTTTTCACCCTAGTACACTGGTAAATCCCATTTAAAGCCTTTTGCCAAAAATAAAGATGGTTCTATTGTAGTCAAAATGATTTCTTAAAAAATTTATCTACTTATTTTGATAGTTACCTGTGCTTTCTTAGTCGCTTACATGATATATTATTATAACATGAAATATGTGTAACATTTGTATAAGGAAAAGTCACTGAATTAACAGGCTTATTTAATTGACTAGAAACTGGCTAAGGACTTCAGAGGGAAGGAAAATGAAGATGAGAAGGAAAATATTACCGATTAAATAAAATACAATAAAATAAGATAAATTATAGCATCCTTATTCCTAAACAAAAACATGTCACTTGGCTAAACATTCTATATTCTATATTCTCTTTGGTTTCTTACAAAGCAATCAAATAAAGTGAAATATCAAGGAGATTTCTTTAGAAAATGAGAGTAACTGGGATCTATATTTCAGTATTTAGTAAATATTTCAGCTACCTGGCGACCATTTCTACCCGAATGCTAAGAGAATATGAAAGTTAGTTGTAGGTTCTAAGTCATGTAGCGATTATACTCTGTCACCAGACTGGATAGTCTCAAAATCTGACATTATTGTGGTAGATTAGATTATAATTCAGCCGATATTCACTCTCTCCTCACCCACTTTCAATGGAAGAATGTACTGTCCCACCCCATTGATTTTGGGCTTGATTGGCTATGGACAATAGAATGTGGGTGAAAGTGATATTGTGCCAGTTCTGAGCCAAAGCGGTCAGAAACATCACATGTTTCCACTTCTGACCTCCACCGTGAGAAAAGCGCATCATGTTGCCAGAAAGAGACATGTTGAAGGGACCTGCACCAAACCCCTAGACTGAAACACAACCTCCCAGCTGAGCCCAGACCTGCTGACCCATCTGGGCCTATGTTCTTTGAATGTGAGAATATCTTCGTTGTTGGATGTCACCAAGATTTTTTGATTGTTCTTTCTTATGGCAATAACTTCTTGATACATTGAGGATGAGCCACTTTTTAAAAAATAATGCTTTTTTGTAGTATATGCACTGATCCAGCGTCTGTGCTCTTCACTTTTCTCTTCTTACCCATGGGATCTCCTCTTCTGAAGTTGCTAGAGAGCAGCAAAGGATGTTCTAGCCGCTTGCAACTCAGAGTACAGCCCTGATCTGGCAGCTTTACCATCACCTTGGAGCTTGTTAGAAATGTAACGCCTCAGGCCCTACTGGAGAGCAACTGAATCAGTATGTTTGGGGACGGGGCCCAGAAATCTGTGTTTTAACAAGTCCTCCAGGTAATTCTCTACACACATTAAGGTGGCCACTGTTTGCCCAGGACTTTTTTAGCACTAAAGTCACTCTTTCTGGGAAACCCCTCAGGTTGGTCACCCTGGAAGAATCGATGTAGTATGCTCCATGAAGAGATTTCTGCAGTACTGGGAAACCACAGTTCTCGCAAAATCCTGTTTCTGAAAACATTTCTGAGATACTGTTAATACATCATGTCTTTGGCAATGGCCAAGCAGAGATTTCCCTTGCTAAGTTGCAAATCTCCACAGGAAGCTAATTTTTGAGCGTTTCCAAGTGGAGTATATCGCTTCACGATAAAGGACAGCCTTCTCAGATCCTCCTCAGAAGGGAGCAAGGATTCGCAAGTTCATCATTGATTCTCCGTGTCTAGAATATAAATAAATAAGGTTTTCAGGTTCTTACCTGTGAGCCAGTCTTTGCACTGAGCATTGGAATAGGGCTGGAGACACTGTGGGGTTGGACAAGGGGCAAGGAAAGAGAAAACACTAAATGTGTATTTCTAAGACTTAGTTTCACCATAACAGGTCTTATTTCTTCAACATGACATCCCAGTTCTTCAGAGAGAGAATGGGGCACCCAATTTCCTTAGGCGGCTGTAGCATTAACTTACTCATGTTCTATCTGTATATTGGGTATGTAATTTCCTAGGTAGGTTAAGCTGTGTTACCTTGTCATTTCAGGGTTCTCTGTTCTAGTCAACTTTTCTTGACTAGAAAAGCTTAGCTTTTCTTGAGCCTGAGTTGGATCCCATCAGACTGTGGGGCCCAGAGCAACCTAACCATCTTTGGATAGAATCCGTCTAAGAGTTCTTCCAGTGTCCTGAAGTTCTGCACATGTGCAGGAGCCACAGGAAGCCCTGGGATCAAAGAGAGCCGAGAGAGCCTCGACGGGGCCGCAGGAACATCGTGTAATTTACCCAAACCATCTGCGAGTGACATAAATACCAGCCGCTTAGAACACCTGCAGCAGATGACTCAGCACCAAGTTGGGAAGCCAGCAGGGGGTTGAAATAAAAGAAAACAAAAACTTTAGTGACTGGAGCAAAACAAATCATCACATTTTGGCATCAGCTGCACTGGAAAGAAAAAAAAAAAAAAGAAAGAAAATGAGTTGGCAATTTTTAGTCAACTTCCAGTCAGAGAGACCTGCCAGCTGGATGTGTCAAAGTTTGTCTTGGGGGTGGGGGTAGGGGAGGGGGTTTAAAAAAATACTTTAAGAAATATTAAATCCCAAAAACCTCCAAGTTTCAGGGTACTGGGTTCCTAGAGAAAGAGCAGCTGCTACTGAACTTAAGACATAATATGTTGATTATGACCTAGAAGGGATGGAGAAAGAGGGCCCCTTTTGATAGAAGTAAGAGACAGCAAGCAGGTGTGGACTTTGTGTGTGCCATGCCATGCAAGCAAGCCCAAGAAATCCTGATGGGCCACTTCCTGTCAGCTGCAAAGGCACATATTTATTTAGACTCAATCTTTAAAAACTCTCAGAAAATCCCCCAGCAATCCCAGCCACCAGGAAGGCCAGCCACAGAACTTCAAGTCTTGAATATACCTTCAATAGGAAAAGAAAAACCTGATTGCTCATGAGCTCTTCTAATGAGGCAGTTTCTGGAATTTCGACTGCTCTGAGGTGCCTACTGTTTATAACACTGACCTTGTATTATCTTTGGTAGAAAGGAGGGATGTGATGAATGGCGGGTACGCCACTTTCTGCCTCATCCACCTGATGAATGGCCACAGATATTCTTGGCATCTGAAATGACCAGGTGGTCCCTCTGGCCTGATTTCCTTGGCCAGTTTTCCTTTCTCATCTGGGAATTTTGACCCTCCTGCTTCCCAACTAATTGTATCATATTATCTCCTTTTTGTTCAAGACTGTTCTCTCAAAAAAGGTTATAAAACCTCAGCCTGTTGGGATAGAAAGTCTCAATTAACCCCTAACCTTGTTTCAGTGGCCGTGGCTTGGGTTATTCCTTACACCTAATTGTGGGCCCATTAACAGGTTGTCCAAAAACAAAACAAAACAAAAAAAACTGTTTTGACCAGGCTGTAATTGCTGCTAAGTGACACTTAACAATGGCTCCCTTGTACCACTGCTAAATGGACAGTGGGGACCACTCAGGCGAGTTGCTAAATCCTGGGCAGTGAGATTAATTTGTGATGAGGGCCTCCCTGTAACTCTTTAAGCGCTTCGTCCAGCAGCTCCCTTGATTGAAGGGTGGTCATTTTTTGGATGGCCAGAACTGACAACACGGCACAAAGCATGAAGGACAACTCCCACGGAGGACTAGGAAAGCCTTCCTCCCCTCCTGCTGCAAATATAATTAGTTTATGTTAGCTGGAAAAGGTCAGAGGTTGTCAAAGGGTAGCGCAGTCTTTGTTTTTAGGCAAGATAGTGGAATAATTGCTTGATGCTCAGATCTGCAGGTGCTGTAAGGAGCTCATTTGGGCTTGGCAGCCCGCAGGGAAAGCTCATTTCCTCTGGAAAACCACGGAATTCCTTGTGACAGAGTCTATTTGCCATGACAGGAGTGATTATCCATTCATGGCCTCAAGACAATACCTGCCACACTCTGCCTTCACCTTACTCCTATTTTCACACACTCCAGGCATTGAGCCCCTTTCTCTCTTTTCTTATGAGAACAGTGGGGGTATGAGCAGACAGACCAACCTGGCTGATTTCGTGTGAGAGAATGTCCTGGGTTTATTAGGACATGGAGGGAGAGGAAAAAAGCTCACGGAGCAGTTTATTCAAGATAAAGGAGAAATCAAAAAGAAAAAGGAAAAAAGATACTCTGTCATGAGTTCCTAAATTAAATGTCACAATAGATTTTAAGTGGGAGAATGAAGAATGAGAAGATTCTTAGAAAAGAATGTTTGCTTAAAAATTAACCACATTTCTTTCCTTCATTTTGTTTTTCTTACCTGTCTCAAGAAGTAGTAACATGTTGTAATGAGATACCTAATTAATCTGGATCTCAAAATCTTCAAAAACCAAGGAAGGTTCTCTGTGCTGACTCGCCAGTGGACTCATTCTGGCTGTAAGGAAGTTCTTTTTCAGTTAATCTGTGGATATTTCACTATATGACCAGGTTATGCTTTCAGCCATCTGTTGAAGCAAAGGAAAGTGATTCTGAAGCCGGAGAGTCCAGATTCTTCTGCACCTGCTAGTTGTGTGAACTTGGACAAGGCATTCAACTTCTTTGTTTATTATACAAAGTTTCTTCAACTGTATAATAAGGATAATAATGTCTTAGTATATTTCTTGCCCAACTGATTTCAGATTCAAATAGAGTGTTTCAGAGTCACCCTTCCCACTCCAACACAGCTTAATTGTGATCAACCTAAAGTGGATTTTGGTTTTAGTCTTTTTCAAATCTTTGTTGCTGATGACTTAGGCTAAAGTTCTCTCTGTGGTGGAACATCTAGACCCTGGAGAGCGTCATTAAACTCTTCACTGGAAATTGACGGGTTGCATTTGATACCTAGTGTGCCTTAATCTCAGGAGTCCACCTAACGGGACTTGTGTTGTTTCTTTTCTACTCTCCAGTTCCATGCTTTTACCTGGCATCTCTGGAAAGGTCCTGAAATTATTTGCTAACCTGACAGGTCTTCAGCCTCTGCTTAAATTATTCAGATGGTGGAATGCGGGTTCGAGCAGAATTTTACACGTGTATCAATGAGATAATGAGATCAGTACTGAGGGCAGCACCCGAATTAACTGTGTCTTGACGGTAATACAGTTCACATGACTAATTTAGACAGGTTTGTAGCTTTGTGGTGGCACTTAAAAAAATAAATAACACAGTCTTCTTTGATGTTTTAGGAAGCTGTGCCTTTAATGTGTTTTGACACCTGTTTTGGGGGGTACCCACAAGTAATGTGCCCGAAGAAATACTGGCTACGGAAAGCGAGTCAGAAATCTAATTAACTGTGATGAAAAGCATTTTGAGCCTCTTTATCCCCAACAAATCAAAATCCTTTATCTAGAACAAAGTGAACAAAAAAAAAAGTTAAGGAAAGAAAGGGAAAGAAAAAAACTAAACAAAGAAGGAAGGAAGGAAGAAAAAAGGGGAAAAAGGAGGGGAGAATTGGTTGGTTACACTCAATTACAAATAAGAATAAATGTTAATATACTAGAATTCCAGAAAGAGACCATAAGGATTTATGAATGAATAGTTTGACCAAAACAAATCAACGAACAAAGAATTAAAATTATTGCTGAGGGTCTAATCTCTGCCCAGCTTCTATCAGACTCTGCAATGTTATAAAACAAATACCCTTCCTTAGCCCCTCATTGTCTGATTGGACAACTATGAAGTAACATTCAAGAATGTAGACACAGAAGGAAAAAAGATGGATGCTAACAATGAGTGCCTTAGGTCTTGGATGGGAAAGAAGGCTGGAATGATCACCTATAGAGTCAAGGACACCTGACCTGAGCCTTAGAAGAAGGCTAAGACATAGGATCTGGATAAGCAGGAAATCCTAGGCATAGGATGGGGAAGGGCATGGGGAGAGGCGCAGGACCATGCGGTGGCGGACGAATTGTGTCAATAGCCCCACTCTTCACCTTCCCCTGTCCTGTGCAGCTTCCTCTCACTCTGCGCAGAGCGTTCTCCTCCATCTCCTGATTCTCGCTTTGGCCAATTCTCAGAGAACATGGCGTCAATAGAGGCTGTAAAAATAGGCTAAAACTATAGAAAAGTTCTTGAATGTGTCTTTTTCTGCCTTCCTCCTCTACCTTTGCCATGAGAAAATTCTCAGATTAACTTGCTAGAGGATAAGACATGTAAGGCAGAGCAGAACTGTCCCAGTTCCCAGTGGAGCTCCTCCCAGACATAGGGGAGAGCCTAGCTCAGGTCAGCAGAGCCCCCTAGCTCCTCCACAGCAGACTGCAGGCACAGGAATAGACTCATTCAAGACCACAAGAATCCCCCAGCCCACCTACATACTCTTGATACAGGGATGCTTCTATTTTAAGCCAATAAGTTTTGAGATGATTTATTATGCAGCATTTTATTGAAATAAGTAACTGATAAATATGTCATGCTTTAAACTGTGCATTTATAATATAAGTTCTAATTTGGGGACAGATTCTTCCATCTTTATGCTGTAGCTGTTTGGAAATCCTCTTTTTTATGGGGGTAGGCGTTAGTGTGAAGAGGAAGGAAGCTCAAAGGCTCATGTTTGTTTACATAAGAGGAAATAGAATTGAGGAAAATACCATCAGCAATTCATTCACAACTAAAATAGTGTTCCTGAAATAGCTAGAAATGAAGGAAAACTATTGGACTTACTTGAATTCTCCCAACTAAGTGCCTCAAGATATCACATTTTATGAAATTAAAAAAGACATTTGAAGTACTAAAAATTAACTTTTTGGTACTGCACATTTTTTTTTTAGCGAGGCAATCCATATTTATTCACTATTTACATTAGGAAATATATATATATATTATACATACAACTTAAATATATGATTTTTGAAAATAATAGAAAACATACTTACCACCCAGATTATGGACAAAACGATTACTGATAACTTTTAAAATCAGCCCTTAGTGATCCTCCCCATACATAACCCCATCTGTCTTTGCCTCTCCCCAGAAATGACCACTAACCAGTATTTTGTGTTCATCTACACTTTTTCTTTAAGACTTTTAGGCTTATGGCTTTCAAATATTTAGGATCAACTGTGATCTCTCTCTTGTCTGCAATGCCATGTTTCTAACTACATACAACTCCACGCATGTCGACTTCATGCTCAGTAGCCTGCTGTCACCTCAGAAATAACACGACTAAAAACAGATTTACCACTGCCCCCCAAAACCAGCTTCCTTTCCAAAATGTTTGAGGTCTGCCAATGCCCACACCCGGTTCCACAAGCCCATGCCGAAGTGGTCATGAGGTTGAACAAGAGAGGAAGCATAAACAGGTTGGCACAAATCCTTCACCACTGCTGAAAAACACTTTGATCCACATATGGCAAATGGGTCACTAGCAACGTCTTGGAGTCATAAAGGTTACATATAATTAGAAAATTACAGACGGCTCCCATATTTTCCCAGTCACCTGACTGAATAAAGACTTGGAAGCAACCAAGATGTCCTTCAGTAGGTGACTGGATAAATAAATTGTGGTCCATCCAGACATGGAATATTATTCAACACTAAAATGAAATCAGCTATCAAATTGTGAGAAGACATGGAGGAAACTTAAACGCATATTACTAAGTGAAAGAAGCCAATCTGAAAAGGCTACGTACTGTATGGTTCCAACTATATGACGCTCAAAACTATGGAGACAGTAAAAAGATCAGTAGTTGCCAGGGATGAGCAGGGGAGGGTGAACAGGAGGAGCACAAAGGATTTTTAGGGCAGTGATAATGTTCCATATGATATTATTATGGTGGATTCATATCATTGTTCATTTACCCAAACCCACAGAACGTACAGCACCAAGAACGAACCCTAATGCCAACTTCGGACTTTGGGTGATAACGATTGTTAACATAGGTTCCTAGATTATAACAAATGCACCAGTCTGGTGAGGGATGTTGATAATGAGGGATGCTATGCATGTGTAGGGGCAGGGAATATATGGGAAATCTCTGTACCTTCTTCTCAATTTTGCTGTGAACCTAAAACTGCTCTAAAAAAATACAATCTATGTTTTAAAGGCTATTTAAGGAAAGGCAAAAATGTGCAACTAATTCATTCATTTTTCCATTCTAGAAAATGTGCAACTTAGATGTTAACTCAGGGCTAATCTTCCTCAAGCAAAAAAAAGAGGAGGATTGGCAATGGAGGTTAGGTCAGAGCGAATCTTCCTCAGGAAAAAAAATGCATATTATGAGATGATTTTATGCATTCTACATATTAGAAGTATGGATGCACATAATCGACATTTAAAACCAGAAATGATGAATGAGGAAAACTTAGAAAAACATTGGGTGACAGAGACTTACTAATAAATAAGACAGTAGACACCACTGCTTTCATGTAGCTTATATTCTACTATAATGGATGGATAATGAAGAAGGAAACAAGATAATCTGAGAAAATGTTAAAATCTCAGAAAATAATGAAGTAGAACGATTTGATAGAGTTGGACTTGAGTAGGGAGAGGCTACTTGAAATAAGACAGTCAAGGAATGTTATTTGAAGAGATCTCATTTGGATCAAAACTGAGTGATGAGAAGCTGCCATGTATAATTGTAATGAAAACCATGGGTGGAGGGGGTTAAAAGGTAAAAAGTAACAATAAAAAAATGCATAAACTTGTGAAGAACATGAGTTCTACACATAGAAGGAAAAGGGGATACAGTTATCAATTGTATTTAGGGTCAGACTATAGATAATACAGGGGTGACAGTGCTGCTGGCAGGGATGTGGTGCCCCCAAGTCCTGGTTAGCACCCTTTAAATCCCTTTTGTTCATCTAACTAACTACTCTATCCTCCTATTTGCTTGGAATTTTTTATTTTAAAATATCTCAAGTTTGGCTTGTACGAAGGTTATTTATTCCATAAATGTGTGGAGCGATACTGGGCCATCTCGACTTCCTTATCTGGTTCTCTGTGATTAACCAAGGTTTATCGAAATTGAAAAAGTGCTATATCTACAGCTGCTTTTTATTTATATTTAACTTTTGGTTTGTAAGTTTGAGAAACCAAAGAGAAATTTCCTAAAGCACATAATGGGAAACTGAGTCATGTAACTCAAAAGTACAGGAGTAGAGTTGATTTAGGCAAGGTTGGATCCTGGAGCTCAGTAGAGAGTATCAGAGATTAGTATCTTGACATCTTTCACCTCAAGGCTACTCTACATTGGCTTAACTCTTGGGGAGATTTTCCCTACATATTGCCTTCCAGCTTCTCACCCAGTGGCTTGAGAACTTTCAATTCCCGATAGTTTCAAGAGTGTCTCTGGATTGGGTTTCTATTGACTACCAAGTCATATGTCCATCATTGAATAAGTCACTGTGACCAAGGTAGTGGAATACGCTTGTTGAACTAAGAGGACAGAGGGGACTTTTCCCATAAGAAAATCAAATTCACTTACAAAATTGTGGTGAAATCTATTATGGGAAGGCACAAACAACAAATATCTACTATAGCAATAGTTCTCAAACTGTTGTCCCCACACCCTTCAAGGTGTATCACCTGTTAGAAGTGCAAATTCTTAGGCTCTACCCTAGAGGTGCTGAGTCAGAAATTCTGGGAGTGGACCCAGTAGCATATACTTTAGCAAGTCGTCCAGACGATTCTGATGCACACGGAAGTTTGAGAATCATGGCTCTACACCATTGTACTTAGAACAAAATCCACACTCTCTTTCCACAATCTACAAAGGCATATACTACATGGTCCTCTTTTATCTCTTAGAGCTATCTGTGTCATCTCTGCCTTGCTCATTGTATCTTCTTTCAACTTTTCAACCTTCCAAGTAATTGTCATCTCATGGCATTTGTATATGATGTTCCCTCTGCCTAGAGTGTTCCTCGTGTGGCTAGTTGTTCTCATAATTACAGTAGCCTTTCAAAAGTCATCTCTCAGAATCCTGACCACAATAAAGAATTCCCCTCTCAACCCAAACACCTCTATCACATTTTATTTCCTCTATTTTCATATCATAATCTAAAATTAACTTACCTATTTATTGATTCAGGTATTTGTTTAGACAACTATTAAGATAGATAATTGTCTTTCTGTTTCTCTGCCCAACATCTCTAGACTATAAGTGCTATATGGGGAGGAGTAATATTTGACTTTTGGCTGTAATATCCCCAGTACATAAAACAGTTCCTGGCATATAGAAGGTGCTCACTAAATATTTATAGAATGATTTAATGAGTAAATCATTGAACACTCTATGGTGGTTTCTGCTGCTCCATTGTTACCATCAGGCATCAAAGAAGGGAACAGCAGAGTGCAATTATTAAGTATGGGAGGTGTCAGGATGTCCCTGAGGGAAGAAACTACAAAAACCACAAGCATGGTGTCTAGTGATAAAAACTCAGGAGGTCCCAATTTCTCAAATAAAACCATTCTGGCTTTCCAGCCACGAAGACCACATCCTTTCAGATGCTTGTGTTAAAGCAAAAAAGGGAGGAGTCATCCCTTTCAAACAACAGAGCAGGATATTTAAATTTGGGGTTTTCCTTCATTTACAGTACATTTTCATCTTTTACGGAACAACACTAACATAGGGAGAGAAGGATAGGAGGAAGGTTTATTTTAAACAATGTAAAAATTGAGGAATTTGATTCCAAGGTTGGGGTAGGAAGAAAGCTACATAACCAACTAACTAAAATAGAAACTTAGGGATGTAGATAAATATTCCTATGTGGGTGAGAAGAAATAGATTTACAAATAGTTGTTTGGGAACAAAAATAATAAATTGCCTTAAAATAGTGTACAAAATTAATTTATGCCAAGGGTTCACAAACATGGTGATGACCCCTCCAACGGTGGCATTCATCTGGGTTTGGTTCCCTATAAATAGATTCAGCCATCCCTAAAGAGTGGCATGAAGAGTCTGCTGGCAGTCAGAATTAATTTCACCACTGGATTATCATTGTAGATGTTCCCACATTTCTGATATTACAGAAACCTGAGTGATCAGTTACTGTTTGCTATTATTCCAAACACATGTTACAACTTACTCTTGACAGTAATTCTTGATGGGGAGCAAAAGGTTTGAGAAAAATTCATCAATAAGTTTAAACTTCTCTTTTCCTATTAGGTTCAATGTCCTCTATGGCAAAAAATTTGATGTTTAATATTCAAGTGATAAACTTGAATGGTATGAACTCTAGCTTGGTGCCTTTTTGTTGCTTGGGGAGAGAAGCATCAGTAATAGTATTTTAAATCTATTACCACAGTGGACTTGGAGGAGGAAACTCTGAGGCAGACAGGGATGCTATTGTTGTGTCTGCTTTACAGGAGGGGAACAATATCTAGTCATTTAGAGCCAGTTGCTAAGCTGTGATTAGAATCCAGGTATTGTGCCCCGTGTTTTCTTATCATTATTACAATAAAATGTATAATCCACAAGTTAGACAGAAAAATCCCAAAAGTATTTTAAATGACAATGTATTAATAGCAAGCCAAGGAAAGCCAATTTAGCCAATTTTAAACTGAGCTTAACTTACAGCACAGCAGGGAGGCTAAAAGTACAGACTCTGCACTAGGACAGGCGATATTTGAATCCTGGCTCAACCACTTGGATGGTTTTTAATCTGTGTGCCTCAGTTTCCTCATCTGGAAAATGGATTAATACAAATGCCAACCTCATAGGGTTGTTATGAAGAGTTAACAAGACAATGTAAGTTAAGTGTTGAAGAAAAGAGCATAAAAAAAGAAAATTCTCTAAAAGCTTGTTATTCACTAATGTCAGTCTAAAATTCTTATTTTACTGATTAAGAATGAGAAATCTTGAAGAGCGTGTTTTGATTATTTAATTTTGACCTTCACCAAGGACAGAAATGAATGCCAAGGGAGCTATCCAACAGGTAGCAGAATGTCTATCCCCTGCCTTCACCCAGAATTACAATGCCAAAACATCGAAGTCTTCCATTGACTACAGTGGTGGGGCATCTTCAGTGATTTCATGGCAGAAAAATCCGCAGTGAAGAATCAGTTAAATTCGAATTCTCCAAATGAACAAAATTAAAACGTAAATAGTTGAAATGATGGGGACACAAAAATTAGCCTACAACTAAAAGAGCTACAAACACACGTGCATGTAAAGAAGTCCCTTCCTTTCTTCATAATGTTTTGCCCTTTCTTCCTGTCACATTTAAGAACTCCCCCAGCATTTCCAAAGGTTTTGTGTATTACTGATTATTTTGAAAGGAATGCCAGGTACCCATGTGGGAGACCTTTCTTATAATAAAATTGGATTGGAAAAAGCAAAACTATGAATGTTTAGCAAAAACAAACTTTGAAAGGAAACTCAACTTTTTTTAATGTTTCCTTGGGCATTTTTCTAAAATCAGCCTCATTTCTGCATAATATTTTTCTTGGTTGGGCAAAGGCTGGTTAAAATATTCATTATTTTTTTAATGTACTATGCTGCTATTTGCAGCTTCAGGTAGTTAATATTTGTGTTTAAGCTTTGCAGTTCAAATGGGAAAATCCACTCTAAACAGCATTGCTGAACAGCATGAAGGAATCCTTCGAAACAGGAGGTCCCTTTCCTGAATACCAATCAGTGTGGCTTTCCTCTGTGGCTGGGAGAGGAAGCACTGAGCAATGTTTGCACTCCACCATGTCCTGCATGTCACAAGCTTAATTTCTAACACTGGCCGCCCTGTCGACAGAATTTCCGGATGGCAGAATGAATTGAACCTCTGAAGACGGACGGCGCTACTGTGTCTCCAGATGATGTCAACGTCTTTTGGGACAACAGCATGAAAAGGTGAAATATAATCAGCAAGAGCCCGGCTCAAGATTACCTCCAAGAGTGCATGTGTACGTAAATATGATAGATCAAACTTATAAGAAAAATCACTGGTGTTTATATACAGGCTTGGGTTAAAGTGCAAGTGTGAGTGGAGGATAGAAAAAGACCTCTGAATAATGACTAAACAGGCTAAGGAAAGGATTCTCTTCACATATGCGAATTTAGATTCCAATGAACACTTGCTAATATCTACTGTATACTAAGTCTCTATCTTCTATCTCATTTAATGCTGATAATAGCTTAGACAGAAATTGTTAATTAGGAAAATAGAAATGAGAAAATTGAGGTTCAGAAAGGCTTAGCTCCACTTTCCCAAGAATTAACTAATATTCATTTTTTTCAAATATGTTAATTGAACACTTACTATGGATCAGAATCTATGCCCCTACCAGAATGGGGACACAATTATGAGCAGGACAGGGGTAGGACATGAACTCAAGTTATGTGCAATATCATTTATTATTTACTCCTTACAGTTGTCAGTTCACTCAGTGATACTCTTAGACACACTGGTATATCAAATTACAATCAATCCATGACACTCATATTATCTTTAAAAGGATATGTATGTGCTATGTTTACTTATGTGTGTTTTTCTTCTACTTTTCCTCTTTTCTTTATACGGAGAAGAAAATAAATAACAGCGTTATGTCTGTATAATCCTCCTGTGTTACGTCCCATCCTCTCCACAATGCTTAATTATTTTCCCTCAAGAGCTTTGAGATCATCAATCGTCAGAATGGTTTCTGTCCTTCCCAAGGCAGAAAAGAGGTTAATTTTAGGAGACGTTGGCTTCTTGCCAATGAACCACTGAGATGACAGAAGAGGAAAATGAATGTTGTTCTGTTCCCTTCTCCTAACTTTTTCCTTAACTCGGTCCCTTTTCTAACCTTATTGTTCCCTGGTCTAGCCTAGGACACCCAAGCCTGGTTTGACTAGAATTAATCTAAGCTACAATTGCCAGGCAACTTTAGCTAGTATGGCACCACTACCAGATCTGCAACTGTGTATATTCCCTGCAAAGAAAGTTTGCAGGCCCCTCCATCTGATCTTACTTGCAAACTAGGTTTCTGCTCTCCCCGCTTTAGGTTGTTTGTTTTTATCACAGTTCATGCATTTGAAGGTTGAGAGAAGAGTTCAATGACTTCCTTGCTTCCGATTGCTGCCTCTAGTCCATAATCCCTCCTTCCCAAGGACAATAATAGCAATATCAATCTGATCACAAAATCCAACTCTTGCATCTCATGCTGTTTGGCTATCCTGTGTTTTCTCTCTTTCCATGCTGTCATCTACTAACTTCCTGGTCACTCCCTCTCATTCATCCAGCATTATGACGCTGGGCTTATATTTTTCATCTTTTCTCCTAGTAGAAAAACGATCCAACACCCTCATCCCACTTGTATTTCCTTTGCTCCTCCTTCTCGTTTTCCTACCCTTCACTTCAGCTCCCCACTTATAACCTCCCCGGACCTTATTATCTCATGTAAATACTCTACCTCAAAAATTTAAGCATCCTCTTCCTGGCTTCAACCTCCTCCTTGTCAATATTACATTTTAAGTATTTCCATCATGACTCTCTTTTGCTTCCACAATACCCTCACTTTCCATTCTCCCATACCTTCACAAACCTCATTAGCCAGCTTATATTTTAAGATGCTTTACAACAATATCTGCCTTATCATTTCATAAATGGCCTTGCTTCTCTTTCTTTATTTTCTTCACACTTTCTGGCAATTCCCACACATAATGTAATATACTTTTTGGGTGCTCCACCCAAGCATTCAAATGTTGTTAGGGAAATTCACATAATAGGGCTATTGGATGCAACTATCAAATGGTAATAATCATTATGAATGGGCTGTCAACACTGCTGGGGACTTGTAGACTGCTTTCATTAAGAGTCCTGATTCTTTGCTGTTCACTGTTTCCATACCCCTTGACATGGACTTTTGAGTTTCTCCTACTAAAGAAGAAGAGTCTGTTACCCCACTCTTTGATCCTGAATTTGGGCGTGTGACTGGCTTTTGTCAATGGGATGTTAGCAGATGTGATGCATGCAGAGGCTTGAGAACATGCTTGCATGTTTCCACTTCTGCTCTTGCATCTCTGTCTTGGCCATGAGAACATGCCTTGGCTAGCCTGTTGGAGATTAGAGACACTTGGAGAGGAGTCATTCATCCCAGTGGCCCAGCCGAAGCCGGCCTAGATCAGTGAAGTCAGCCAGTCTCAAAATATGTGAGGAAGTTCAGACAACTCCAGAACTACGAGGTTAATCTACAGACTCACAAACTAAATAAAAGTGTGTTATTTACCTTTGGGTTGGTTTGTTATGCAGCACTGCCGTGACGATATACTGGTACAAAGCTCCTGCTGTGTGTCTCTGATTTACTTGTGCTCTAATTCCCAAAACAATTTGTTTCATCTCAGTCTCAAAAAATAGCCAAATGCTTCACAGTGATAATGGAGGCCATCTAAGGCTAACTCCCTCAACCTCCTTCCAGGAAATCTATAAACTTTCCAGCATCCGCATCATACTATCCTGTGTCTGTCCAATCTCAGTAAAGAACTTACCCTTTAGCTGTCCTTAGAATTTGTGCTTTAAATCCTATTGCTTCCCACTGTTATGTTTTCTATCTCATGTGTGTTCAGCCTTTCCTTTTCCGCATGATATATTCATCCTCAACTCATTTCCATCTGGCCTTTAGCCTCTTCTTTCCATGCAAAATTTTACTTTGGGTCATCAGTGACTCCTAAATAGAAATGTTTTCAATTCTCATCTTAATTTACCTTTGAGAATCACTCAGTAATACCGACCACGCCTTGATTCTTAAAACATTCTCTTCTCTTTATTTCTATGACACAGGCTGTTTTGGTTTCCCCCTTACATCTTTGTTTACTTCTCTTGTATCTCCACTTGAGATTTAATCTTATTTATCCAGCCAAGAAATGTTATTTTTTAAGGTTTGTTCCTAGGCCCTCTTCTTATATTTGACATGAAAACAAAGAGATCCCATCTGGGCTAATGGCTTCAATTATCATCTCACCATAAATGACTCACAAATTAGTGTTTCTATCACAGGCCCGCCTCTGAGTTCAAAACCCCTTCATCCAGCTGCCTCCTTGATATGTCCATTTGGATTTCACTAAGGCACTTCAAATTCAGCAGTTTCTGAATAAAGTTCATTATCTACTCCCCTCCAACTATCTCAGGGAATGACGACCATCATCCATTTGGCTACATAAACCAGAACCTTAGAGCCACCCTTTCCAACCTCCTATCAAACACGGCCACTTAGAAGTCCTGTGGATTTTATCTTCCTACATCACTCAGAGGTGGCCATTCTCTCCCCCTCTAGGGCCATCACCTTATTCCAAGCTTCTGCCTTCTCTTGCGGAGGTTACTGCCTCACCGTAGCCTCCCTGCCACCAAAGTAGACTTGGTCTAGTGTGCAAAGTCATACTTTCTTTCTTTCTCTCTCTCAGACACACAGTCATGTTTAAAATACATCTAATTTTTCATTTCACTTGGAATAAAGATCAAAATTCTTAAGATAACCTGCAAGGCATGATCTGGTCACCACCTATTTTTACAGCCTCATTTCATACATGTACCCCCACTCTCTGCCTTCTAGCCATTCTGACCTTTTCTCCAGTTTCTTGAACTTTTCATGCACCCTCCTGCCATAAGGCAGACCTCCTGATGAGTTGCAGCTTGAAGGTGCCAACTCCCCAGGCACTTGCTCCTTCTCTGGGCAGGAGCATCACCTCTCATATACCACAGTATCTTCCAGAAGTCAAAGATCTACCTATATGGACTTTTCTATGCTTCCTGCTGCTGAAATTTCTTCTAATCATATGCTTTACTTTGTCTTGTCTTTTTAGATTCTATAATCAGCTGGTCTCAGTTTGCCAACAAAAGTGCCTTGATTTTGACATATATCTTTTTCTTTTTCTTTTTTCTTTTTTTTTTGGTAAGGAAGATTGGCCCTGAGCTAACACCTATTGCCAATCTTCCTCTTTTTTTTATTCTCCCCAAAGCCCCAGCACATAGTTGCATATCCTAGTTGTAAGTCCTTCTGGTTCTTCTCTGTGGGATGCCACCACAGCATGGCTTGATAAGTGGTATGTAGGTCTGTGCACAGGATCTGAACCAGTGAACCCCAGGCAGCCAAAGCAGAGCATGTGACCTTAACCACTACACCACCGGGCCAGCCCCAACACGCATTCCTAATTATGAAATATTTTAACTTCACTGTATTACTGTTTATAAACCCCTGGATGATCCCTGCTCAGATGAGTGTATAGGAGTTTCAAAGAAATCCTTCACACAATCCTTCCTCTGACTCTAGTTAAGTTTTACAATGTCATGGCCTGTATCTGTCTTGTTCGCTAATGCATTCCCAGCTCCTAGAGGAGTGCCTGGCAGAGCAAGCATCAATAAGCATTTATTGAATGAGAAGAGAAGAAAGGGAAAGAGGGAGGGGGGGAGGGAGGATGAGAGAGGACAGAAAAAAAGGAAGGAATGAAGAGAGGAAACCACATGGAATAAACATGATACTGCTGTTTTCAGGCTCCAGAATTCAATGGTCAATAATAAGAATTAATCCTGCCCCCTTGCTTTATAATTACCAAAGCAGTCTTTCCCTAAAGAGACGTGAAATCCACTGAACGTGTACCCAGCTCTCCATATTGTGGTGTCTAGTCTTTCTTCTAAGAAAAATATAGATGTGTGTTTTTGATGTAGCACTGGAAAGACAGAGTCTGAAATGGCCTCGTAAATCTCCAGAAAGCAAGGGCGAACGCAGACCTTCAAAGGCTCCTGCAGAGCAGTGCTGCCTGCCTCTACAAGCTCCCCCTGCAGCCTGCAGCCGCTTTGGAATGCAGCTGCTCTCCCAGAAACATCTTAGGGCCTACAAGCTGAGGGCTTCTCCTTTGACCTCTCACTTCCCTCTCTTTTGATCGCTTTTGTCACCTTTACATTCTGACATGTATTATAGGCACTTTTCTGTCTCTTGGCCTGATTCAGCAACTGTCTAATTTGTTGCCATGGTTGTGTTTTTGGTTTTAGTTCACTGGCAACATTCTGAGAGGTGGGGTCTGAAAATCCAGACGAGTTTCAAGCTCTTCTTTTGTCACGAGATTTTTTTGGGTTCCCTACAGAACGATGATTTTCAGCTAACACTACCTGCATCTTCAGTTCAACGACTCGACAAATAATGTTGTGTTGGGAGGGAGGCAGAAGGAATCCTGCTGCCGCCTCAGAAGCTAAGGCAGGGTGCTGTTAGGAAGCGTCGACAGAGAGAACAGAGTTAACAAGAAAGAGCAAGGGGGTTGGTCATATCCTATTACCCCGATTCAGAGGCAGTCAGTCCCAGGTTAGCTCAGGTGGATACACAGACCAAAAAGAGAGCAGGTCCATTTTACACATTCCCAAATTCTATTCTTTAGTTTATAATGTGAATATATATTCTGAAGCAGTATATATACATATATTTCAATGGATCTGATTCCCTCCATCTGGCCAAAGTCCTCCTAGATCACTTTTCTCTGGAGGATTTAGATGATCCTGACCCAAAAGGGGTTATTTGAATGAAGGTGCAATGGTGTGTCATCTCTCCCATTCTATTGACTGGGATGGGTCTTGGCGTCGGTCCGACAGGCTTGGTTTCTGACTCCCAACTCTACTACCAGATGGCCCTAAGGACTTGGGTAGGGCAGGTTATGTAACATCCCTAAGCCTCTGTCTTCTCGTCTCTTAAAACGAGCTAATGATAAATACCAACCTCCTGGAGCTTTTGTGAGAACTAATGCCTGAGGTGCCCAGATAATTGCAGGCTCTGATAGGTGTTGAATTCCTTCCCATCTTTCTTGTGGAACATAAGACTTACAGAACCCTATAAAGTAGCATGATTTTAGGATCTTCCTGATTCAGGAAGAGCTGCTTATCTGAACAGAGAAGTTTGATCTTCTACAATCTATAGTAGTTACTTCCTTCTTCCGATGAAAAACTCTGATCCCCAAATTAATTCTTTTATTTATTTTTATATGTGTTTTGCTCGTACTGTTTTTAGCACTGATAATGGTCAGGAGGTTGTTTTATCTGAAGGTAGCACCAAAAACATTATGTGCATTAAAATGCACAAAAATCTATTTGAACTGTAGAACATCTTAGTTGTGTGTATGTGCTAATCTTATGAAAGATACTACAAGGAAGGGTAACACAAAATTCCTGCCTTTCAGCATTTAACACTTATACCACACATGAAGCATTGAATTAGGATTCAGTGATACATTAGTGACCAAAGCACAACAAAGTCCTTGCTTCCGTGAACTTATGATCTAAAGGGTCAGGAACTCTTGCACTAATAAATCTATAATTATGAGGCCGTGCCACTGCTGTGTGCTCCATGCTTGGAAGCACGCATGATGCAAGAATTCGAAACATATTTGCTGAATGACTGAATGAATGTTAGTTGACTGAAGTTGAAATAAGTATTTAAAGAGACAGGAACCTTGATTTAGAGAATGGAGCAAAGAAACTTGACTCTGAAGCATTTTCACAAGGGGTTGATATGATTGGTTTTGCATTTAAGAAATCACTCTGATTTTTGTAAAAAATAGATTGGAGGACGTCCAGAATAACCACAAGGACACCAGTGAGAAGGCGAATATAATACTCTGAGTGAGAGATGATTTGAACCTGGACTCAGGAGTTGACAGGACTGATAGAGAAAAGTCAAAATGGTGATGGTCTGGAAAGCAGAGAGGAGACAAGTAAGGACAACAGCTGGTATTTACTACATGCCAAGAATAGTTTTAAAACTACACAGGTATGATCTCAATTAATCCTTTCCATAACTTTATGAAGAAGATTCTATTGTTATCCCTTTTTACAGGTGAGAAAACTAAAGTAAGAAGGCATTAACTAAGTTGCCCAATCACAGAGTAAGTAGTTGCGCCAGAATCCAAACCTAGATTTTCAAAATATTTTAAGAGAATAGCCTTGTTAAGTTTCTGGATCATTCCAGAAAAAGAGAAGTATCATTATCTCCATTTTCTAGATGGGCTAAATGAAGCATAGAGTGAAGAGTTAACCTACAAACCAGATATAGAATCGCACGCTGTTAAATAAACAACAGTTCTTATATCAGTTCAGGATTTTTCTGTCTTCTGTTACCTAACGTCAATATCAATGCAAGTGATAAGTGGTTATACTGTGTTTGCAGCGCCCCATGCTGTGTTTCCTGAGGACTTAAATTTAATGTCATCTTCTTGCATTCTTCTTTGGCCTTCTCCTCCTCCTCCTTATCCAGATTAAATAATCATCACTTATGATTCCCATTTAAATCTCTAAGATTGAGGACAAATATAAATTTGCTATAACTCTTGCACAATGTTCTCTTATAAATGGGAAATGCCTTTGTAACTGTAATTTTCTATTATTTATCTAGGTTATTGATTAACCTTTAAGCAAAGAATTGCGTATTCTTCGATTATTGAATAGAGTATTGATTCTAGAGTATTGATTAACCTTTAAGCAAAGAATTCCTTCCTAATTGTGTTGTAGTCTTCATGGACTATAATAGTCCTTTAGATTATATTTCCTAAGAAGATTCTGAATTATTCTAACATATTTCTCTGACTTGTCCTGGGACCACCATGATTTATAAAATAATCATTTATTATACATATATCATGATCTGGTGCTGAGTATTCAGTGGTGAATGGATCAGACATTGTCCTTGTCTTCATGAAACTTATACTCTACCGAGGGATTGTTTGGTTTTCTAAACAACAACCAATTCTCCAATTCTTCAACACCAACTGGGCGTCCAACAATTCAATTCAATTCTGACACTAGCTACCCAGAGTTAATGCAGACCCTGCAAGTTAAGGGCTCAGGCCCACAAGACTACCTCCACTTTAGATGCCAGCCACAAATGGGGTCCCCAGGCTGCTTGCACAGTCAACTACAAATTATGGGGTTCCCTTAAACTTGCCCTTTCTGGTTCAATAATTTACTAGAACATCTCACAGAACTCAGGAAAGTGCTATGCTTATGATTACAGTTTTATTACAAAGGATACTACTTAGGAAGAGCCAAATGGAAGAGATGCATAGGGCAAGATGGTGGGTAAGGGGAGGCCACAGCTTCCATGGCCTCGCTGGGCACAGCACCCGCTCAGCACATCAACGAGTTCACCAACCTGAAAGCTTCCTGAATCTCGCTGCTCAGAAATTTTTGTTGAAGTTTCATTACACAGGCATGATTGAGTAAATCATGAGCCACAGGTCGTTGGACTTCATCTCCAGCCTCCCTCCCCTCACCCAGAGGTTGGGAGCAGGACCTGAAAGTTCCAACCCTCACATGCTTGGTCTTTCTAGTGATCAGCCTCCATCCTGAAGCTATCTAGGGGCCCCACCATGAGCCACCTCTTTACTATAAACTCAGGTATGGTTGAATGGCACTCATCATGAATAACAAAATTCACTCCTATCTCTCAGGAAATTCCAGGAAGTTTCAGGAGATTTGTGCCAGCAACCAGGGACAAAGACCAAATATCTGTGTTACGCTGTATCACAGGGATACAAGTAAATAGCCAGGAAATTAATTATAGAGATTCGTTCTCTCTGACATCATCTCTAATCAACTTTACTGCACACACAGCTGCTATCAGCCGTGCCCACTCCACTTCTCCCCATTTGGAGCTTGTTCCAACCCTGTGTGGGGTCCAGTGTCAGGATCTTCTGTCCGCACTATATTTGTCAGGTATATGTTAGGTCCTGCAAGGAGCAAAAGGCACGCTCATATGGGATTCTGAAAAAAAGTTAGTGATCTGCCTATGTACAGAGAGAAGCAGGGTTTAGAGATCCAGCAAAAGATGGGAAACGCTCCTTGATTAACAACAGTAGAAATCCATCATCATCTCAAGATCTGAGAGCAGCAAAGACGGAAAATCACATTATTGAGAACTGGCGAGGATTGGAGTGGTAGAAGAGGGGTCACCCTATAGGAGCTGGAGTCCTGGAGGAACACCGGCACTGGCAGAACCCGAGGTGCCAGAAAAGGGAGAGAATAGAGAAGGAAATAACCCAACCTCTCTATTCTCCAGCCACCAGTTCTTTACAGAGCTTAAGTGAGCCTGCGAGATGTAGTCATTGACCCAATGACATTATGACCCAGGAAAGAGAAACAGGAAAAATTCATCTATGAGAGAAATTAGAGAAACACCATCACATTTTCTGCTCAAGTTCATATCTTTTCAATGACTTCTGTGACCACAGCATGCTGGTCCTATTAACATGAATAGCTAGTTGCTAGGAACAATCTTGAAATGCTCCCAAATTTTATTTTAATAGATAATATCTTCTAAGGCTTATGAGTCTTTGGTTTGATGTAATCAACTGCAGGGGTGTGTGTGTATGAGTGACTACAGATTGCTTTGGATATTTACCATCCCTTGAATAGAATTAGCTGAAAAATCTAATTAGTAACCAAAATATCTGCTGTTTATTTAGACTTTCTCTAATTTAGGGCTTCTCAATTATCAGCACTACTGGTATTTTGTGCTGGATAATTATTTATTCTGAAGGGGTATCCTGTACCCTCCCCACAACAGTTGTGACAATCAAAACTATCTCCAGATATCGTCAAATGTCCCCCGGGGACCGAAATCACCACTAGTCGAGAACCACCACTCTAATTGATTCTGTGTTCATTAAAAAACAAAATGAAGTTAATAAATCACTGAGTTCTTCTGACACTAATTCATTTATCACCTGTGGTAGACAGCCTACAAGATGGCCCCCAAGGATTCTTGCCCCCTTGTATTCACACCCTTGTGTATTCTAAGCCATATTCTATGAGGGTTGCTTTGTGTGACCAGTAGAATATAGCAGAAGTGATGGTATGGCACTTCCAAAATCAGATTATAAAATATTGCAGCTCGATCTTAGGCTCAGTCTTTGTTGTGTTGCTTGTTCTGGGAGAAGCCAATTGATACGTCACAGGGACTCAGGCAACAAATGAAGAGAGCCATGTGGCAAGGAACCGCGATCTCCATCCAAAGCCAGGAAGAAACTGAGACCTTCCAGTAGCCACGTGCTTGAGGGCAGGAGCACATTCTCCAGGCCCAGTTGAACTCAGATGACTGCAGTCCTGGCCAACAGTTTAACTGTGACCTCATGATAGACTCCAAGCCAGGACAACACAGGCAAGCTGCCCCCAGATTCCTAACCTCAGAAACTGTGAGATGATAGCATTTAAATATTACACAACAAAGCACATTATGAATACAATTAAAAGAGAAGTGATGTTCTGAGAAAAGATCTGTGCAGTTTAATTAATTAATTTGTAATTAAAAACTAAGAATACAAAGCTGTACTTAAAACTGGTGAGAAAAATATGGGTACAAGTTATGAATAGGCAATTCATAGTAGAGGAAAAATATTGACTAATATGAATAGTCCAACAAAGATAGGCTGATGGAAATTTAAATGGATGCCATTTTAGAGACCAGTTTAGGACTATATTGTAAAATGTAAAAATCCCAATTTTAGGTATATCATGGCTAAAAAATGTAACTTTTGCACATGTGCATAAGGAAATGTGCAAGAATACTGATCTGTTAATTAATTTAACAAGTATTTATTGAGCACCTATTATAAGCTAGACACTGTTCTAGATTCTGGGGATTTATCAGTACTAATTAGACAAAAATCTCCTCTTACAGAACTTACATTTTACCTGTGAGAAGATACAAAGAAAATAAAAATTGAGTAGGTGCTGTTACAGAACGTGTGGTAAGGAAATATCTGTCTGATATGGGAAGATTTGAGCATAGACCTCAAAAAATAAGAGGGCAACCTAGGGCAGATATCTAGGGGGAAACAAAGGCTCTGAGGCAGGTGTCATTCTAGAAACAGACAGAAGGACAGTAAGACTGGAGCAGAATGGTTGACAGAAGATTTATGAGAGATCAGAATGGTGGTTGAAAAGGCTTGTAAACTGTGATAGTGACTTTGGATTTTATTCTCGATGACATGGGAAATTAGAGGAAAGTACTAAGTCTAAAATGGCATGGTTTGCCTCATATGTCACCCTGGCTGCTGTGTTAGAATAGATTTTGAAAGGCATGAGTAGAAGCAGGGAGATGAGTTAACCAGAGGCTCTTGACATTAATCCAGGTGAGAGGGATGGCGATGGCTTTGATTACCATGGATTTATTCAGAAGATAGAGCTGATAGAATTTGCTGATGGGTTGATAGTGAATGGCAATGGGAAGAGGAGTCAAGGATAGAAAGAAAAGAGTCAAGGATGACTCCTACACTCTTGTCCTACTTTCAGTACTCATAGGAACATTGAAAATTGTAAACAATTGAAGTGACTACCAATAGTGGAATGGATAACCAAATGGTACACATTTGTATATTATATTAGACTAGTATTAAATGAAGGAATTTGATCTATATGTATCAATTTGAATAAATCTTGAAATTATAATTTTGAATAAAAAATGCAACTTGGAAAATTATATCCATGTATAATATCATTCATGGAAATTTCAAAAGATATAAAATGGTAATATATTTATTATGGATACATATATAGTGAAAGTAAGGAAATACGAATAGAGGACAGTAGTTTTCTTGGGGCCAGGACTGGAGGAGAGAAAGAAGTGGCAGACCTTTTGTTAGCCATTGTGGTCCCCTTGTACAAATTTTTAAAATGTAAACCAACCCCTTGCAGCAGCTCCACACCAGGGTATTGGCTGGACTAAACCCCTCCATCACCCCTCCTTAGCTGGACATTCTTGGGCAACACCTTTGTGAAATGAGAAATGGTGCTGCGGAGGGAGAGAAGAAGCCTGCATGCGTATCTACACTGCTTTATTTTTCTTGAAATAAAACAGAACCTGATCTGGAGAAAATATGTCAAATGTTAGTGTATGACGGTTCTTGGTGTAAAGTAGATGAGGAATTGCTATAGTGATCCCTGCACATTTCATATATTAGAAATATTATATTTTCAAAAATTTCAAATTTGGTAAGGGCTACCCTGTCTTAAGGACCAACTATGTGTATCACGGCATCAGCACTTTCACACAGCCTGAGGGTTTGACAGACCTGCTAGGAATCAGGCTCAGCAATTTAGTTACTAAGACTCCCTCTCCTCATCTGCAAAATGAGATCATAAACCTATCTGCCCCAAAGAGTTGTTGAAGACGTGTGATCTACCGTTATTATTGCCATCAATGCCAGTAATGACTATACACTCACAAAAACATGACAGAGATATGATCAATTCTATTTCCAATGATAGAAAACATAATGTCAAAGAAATTATGTCAATGAAATATTTTAGTTTTCACAATTGGTGAGAAAGAAGACTTAGGATTCCAATCCAGATCTGCATGATGCAAAAATGTGTGATCTTCCCCTGATACATACACCAAAAAGGCATTAATTGAATGTGCCATGCATTGGTTTAAGGGACTTAAACAGCATAAGGAAGAGAAGAGTGATGCTCAGGAATGTTGTGATGCACATGCAGAGTGGAGAGTGGCTAAATGCATAAAGACGAAGGAGCAAAATCTTGCCTTCAAATAAAAAAGGGAGCGTGCAACTACATGTGTGTAAGTATCAAGGTCAGAACCGAGAAGTCAGCTCCCCTGGGGTAAATGCCTGTTTCCTGCGAGTGTGCCACGCCTGTGTTTTATGAGTTCCTTATCACTGGGTGGAGAAAAATTGTGATGGACAGAAACGTTGTCACTGCCTTTAGAGCAAGCATTCCTAAAGGCAAACGAACACATGGTTTCGTTTAAATTTGTAGTTTTAAACATCAAGGCCTATGATAATCAAATTTGTTGTCATCCTTAGAGGCTGCTGTTGGAATCTTTAGTTTGACTGAGAAAGCAACTTCTTAAACTCTTACTTGTCTGTGTCCTGCACTCCCTGTGTTTTACAGAGCGAAGTTTCACTGAGATTGTGCACGTAGTTCCGCAATGGATTATACGCTCAGCCCAGATGAATTAAATCTACTATTTCTGTTTTATAATGATTTGCAGACTGAAAGCGTGTATTTTAAACATTAGCACCTGTAGATTTCTTGTTGACCAGGATCTCCTTTTCATTTATAATGTGAATTCTTCAGATGTTATTGCATTTTGTAAAATGAGTTGACGTTTGAAAGCTAATTGAAGAGGATTTTTTAAAAAGCAAATCCCTCACTGACATCAATAATGTGGCTAAGGAATGTGTTATGAGCCTTGAAAGTTCAAAAGGAGCTTTTTCTTCTAACATGGTTCAATTAGCCTTTTTTCTCCAATTATAATTTTAAACAGTAAGTTCAAATACAGTACACAAATATATTGTCCAATACAGTAGCTATCAGCCACATGTAGTTATTTAAATTTAAATTAATTAGAGTGACATAAAATTAAAAATTTAGTTTCTCGGTCACATTAGCCACATGTCAAGGGTTCAGCAGCCACATTGAGACTATTGGCTGGCATATTGGGCAGCAAATATTCTAGAATGTTTTATAGGATTTCTATGATTGCAGAAAATTTTATCAGCCCTTCTGTAAGGCATATAGAAAAGGACCAGGACAAAAAAATATTCATTTTATAATCCCATCACCATTCTCCCTTACACATAAGAAAACATTTTATTTTATTTCAAAAAAGAAAAGCACAACAAACAACAAACAGATTTCAAGTATTTTAAAAATACGTCTATCAGAAAAATATATCCATGATTAAAGAAACCTCAGGTTTTTTTCTCTGATTAAATACTTTAAGATTTGCTATGCTAAAAACATTACAGTAAAAAGAAAGAAAAACAGTGCTATTATTAACTTCTATTAAAATATGTGCATTTCTTCTAGGATTTTGTTTGAACAAGCCAGATGTCTGAGAATGCTGAGTACCAGTGAATGCATTAATCAATGCAAAACAACGATAAAATATAGGAACAGGCCCCAGACAGGACCGCTCAGGTCACTAACACCCAAGTGGTGGCAGTCTTATCTCTTCTCATTACTCAGCCTCCTCCACTCAGACACAAATATTTTTCTACTGAAAGAAAGGACCCAACCCTAAGAAATTTCATAGTAGAAATTATTCTCCTTGAAAGATTACTTGAGCTAGAAGAATTTCCATCTGGGAAAGGAAATCCATCAGTTGGAAATTCTAACAAGCTTTAAGTAAACACCTGCTTTGACATTCAGAAGGAAAATGTTTCACGGACCTAGATAGGGTAAAGAAGTGCTTCACTGAGATGAGCTGAAACTGTTTGTACACACAGCAAAGGTCTTGTTGACGACAGGAACAGTCATACCCATCTCAACCTTTATGGCTATTTTGAACTTCTGATTTGATCATCCATTTAAGTTCTTATATTTACACCCCACAATAAATGACATACTGCTACTTATTATTTTTATTACGGTGAAAAATACATGACATAAAATTGACCATTTTAACATTTTTGGGGCATCCCACATAAAATAGAGGAGGACTGGCAGAGATCTTAGCCACCACAGCACGGCTTGACGAGCTGTGCTAGGTCTACATGGGATCCGAACCTGCAAACCCAGGCCGCAAAAGCATAGAGCACAGACTTAACCACTGCACCACCCGTCTGGCCCCTTAACCATTTTTAAGTGTATGTAGAATGATCATCCACTACTACTACTGCCTCTCTTTAGTTCAAAAATGTAATTATCTCCCATTGCTCTTAGGATAAGTTCTCTAACATTGCCTGCAGGCCCCACACGATCTAGCTATCTGCCCCCTTCCCCGACTCACTCCCTGCCAAGTTCCACCACCACTTTTGCACTCCATCAACCCTGTCCTTCAGATTCTTTGCTTTACTCCTTCCATAGGGCCGTCCCACACAATAATTCCTTTCTGTGAAGTGTTATCCTTCTTCCTTGCCCATGGATGATTTCTACTCACCATTTAGGCTTCATTGCAAGCAAGACTTCCTCAGACATGTCTTCCCGGATGATCCTCTGACTAGGTCACTTCCCCTTATTAGAAACTCATCATCACCGTTTAATACTCATTTCCGGTATTTTCAGATATGCAAATTTACAAATGCTGAAGCACTTATTTGAAGAATGTCTGTCGTGCTCACAAGCTGAGGATATCACTGTTGGATCACCATTTTATCTCTAGTGCAGGGTGTCATAACCTCAGTACTACTGACATTTTAGGCTGAATGATTCTTTGTTGTGGGAGGTGGTCCTGAGCTTTGCAAGATTTTTAACAACATCCTTGACCTCTAACCACTGGATACCAATAGTACCCTCCTCCTTCCCACTTTGTCGCAACCCAAAATTCTTCCAGTCATTGTCAAAATGTCCTTGATGGCAAAATCACCCCCATTTCAGAACCACTGCTCTACTGCATAGTATAGAGCTTAACACAGAATATTCTCTCTTTCTCTCTCTCTCTCTCTATATATATATTTATGGAAAATGAATAGAAATTTGCTTCATTTCTGCCCGTCATTGCTACTCCCAAATCTTTAGTTGGGCTTCCTATGCTTTGCAAAAAACAGAATGAACCATAACTACAGTAGAATTTAAAAGGCAAGAGGGGAAACTACTTAAGTTAATTTTCAGATGTGCGCCTCTGACTGTTAAGCTTGAGGGATGGACCAAATGCCACTAGTCTCACACAATATAGGTATCTATGTAAGTAAGTTTCTTGCGGAAAGTACGTAGGCAAAGAATCAGCAGAATACAAGCCGAATTCACTGTCTAGCCATTTCACAGAGAGGCACACTTAGACAGACAAGGCTGGATATACTGAGGGTTATGATCCAGGACAGAGGTCCCATGCGCCTGCTGCCATTTTTTACATTTACAGGGAAGTTAGTTGCTCTTTGCTCAGGTGAAATGACTAAATTTGAACTCCCATCACCTAGAGAAATTTGTATGCAAGTGCCAAGTTTGAGTTGAAATCCTAAATCCATTGCTGGTGACCCAGCTCATTGCTGGTGACTCAAGATACAAAATGGAGATGGGACTGGGCAAGGGAGTCCATCTGGGTTGTCCAACACAACAACAAAAAAGATTTAATCTCCCCTCTTTAATGGATGGCTCACTATTCCCTTTTTCAAATGGGCATCCAACTCCTTACCCACTAAAATAAGCCTAGGAGGCACTAATTTTCATCCCCAAGGGCCTTGGTAGACTAGCCTGTTCAAAGGCTGCCAAAAAGTTGGTAGGGTTTGAAGGCATTCTTTTCTCTTTGTTATGCATATGGATTTACTATGAGCCTGTGTCTGTTCCCTCACTGGGGGGAGGGTGTGAATATGTTTGTGTTTAAAATGTGTGTTTATACATCTCCCGGTCTCCTTATTGTTTCTTAGATCTAAACAAAGATTAGTGAGTCATCTAATTCCTAAATATTCTCTTCAAATGCACTTTTAGCGGCTTGGAGTAAATATACTCTTTAAATCTATATACACCAGAAATGCCGGCTCCTATCCAGGCTGAGGGGGTGAATATCAGGACTCTATTTGCAGAGCCAAGGATTCAAACTGTAGACTAAGCGAGAAAAAGATGTCACTATAAGAAACCCCAAATCACACTAGTGGGAGGTGGCAAAATTAAATTAGAATCCAGGCTCTCTGACTGTAGTCACCATGCTCTTCACTTTGAATTAATACCTTCAAATACTTGGATAGAGGGCATTTGAATCAGTATGTGTTTGTGTGTGAGTGTCTTTGTAGCTGTTAATGATGTGTATAACACATGCTTTGTTGTGAGCTATGAAGCCCAATCCCATAGGCCTATTGTGGAACGGGCTCTAAATATATTCTAGACTCTCAACTAAGGCTGCAGTAAGTATTGATGGCAGAACTGTGCCCAGATCAGCTCTGTGGATAGATAGAGCATTCAGTATACTCAGATGTAAAGGTTCTTTAGCAGAAAGGCCAGAATTTTCTTATCAGAATTTCCACTTGGATATGTTGTAAGTTGCTCTCAGGCAACATCTCAAATTGAACTTACTGTTTCATATCAAAACTGCTTGCTCTGTTGTCCCTTCTTGGTAAATGCATCATCTCCTTGTCAGTTACTCAAGCCAGAAACTGGGGCTCATTGTTGAACAGTCATTTCCTCAAACCCGTCACGTCAACACTAAATCTTGGCACTTGTGCATCCTAAAGAATTTTCAAACATAGCCTTGCTGTCCCAGTGTGGTGCCAGTGCCATCACCCGCTTTGGGACCACCCTATCGCTTCGTGCCTGAATGGAGACAGACTCCTGACTGGGCTTTCCTCCTCTACGGCTTCATTCTCCACACTGATGCCATGGTGACCTTTCTAATTACAAGTCTGGTTATGTCTTTCCCCGGCCTTTTCAGTTCTCCCGCCTGCCCTCATTGCTATCAGGATGTGGTGCAAATTCTGACGTGATGGAGTCCCAACTAAACCGCACCTTCTAGCAATCCATACTGAAATTATTTTGAAATACATGAAGATTCTAACATGTGCTTCTTGTGCTTTTCTTGACCAACTTCTACTCATCCTTTAGGAATCAGCTTAGATGTCTCTTCTTCCCTGGCAGGCTACCACAATGGCTGATTTTACCACCCATCCTCATACTCCTAGCTAGTACTTATTGCACTGTATTAATGAACTCGTGGATATGGCAGAGAAGATCCACACACAAGCTTCTTTTGGAATTGCATTTAATGATGGATGAGAAGAGAGAGATGAACTACAGAAGGAGATATTCAATTTGCCAGCAGAATTTAGAGGAAACACAAGACTTGAGAGGTTGGAAAATCAAACTATGTCATCTCTTGTCTCTCCAGCAGACATAAAATTCTCAAATTAAGAAATAGTCTCACAGTAAATATCAAACTGATAGTGTAGCTGTAAGATAGTTTGCTAAGATCTCTGAAAGATTTAAGTTGGTATCTAGTAAGCCCTCTTATCTGCACAAAAAAGCTTTTAAGAAATTTAAGAGCATGATCACAAAGAAGCCTAATTCCAAAATGGCTCTGAAAAAGCCTAAGAAAGAGGTTACATGAAGAATTATGGGTGTGTTTTTCCCTGAATGGAGTAGACTATAATCTGATACATAGGAAAGCCAAAATAATTTTTAAGGAGTTATAGCACCTTGAGCTATAAGTGGCACAGACAGTGCAAAATGAAAACGTACCTCTGGCCCCCCAGTTTTCACAAGTATGAAACAGGATGAGAAAGCTGCTCAGTTAGAAATATGTGGCATTTCTTATGGAAAAGGGAAGACATCTCAGAGGCAAAGCAAAAATCCTAGACAGCAGAGCCAAATACACAAAGAGTAATGTCAAGACCTAAGGACAGCAATGGACTACAGAGTTACTCTCATGGAGCAGATCAGGGCCCTAATCAAGGACTCTTGTTGCAAGCTCCTGGGGCAAGGAAACTTGATAATATGTGCTGTATATGAATTGCTCTGCACCAGTCTCTGCTAAGTTAGGTTCATTCCTCTCCTTTTTGAATGACACTGACTACTCTAGTAATATTGTCACTATCTCAAAATTATGCCTTGAGCATACGTGAAGCAGATAATGTATCTTTTTACTGGCCTATAGGTCAGGAGAAGCCACACTCAAGAAGCCACATCTACGTCTGGACCAGATGCAGATTTTGGTATATTTTGGTATTTTGGGTCTGATGCGATAATTGGATAAAACTTTGGGGCAGTGGTGTGCTGGGGCCAGCTCATACCAGCTGTCACGAGCTAATTGTGTTCATCCTTTCCCAAATCACACTCAGTGATGTCATACTAGTAGCTTGAAATTATACATGCTGGTAGTATTTAGACCACAGAAATTAGCAAATGCTCCAAATTAGAGCCCTTTGTTTCTTCTCTAGAGAGTTGGTTTCCATACACCACTATTTTGGTGGTCTTAAGAGATGATAAGTATATTTTTTATAATAAGAATCTAAATAATTGTGTCCAAAGAGAGGACTGTGCTACATTTAAAATGACCACAAATTATTTGTAGTTCCTCTCTTTGACAGGTGGAATCAATTTCCTTACCCTTCGAATCTGGCCTGGCCTAATGACTTGTTTGAACAACAAAATAAAGTAGAAGACACATTGTGTGATTTCTGAGTATGGGCCTCAAGAGGCCTTGACTTTCCTTTGTCCTCTTTGAACATGCTGTTCCCACGTAAGTCCGGGCTAGCCAACTGGAGGGGGAGACCATGAGGGTTATGCTGTCCAGCTGAGGCCCCTTTTCCCAGCTAGCCTCCGGCCAACCCTCCAGCTGACCAGAGCTGTATGAGCAGCCTTAGGAAAGGTCAGAAGAAAAATCACCCAGCTGAGCCCCACTCAAACTGCTGAACAACAGTATCATAAGCAAATAAAATTATTGTGGTTTTCAACTACCAAAATTTTTAATAGTTTGTCATGCAGCAATAGATATCTAATACAGACATGATTTATTATGTAGCCCTGTTGTGACAGAAAGTGATGTAAATCCAGTATTGAGCCAAACATTTGATGGTATTGATATCTAGAACACCTGCTCAAATTGCATTAATAGTTCACTAGAAGAGAATCAAGGTCTAATCCTCATAGATCATCTTGAGAAATCTGTTCTTTAAAAGGCAACTTTAGGATATGATCTCCATCTGTTTCTAACCCATGTAGTAGTCTTCCACTTGTACATATTTTTACATAACTGTTCATTTAGAGTGTTTGTATTGATTTATTTTGTTTCTGTTTTTTATTTAATCAGGACTATTAAATAGGAGCATGTAACAGGATTTTTATTAAGACTTTACAATTTGTTGTGCCATAATTGTTTTTTCTGGAAAATTTAAATGAATACTTTTGGAACTACGCAACTGGAGAGCTATTAGAAGCCTGTGCTGTAATATTGTCATGATTAATTCATTAATTTATGTGCACAGTCCCTGCAAGTATCTGAGGGGAAAGTACATCAGTCCCATACATACCTCAGAGCTTAACTTGGCTGACTTTCCTGAACTTGACAAAGTGATGCTAAGAGACTTATTTAGGTCTATTACGTCTAAGAATTTTAAAGTTCTCTGAAAGCTAGGTCAAAGCTTCCACTTTAGTTCACCAGAAGAAAGAGCCAAGGGACTAACGTGAGCTCTGAGCTCTTACTATTAATCTTTTGGATTTAAGTGCATTGATTTATATATCTGGACCAAAATTTTTAAACTCATGCCCAATAGCAGGAAGCCAGATGTGTACATGTTTTCCAGAATCACACGCAAGGTGCTAAATTCACATTTACCATGGATGACTATTTATGGGAGCACCTGTTTCAAATTCACCAGTATTTCTAAACTCCTTACCGTTATTAATTTTATTTTTCATGTCTTCAGTCTTTCAGTTTAGATTTTGGTTGCACTCATAGACTTAAAAGGAAATGAAAATATTCTCACTCTGTTTTCTTCTTCCATTCTCTCTGCTCTGGGGAGCTGTTAGAAACAGGTGCCATATTAAGAATGATTCACATTAAATATGGATTTCACTACTTCTTATTGAGCAAATATTATTTTTGCATCTTCACAGCAATACAATTTGCATAGAGGTATTACAATTTTTTTTTAGTGTACCAGTGTTCAGTATAATTTATGTACGTGAAAATGCTCAATTCTGTTAAGTGTACAGTTCTATGAACTTTGACATATGCGCACAAGCATGTAACCATCTTCCCGATAAAGATACAGAATGTTATTATCACTCCAGAAAATTCTCTTGTGCACCTTTCTAGTTAATATTCACCCAAATCTAAGTAATCACTATGCTGACTTCTATCACCATAGTGTAATTTTGCTTTTTCTTGGATTTTGTGTAAATGGGATCATACAGTATGTACTCCTTTGTGTCTGGCTTATTTTACTCAATATAATTTTTTGAGGTTAAACATGTTTGTGTCTACCAACAGTCAACTGTTTTTATTGTTGTGCAGCAATTATACTAAGTAAAATAAGACAGTGATGAAAGGCAAATACTGCATGATTCCACTTACAGGAGGTTCCTAAAATAGTCAAACTCAGAGAGAGAGGCAGAGAATAGGATGATGGTTACCAGGGGCCCAGGGGAGAGGGAAATGGGGAGTTGCTTAATTGGCCTACAGTTTCAGTTATGCAAAATGAACAGGTTCTAGAGATCTGCTGCACAGTATAGTGCCTATAAGCCAACAGCATTCTATCGTACACTTAAAAATTTGTTAAGAGGGTAGATCTTGTGTTAACATTTCTTATAACAAACCCAGAAAAAAACAGAAACACAAGGAAACTTTTGAAGGTGAAGGATACGCCCATTACCTCGATTATAGTGATGGTTTCATGGGTATATACAAATGTCCGAACTCATCAAATTGCATCCAGTAAATATGTGTGGCTTTTTTTTTAATATCAATCATACCTTGATAAAGCTATTAAAAAAAATCTATCTTGAGGGGCTAGCCTCATAGCGTATTGGTTAAGTTCACACGCTCTGCTTCAGTGGCCCAGGGTTCACAGGTTTGGATCCCAGCCACAGACCTACACAACGCTCATCAAGCCACGCTGTGGCAGCATATTACATACAAAGTAGAGGAAGACTGGCACAGATTTAGCTCAGTGGCAATCATCCTCAAGCAAAAAGAGGAAGATTGGCAACAGATGTTAGCTCAGGGCCAATCTTCCCCACAAAAAAAAAGAAGAAAAACTCTTATCTTGATTTCCCTTTGACATGTGATTGGTCTAACGTTGCATTCAGACCAGAAGAGAATATCATGCTATACTGTATGGAGGTGGCTATTGCATAATATAAGGGACTTTTATAACTGCTCTTTAGAGTGGAAATAGTAGAGTAACACTTGCAGCAAGCAGATCCTGAACGAGAAGTACCTATCTATGTCCAGGGGCAAATATAGTTTTATAAGTGAGTGCTATAGTTTTGTTATAAGCTTTCTATTCCCCTAATGCCCTCAGGCCTGCCCCCTGTCTGCCAGAAGAGTTTAATTCAGTACCTGCATCCACAGTTTTCTATTCCCTCCAACCTTTGCCATTAAAATTTCACCTGTCCTCTGTTGCATACCTTCCGCCATTTGCATTGAGTTAGGTAATTTAATACATTCATCATTCATGACAAAATAGTAATGCAATTTGGGGTTAAGTTATTACTTTTTCCAGTTAAGATATTAATGTTTTGCTGGGAATCCTGTGAAGACAATGATGAATCCAGCAAAGTCCCTTTCATAGTGGATCGTAGGAATCACAGCTGATTGTTGAGTAATGGGATATATTGGTGAGGTGGTATTTTCAGTGCCTCCAAGGGGTTCTGCACTGGCTTAATCCGTCTGTGTGGAAGGTATCCTGGCCAACAAAACAAGCTTGATAGAACTACCAATGCCATTTATTCCTTTCAATCTCATAAAGTTTTGTTGACGCCCACAAGGTACGTGAGAGCCAAGGGAACGGGCTGGTAGGCCAGGAAATAGTAGAGACTATTTCAATATTTGAATATCTATAACATTATCCTGCTTATAATGCCAACTTATGTTATAAGCCTCATAACATATATACATATATAATATATATATATTTTTTGACCCAGCAGGGAAAAAATGCTCTTTCTGATCCTGTCTACATAAGTGCTGAGTAATTTCTAAAGGGAGATACCATTAATAAGATAAAATATCTCCTACTGACTTGTCTTTGCAGGCAATACCTGCCAGAAAATTCAGATACGTAGATCATTCCAGAACAAATAATTCTTACAAAACTTAGTCATCTTCTTTTTCAAATTTACCATATTAAATAGGGCCCATATTGTACCACAATATTAAAGTGGATTTAAAGGAGAGTTTTGCCAACACTGGCTAGCTGCTAACCAAACCCATTTCCTCTTCTTCCTGAGCACATATTTAGTCTATATTACCTGCCTCCTTAACTGTGATCATGTGACTGAGGATTAGTCAATAGAATGTGAGTAAAGATAATATTTGCCATTTCCGGGCCTGGGCAATACAAAAATGCCACTTGAGGAGGACAAAGGACAGGATGGAAGGAATCTGAGTCCCTGTAAGATTTCTATGAGAAAAAAAAATCAGTAAAATCTCTGGAAAAATTCAATAAGAACAATTCACCAAAAACAAAACAATCAAAAAAAAACTCTGCCAAATTATGTTTGGGAGACATATCTACAAACAATAAAAAAGAAATATCAATATCTAGAAGGAATTGACATTCTAATTGTCTCACAGGTGTCTTTAGTTTTCATTTTATTTGTTTATTTTTACTGAAGCATAGTTGACATACAATATTATATCAGATGTACAACATCGTGATTCGACATTTATATGCATTACAAAATGGTCACCACGACAAGTCTAGTAACTGTCTGTCACCATACAAAGTTATTACAATATCATTGACTATATTCTCTATGCTGTGCATTACATCCCTGTCACATTTATTTTATAACTAAAAGTTTGAACTCCTTAATCCCCTCTACCTGTTTCACTCATCCCCCAGCCGCCTCCACTCTGGCAACCCCCAGTTTGTTCTTTGTATCTATGAGTTTGTTTTGTTTGTTCCTTTGCTTTTAGATTTAAATTAAGCAAGTCAAACTTGAAATCATAGCCAAAGCAGTGTGGGTTGTGCTATTGCAGGAAAGATCCAGAATAACTCCAATCATTCAACAACATACTTAAAGAAAAGTCCTTGACCTTATACAAAAAGGTAAGGAAAGTACATATCTATGTATTAAGTTAAAATAAAATGTTAATTTATAGACACACCTTTTTATTAACTTTAGTCTTGAACAGTCTTTTGGTTGTGATTGCAATTGTCTGATCAACTAGTGGTTCCAATCCACTGCAGTTACAACATACAGAAAGCACCCTGTAGGACTACAACACAAAACAGAGTGGTGGGGAAAAGACTAGTGGGTTATGGACAATAATCAAGTTAGGTTAATCACAGAAGCTCTTTCTAAAGAGTTAGCATTAAAGCAAAGAACTGGAGTTTGGGAAGATGATAGCATTGACAAAATTCAGCAGAAGGCTGGTCCAGACACACAGAACAGCCTGAACAAAGTGGGAAAGAAGTCAGCTTTGCGAGGACATGAAAGTAGGTCAAGTTGTGGTGACTTTAGAGAGAAGAAAGCAGAGGCCAGAGCAGGTAGGGAGCTGCTGTGGTGGGAAATCTGGATTTTACTACAAGTGTAAAAGAGTTATTGCAGACTTTTAAGCAATGGAACAGTTTATGTTATTTTTAAGTTTTAAAAAGATCACTTTGGATATTCTCTAAAGAATATATTGGAGAAGACAACAGTGAAATGAGAATTTTTTTTAGAGGATTTTACAGCAGTCTAGAAAATTTTAAATAGTGGTTTAGTCCAGGGTCATAACAGTGGTGATGTCCAACAGTGGGTGCATCCAAGATCAATGTAGAGATGAAATTAAGAGGATGTGGATTGAATGTGCGAGTGAGAAAGAGCGGGTGGTCAAGGAAGCTGGACATTTTTTTGTTTGCTTTCTTTTTTCTTTTGTTTGTCTTGTTTTATTTTATTCTAGCAACTTTTTAACTAATAAAGTCATTTCCTCGGGGGTGAATGACTAGAGAAAGAACTAAGAAATTTAGTGGTTTTTATTTAAGATTTTTTTTTTCCTTTTTTCTCCCAAAGCCCTCCGGTACATAGTTGTGTATTTTTTAGTTGTGGGTCCTTCTAGCTGTGGCATGTGGGACGCCAACTCAGCATGGCTTGGTGAGCAGCGTCATGTCTGCTCCCAGGATTCAAATGGTGAAACCCTGGGCCGCTGAAGCAGAGCATGCGAACTTAACCACTGGGCCATGGGGTCGGCCCCTAGTGTTTTTTTTTTTTTAATGGTAAGAACACTAAATGTGCAATCTACCCTCTTACCACATTTTTAAGTGTTCAGTATTGTATTGTTAACTATAGGCACAATGTTGTGCGGAAAATCCCTAGAACTTATTCATCTTGCATAACTGAAACTACATACCTGTTGAACACCTCTCCATTTTCTTCTTCTCCTTGCCACATCCACCATGATTCTACTCTGCTTCCATGAGTATAATTATTTTAGATTCCTAATATAAATGGAATCATGGAGTCATTGTCCTTCTGTGACTGGTTTATTTCATTTAGCATAATGCCATCAACGTGCAACAACATGTGACAGGATCTCCTTCTTTTTAAAGCCTGAATAATATTTCACTGTATGTATATACCACATTTTGAAGAGACATTTCTCTGAAAACAACATTCAAATGACCAACAACAAATGAAAAATGCTCAACATCACTAATCACTGGGGAAATAGACATCAAAGCCACATGAGATACTACCTCATACCTGTTAGGATGGCAATTATAAGAGGGGAAAAAATGATGTGTTGGTGAGGATGTGGAGAAAATGGAACCCTTGCACCTTGTTGACGGGAATGTAAAATCGTGTAGCCACTATGAAAAACAGTATGGAGGTTCCTCAAAAAATTAAAAATACAATTACCGTATGATCCAGCAACTCCACTTCTGGGTATTTAACCAAAAGAATTGAAATCCGGGTCTCAAAGAAATATTTATACACCCATGTTCATCGTGGCATTATTCACAATAGTCAAGATATGCAAGCAACCTAAGGAATTTAGTCCTAACTTTACCTTTAATATACCTGTAAAGCATATAAGCTGAGATTACAAACACACAGTTCAATATATGAATATGGATCCATGAACGTATTGATGAAACTTAATGCCTCAAAAGGATTTTATGATGAAGAAAAAAAAAGAAATTTTTTCCTGAAGTAAATTTGAAGAAAGTCATGTAGAGAATGTATAAATAGTGGGTCTTGTAAGTGTATACTTGCATAGCACCAACATAATGAAACTAAACCATGACTTTGTGACAGTTTATCTCATGCTTGTAAAGTCAATATCCCCTCCTCATGAAGACTCATTATAGGTCAGGTGGCATTTTATAACAAAGCTGATATTTTTTTCTTGAGGCTCCTTTTGATGGAGGAGAAAATTTGAATTAAAATTTCAAAAAACTTTAATTACAACCAATATGAAAAAATTGTTCAATTTTTTTCTGGAGAATTTTTGGTTAAAACTTGTACTGTTTTTCTTCTCATTTTAGTGGGCTCTATTTTGTCTTATCCCACATAAAAAAAAAAATGGAAGAACACAGTTAACTCCACAAATATTTATTGAGTGACTAATATAATCTAGTCATTGTGTTTAAGTGATAAATTTCTCTGCTCTCACAAAAATATCATTATGTTTTTTCTTTTGCATAATTTTTAAAAATTGATGTTTTCAAAGACAATTTGATAGCTGTAACTTCAGTGGGAAATAAGTAAATTCAAGACAGTGATAAATATATTTTGAACCATTTCTGGAGGAGCATCAAGGGTAGATAAAAAAGATGCAGGTGCACACACTTCTGCCTTTCCTTGTATAAGAAAAATATTGATGCAAGACATGAGAAATATTACCAATTTAGAATAAAAGAGTAATCTGTCCCCAATTATCTTGTAGAGTTCCCTGCAGAGATGAGAAATATGTTTCTTCATGTCCATCTAATGTTAAATTAATTGCAAAAATGCTGTTGGCAATCTTAACCAACAGGAGTAGGAAATTCCATCTTAAAGAAAACTCACATGTTACCCACCTGCTTAATTTCCAAATACTTTTCAGATGGATTGGCGAATGAGATGGGAATAGACATCTTCTTTTGACCTGAAAAGGTCTTGCTGTTAAATAGCATCTGAATTCCTTACCCCCCAGAAATCTAATATTGGTCAGATGGTTTGTGTCCAACAAATGTGATATGCACAGATACTGGTTTCTGGAGAGTATTCTGGGGTCTGGAGAAAACATGGCCCTCACAAACTCCATCCAGGCACCACAAGGCAGGTGCTGTAAAAGATGAGCCTTCATGTTCACGACCTTTATAATCTATCATTTCTGGTGCTAGAAGAAATCTTGGATGTTATTTTATTCAACCCACACTTAAAAAATATGAAGTACTCTGGCCCAAACACTATAAAACACTGTCTAAAGGAGAGAAAGAAAGAAAGAAAAAGAGAGAGAGAGAGAGAAAGGAAAAGAGACATTGCTGTATCAAATCAATCTTGTTGTAAAAAATAAAACACGTCTGTTTTCTGTCACACCCTGGAGCCACAGATTGTGTCCCAGGTCATAACTAAGTAGGTATGGGGCATCAAGCACACTGTTTATTTCCTGGGGTCTTCTGGCAAAGTTAGAGATGGTCTTGCAGAGGACAGATCAGCTGCTTTAAGAGCTGGCATTTGGGGGCTAGCCCCGTGGCCGAGTGGTTGAGTTCTCCACTCTGCTTCCACAGCCCGGGGTTTTGCCAGTTCCGATCCTGGGCACAGACATGGCACCACTCATCAGGCCACACTGAGTCAGCGTCCCACATGCCACAACCAGAGGGACTCACAACTAGAATATACAGTTATTTACTAGGGGGCTTTGGGGAAAAGAAGAAAAAAAAAGATTGGTAACAGTTGTTAGCAAAAAAAAAAAGCTGGCATATGGCATGTTGTGACTTAGGCACCTGGACCTTGTGACAGGACACAGATGATTTGGGGCACAGCAGATAACAGCACCATAGAAAGACATAACCTCAGTGAGGGCAGTAGAGTCTGGGGTCAGACAAATCTTTAAATCTGATCAGGAAAGACTTTGTGTACCAGCGTAAGGAGTTACACAACGTTCCTAGAAAGATGTGAAAATGACCAAATTTGCATGTTAGAAACAGGATATCTATAGAAGAGCCTGAAACCTTAGAGAATAGTTAGGAGATTTTGCCACAAATTTAGGAAGAGAGGATAAGACCTGAATAAAGCAGAAAAATTCTGACAGAGAAAAAGAGATGTATCTTTTGGGGAGATATTTAGTTGGTAGAATCAATTAATTTAATGACTATTTGATGTGGTAAAGAATGTTTAGCTGTTGATTCAAATCTTTTCTCTCTGGGAATCCGCTAGACTCTGTTCCCCAGCCTCTGTTACACTTAAGTGGGACCACATTCTTGAGTTGTCATTTACAGAATATGACAGAAGTGATGTGTGCTACCTCTAGAGGAGAGGGCTTCCTCCGTGACTTCTTCCTCCTTTTGCTGGTTGAGGACCAGTGATAATGAGGCCCCAAGGGATGGAAGAACCATTACATGGTTAAAACCTTGGTCTTTGGTCAATAAATAGGAGAGAGTCACCTGCTGATGAGAAACACCTGTATTGGACTATTATATGAGCAAGAAATAAACTTCTCTTGTTTCCGGCTTGGGAGATGGGGTGACTTTCATAAGAAATTAAGGTAAGGTAGTAGAGTTGGGTTGGGGAATTAAGTAAGTGAAATGAATTATTTACGTGTTGGACAGTTTGGTGGTAAAGAGACACAGCAGGCAGAGCAATCAGAACCTGGCAATGACTTCCCCTTTCGTTTAGGACAAAGGCAGGAGTCTTTACGATAGCTTATGTGGACTCGCAGGATGTGGTCTGTGTTGCCTCTGACTTCTACTCACCTCCTCACTCACATTGCTCACACCTCCCCATTCAAACTGCTCTGGCAAACACCAGTCTACTGTCCTAGAAGACTCAGCCTCATGCCTGCAGGACAACATTTGCAGAACATTGCCTATAACTTGAATGCTTCTCCCCAGGTGTGCAAGGCCTAACTCCTACATCTCTTTCAACATTTTGCTTGAATAAACCTTCAAATCAAGGCCCACCCTGATAACTCTACTTAAAGCTGCAAGTTCCACATTCTTCCCGGGCACTCCTGATCACCATACCCTAAGACGAAATTTTTTCTCCATAACACTCACTGACTTATAGCACAATGTTTATTTTGTGAATTATTTATTATCTGCCTCTCTTTGTCTCTCTGTTTCTCTGTCTCTCTGTCTCTCTCTCTCTCTCTCTCTCTCTCTCTCTCTCACACACACACACACACACACACACACACAGATGATGACGTAACCTTCGCGAGGGCAAAGATCTTTGTCAGTTTGTTTACTAAAGCATCTCAAGCACTTAATTCCAGCACAGAATACAGCTCAATAACTCCTTTTTAAATGAATGAGTAAGGGAGGGGATGAGCTTGGGGCATGCTGCTGAGGGCATTCAGAAGGCATTTGAAAATGCAGGTCTGGAAGCAGAGTATTGATCTAAGCTAGTGAGTCAGGCATTCATCCATCATACTGGGACAAGGAGAATGGATGAGGTCACCCAGTGGGAATATGGAGACTGAAACTAAGATGAGGGCCAAGAAGAGAACTTTGGATTTCACAACGTTTGAGATTGTACAAAGGAAAATGAACCAGGCATGGAAACAGAAAATGAGTCAGAGGGGAAGAAGGAAAACTGAGAGATACATGGTGGGGTAGACATGAGGCCCAGAGTTTCAAGTTTCTCAAACACGACAAAGTCAGGACTTAGTGTTGCCTCGCAGATGTGGCTCTCAGAGGCGAACTTTCTACCTAACACAGGCATAGACCATTCAGGCTGCTGGGGAGCTCAGAGTCAGAATTTTTGGAACATAATCACTTGGAAATGAAGGAAAGAAGAAAAGAAGGAAGGAAAAGAAAGAACAAAGACAATATAGCCAAAGTCTAAATGTAGCATCATAAATGAGTTCAATATTAATTATTTCTATTTAAAAAGTCTTTGTTCCCTTTCTTCAAATATATTCATCAGAAAAATATTACATATAAAATGTTAAATGTATGTTAATAATTTCATTGAACAAAGCTATACTACAATTATGCTTCAAGGTCAAATTTTAAATGGATATAGTCTGAACATAAGATTAAAATTTCCTAAGCAGTCATCACTCGAATGTCTATTGAATTGTCATACTGTCTTATACATTCATATGTTCATTTGTAAATAAAAGAGTATATTTAACACACAGTATTCACTCTTATATGGTCTACATTCATGGACTTATCATTATTATATTATCTATTTTTCCCTGGACAAACTGGGGATATGAGCCATGATGACATTTTGTTGATACTGTGGATAGATATCCATTACTAATAATGTTATTTTTAAACAAAATAATCTTCAATTCAATTGTGTTTTGGAGTGAAGATTTCTGTGAATCTGATGCTGGATTATACCACTTAAGTTTGGTAGCAGAGCTGTGGGAATATATGTCATGACTATCAATTTCAGTTATTACTCAATTTGTACAACTGCAGGTTAATCGCCCATAATATATTTTTTGGTGTGCTTAATTATTGTAACTTTTTAACACAGAGAAAAATTCCAAGCTAGAGAAAGAGAGCAAAGCTTTCAATTATTACATTTGCAAATCTAAAGGGGATTTAGAAATTCAAATAAATGTTTTGAAATAATTCTTGTTTGGTTGTTTGTTTTTCAGGGAAAGATTTGCCCTGAGCTAACATCTGTTGCCAATCTTCCCTCTTTTTTTTTTTCTCCCCAAAGCCCCAGTGCATGGTTGTATGTCCTAGTTGTAAGTCCTTCTAGTTCTTCTATGTGGGACGCCTCCACAGCATGGCAGCTGAGAGATGGGTGGTGTGGTTCCATGACCAGGAAATAAACCTGGGCCACTGGAGTGGTGAGAGTACAGAACTTTAAACACTAGGCCATCAGCACTGGCTCTAGTTATAACAAAGGTATCCTGAGTAAACAAGGGGAGGTTACCTTAATTCTTCTAAACATTTTATCAAATAAACTAATTTTGAAGCTAAAAATTATGTAACAAATAATGTGAAGAGAAAATTACAACTCAAGGTAAGTTAAAAACACTAATAAATTTCTAATTACTAAGAACATATCTAGATACTATCAAAGCAGAGATAAATTTCAGTTTGGAATCCTAACAGGTCTTGAAGATATTATCTCAGAACTCTTGCTAATTTCTCAGAAATATTAGATAATGACAAAGTTATCAATAGTCCAGAGTGCGGTAAATATTTAATTAAAAGAAAGAAGAAGGAAGAGAGGGAAGGAGAACGGGAGGGGAGAAGGGAGGTAAGTATGGATTCTAGAGATCAGTAAATTACAGTTGTCGAAATTTCCATAAGAGATTATCAAAAATATAAGAAATTTTAAAAGAGTGATGTAATCAGTTGAAGTCAACACAGATTTGTTCAGAACAATTCACAGCATTATGAAAGCATAGAAGTATTTTTTTAAATTCTATCAAAGAAGTATCCAGCAGCCTTCAGGAGACATTACAGACACAATGGTAAATTGAGCTCATTTCTAAATTAATTATATAGATTCATAGAGAGGTTAATAACTAATGCACAGTGCATTGATTAATGGCTCTATGCCTACCTGGATGGAAATTTCTGTGGTTCCGTCTTGATCTCATTCTATAAAATTTGTCTCAATAATTGTGATAAAGAGGTTGATGGAATGTTTAGCAAATTTGTAGATGAGAGTTAGTTAATACTTTGTATAACTGAACTTATATATTTAAAGTAATCCTGACAATCAAGAAGGCCATACCTAAAACAATATAAGACATTTAAGAGAGTTAAATGCGAAACAGCAAATTTAGTTGAAAAGGTCATTTGCAAAAATGAGAAATAGTGAAATTCTTAAGATATCAGTAGTTTATGAGCCTATCATCTAGAAACTTTAGTAACCTCTAAGCCTTAAAAAAGGCAGTCATAGCACAATTATTAACACCAATTCAAATTAAATTTTAACCATGGAAATTTACTGTTTGTGCCTCAAGATGAACCAGTCTTACAGATTTCTGCCTTAGTCAGATCATATTCAGAATAGTCTATGCAATTAAAATTAGCTCTCTTTGGGAGGGAAAGTGAAACTAGAATGCCTATAGATGAGACACACAAACTGTACCATAAAAGTTACTGGTTCACAGAGAATCATTCTAATTCTGTTAAATCAAAGTCTATGGAGAAGCATGCTATCAAGCAGAAATGGTTTTCAAGATTAGACAAAGGCAATTGGTCCATGAGTTGATAATGAATTCTTAATTGAAATATCTACACATATCTTCCAAAAAAAGAAAAACTATATAGGACAACACAGAGAACAAACAAAACCAATGGATAGTTGTATAACTAGGAGGTGGAGAATATTTTAAAACTTCAATTATCATGTAAGTGAGTGGACATCTGGTTTTATCTTAGACATGTAGAGAGTAAAGAAAAGAAGTACCCATCCTTAAGAAAGAAAAAGCTGGACAGGCATCCAATTAATAACTTTTCGTGAAACCATCAGAAAACAAGGTCACAGAACAGATGGTGGTCCTGAGACCTGGAGAAACAGGCACCTGCAGTGAGATGCGGTACCCAAGCATTTGCTTGCTTAGAGTTGAAGCCATTGGAAACCACATAAGCTAGTAAAGACATTAAACTACAGATTTTGATCAATGAATTTTTGGAGGCTAAGAGTGGTTTAGTGCGAAAATGTGGAACCCCTGGGGGTCACAATCATGGGGTGAATTGCATATTATTGCAGACTTTTCCTCAAGGAACCCCACCAGGCTCTCACAGGGATTATTAGGAGAGTATGAAGAAAGTTCTCCCCATGGTGCTTCTCTGTAGGAGGGAACAGCAGCCACTGCTGAATCCTCCCAGACCCATGTCCCTTATGGAAAAAAAGATTTAATCTTCAGAGGTACATACTGCCAGATTGTACCATTGTAGCTGAAAGAAGAAAATTCCTTCTATCCCCAGCTGCCTTATCTCACCTAAAAAACAAAACAAAAGAAAAAAAGCAGGGCTGGCCCCATGGCATAGTGGTTTGAGTTTGCGCACTCCACTTCAGTGGCCTGGGGTTTGCCGGTTCAGATCCCAGGTACAGGCCTACACACTGCTAATCAAGCCATGTTGTGGCAGCATCACACATATGAAAAACAGAGGAAGATTGGCACAGATATTAGCTCACTGACAATCTTCCTCAAGCAAAATGAGGAAGACTGACAACAGATGTTAGCTCAGGGCCAATCTTCCTCACCAAAAAAAAAGAAGAAAAAAAGCACTTAATCTTTAGGGTGGAGCACATCTGGTACATAGATTGAGAACACTGAAGGATATCCACTGCAGCAGGAGAAGGAAATAGGGGGAGGGGAGAAAGCACCATCCCTGGATGAGAGTCAGAATCACTTATAAAGGCCACACCCCCAAGAAACAAGTTCCCTGTGGACAAAAAACATTGATAATTAGTCAGACATTAAGACTGGCTCTCCACTCCATCCCACACTAACAAACCTCCAATAATAGTAGTAATGTATTTCAGTTGAGAGAGATGCACAAGACAGACTCTCTCTGAGTAAAAGCATAAAGTAACGAGCCAAGATAGAAGATAAAAGCAAGTCAACTAGAGGAATTTGAAGTTTCTGGTACACACAGCAACAACAGCCCTCAACACTGGTAACCACAGGAACAACAAGTCTCAAACACAGGCCCAGCCCTGGAAGATTAACATAAATAGACTTACTCAGTATCTACTGCCCTATACAATTTATCCAGTTTGCAACCAAAAACTCCAGGGTATGTCAAAAGGCAATAAATGCGTACTCTGAAGAGAAAAAATGATCATTAGAACCAGACTCAGATATGTTAAAGGGTCAATGGAAAGAGAGCAAACATGCAAAATCAGATAGGTAATTTCAGCAGAGGGACAGAAACTATAAGAAAGAATCAAATAGAAACGCTAGAATTATAAAATACTATAACATAAAAGAAGACCTTCAATGGACTCATTACTAGATTTGACAAGAGCTGAAGAAATAATCAGTGATTTTGAAGGGAAGGCAATGAAAATTACACAAGCTGAAGCACAAACAGATAAAGTTTGGAGAAAAACCAGAAGAACAGAGCACCCAAGAGCTATGGAATAATATCAAATGTGATAATATCAAATGGCATAATATATGCATAATTGCAATGCCAGAAAAAGAAGAGAGAGCAGAGCAGGTGAAATATTTGAATAAATAATGCTCAAAAATTTCCAAAACAGGTGACACCAAACCAGAAATTGAAACAGAATAAATAGTCAAAACAAAAAACCTGGGATATCATATTCACACTGCAGAAAATCAAAGAGAAAGATAAATTCTTGAAGAAAGTCAGAGGGAAAGCAATACTTTACCTACAGAGGCAAAAGGATCAGAATCACAGCAGATTCCTCATCAGAAATAATGCAAACAAGAAAATAATAAATTGGGAGTTTTACAGTATTAAAAGAGAAGAAAAAGCCCTATCAATCCAGAATTCTCTATCTACCAAAAATACCTCTAAAGACTTTCTCAGCAAACAAAAGCTGAGAGAAATAGTTGTCAGCATGCATTCCCTATGACAAACATTGAAGGAAGCTCTTCAGGAAGAAGGAATATGATTAAAATCAGAAACTTAGATCTACATAAAGAAATGAGTATTGGAAATAGAATAAATAAAGGTAAAATATAACTTTATTTTTCTCGGTTTTAATCATCCTACAAGATACTTGTCTATTTAAAGCAATAAGTGTAACAATAGGTTAAGCATTCGTATTTCTAGAGTGTGTGAAAGTGGAATACATAATACCAGTGACATGAGATAGGAGGGAGATATTGGGATTATACTGTAATAAGGCACTTTTATTACATGCAAAGTCGTATAATATATTTAAAATAGACCCAAATAATTTTTTAAAGATTTTATTTTTCCTTTTTCTCCTGAAAGCCCCCCAGTACACGGTTGTGCATTTTTAGTTGTAGGTCCTTCTAGTTGTGGCATGTGGGATGCTGCCTCAGCATGGCTTGATGAGCAATGCCATGTCCGCACCCAGGATCTGAACTGGTGAAACCCTGGGCAGCTGAAGTGGAGCGCACAAACTTAACCACTTGTCCATGGGGCCAGCCCCATTTAAAAAGTATATTTTAAACTCTAACACAACCACTAAAAATGTTTTATTAATTGTAAATAATAAGTGAATAGAGAAAATAAAATTGAAGGAAAAATATATAAAACCAGAAAATAGGAAACAAGAAATATGACAAATAGATAACAATATGATAAATTTTAATGTAAATATAGTAACAATTACTTTAAACATGTGTGGTTTAAACACATCTGTTAAATGACACAGATTGTCATACTGGAGAAAAAGACAAAACAAAACAAATAACAACAGCAAAAAATAAGACTCAACTATATTCTGTCTATCAAAACACATCTTCTTTTTCATCAATATCTAGATTTACTAAAAGTTAAGACATGGACAAAAATATATCATGCAAACACTAACTAGAAGGTCGGAGTAGCTATATTAATTCCAGACAAAGCAGACTTCAGAACAAAGAAGATTGTCAGGGATAAAGAGGGACATTATAAAATAGAGGGATCAATTCTCCAAGAATACATAACAATCTTGTACATGCATGTGCCTAACAACAGAGCTTGAGGCAAAAATTGATGAATCTGAAAGGGTAAATAGACAAATCTGCAATGATAGTGGGATAACTGAATAGTCTTATATTTACAAAAGGAATTAAATTTGTAGGTTTAAATTCCTAAAACAAAACAAAACAAAACTCTTCAGGTCCAGATAGTTCCACTGATGAATTCTACCAAGTGTTTGAGGAAAAAATAATACCAACCTATATATTTTCTTCCAGACAATGGAAGAGGGAAAATTCTGAAACCATTCTATGAGGTCAGCATTACTCTAATACCAAAATCAGACAAGGCATCATAAGGAAAGAACACTACAGGCCATTATCTCTCATGAACAAAGACAGAAAAATTCATAACAAATCAAACCCAGCAATATAAAAAGCATAATAGATCAAAATCAAGTGGAGTTTATCTCAGGGATGCAAGGCTGGTTCAACATTCAAAATTCAATCATTGCAATTCACCATATTATTAGACTAAATAAGAAAAACCATATGATCATATTAATAAATGCAGAAAAAGCTTTCAACTAAATCCAATAGACAGTCAGCCATGATATAGTTCGTATATTAACAGTAACAACTCTTGGTGAGCAAACTCCTTTAATCTAATAAGAGATATTTGTTTTTTAAAAAATCCTTCAGCTACCATGATACATAATGGCGAAATACTAAAGGTTTCCTCCTAAGTTGTACAACAAGACAAAGATGTCGTCTCTCACTATTCCTGTTCAACATCACAGCTAGTGCAGTAAGGCAAGAAAAAGAAATAAAAGGCACACACTGGAAAGGAAGAAATAAATCTATCTTTGCTTAGAGATCATATGATTGTCTATATAGAAAATCCCAAAGGATCCACAAAATACTCTTGGAAATGATAAATGAGTTTTACATAGTCTCAGAATAAAAGGTCATCCTACAAAAGTCAATTGTATATTCTGCATGAGAAATTGAAATCTGAAATTTAATAATAATAATAGTACCATTTAAAATAGCGCCCAAAACTGAACTACTTAGCTATAAATCTGTATGCAGAAACCTACAAAACAGTAATGCAAGAAATCAAAGAAAATCTAAATAAATAAAGAGTTATACTGTGTTCATGGGTTGGAAGACCTGAAATTGTTAATATGTTATTTCTCCCTTTTTTGATCTATATATTAAATAATACAACCCCAAAGAAAATTCCAGGAAGCCTTTTTGTAAACATCAACAAGCTGACTTTAAAATCCATATCAAACATCAAAGGAAATTGAACAGCCAGATCAATTTTGAAAAAGATGATGAAATATAGAGGCTAATATGTAGTAGGGAACTAAACATCTAAGACCGGTTCAGTTGATCTTGAATGCATATCAGAGGAAAGGTTCAAATGGAGACTGCCAAAAAAAAAAAAAAAGAAACGATAAAGAAAAAATAATAGAAAATAATAACGCCAATTCATCAACTGCAGATCTGTGCTATAAGAAATGTTAAAGGAAATCCTCGGGCAGAAGGAAAATAAAACCAGATGGAAATGTGGATCCATCCAAGAGAATGAAGCATACCATAAATAGTAACTACATGGGAAAACATATATTTTTCTTCTTATTTAAATCTCCTTAAAGACATTGACTGTTTAAGCAAAAATAACACCTATTATGGAGTTTATAACATATGCGTAGGTAAAACGTGTGATAATAGCATAAAGCACAGGAGAGGAGAAATAGAAATAAACTATTAGAAGATTCTTATACTATATCTGAAGTAGTACAAAATCATTTGAAGGTAAAGATGCATTACTGTAAACTCTAAGGCAACCACTAAAATACAAAAAACCAAAGAGTTATAGCTAATGAGGCCACAAAGGAGATTGGAAAAAAAATCATGTGTACTGTATGATTCCATTTATATAAAATTCTATGAAATGCTAACTAATGTATAGAGATGGAAAACAGATCAGTGGTTGCTTTGCAAGGTGTTTGAGAGAAACGCTGCAAAGGAGGAATTACATAGGGACATGAGGAAACTTCTAGGGATGATGGATATGCTCTCTCTTGATTGTGGAGTAGTTTCATGGGTGTATGACAAAAAAAAATTGAAAGCCAAACACTGGAGGAGTTTAGAAAATCAAAGTATGTGTTTTTAACCATAAAATGCAAGAATTTGTAATAAACCTCTTATTGTTTGTACCAAATGGCTCTCTTTGCACTCTTTCACACACACACGCACTTCTTCTCGCTGAATAAAAACCCGTTTTTATGGCTGCCTGAGCAACAGTTCAGGAGTCCTTTTGCAGGCTCAACAGAATAAACCTGGATTCCCAGACAATATTCTAATAAGTCTTTTAAGATTCCAAATACAGTCTGTTTAGTTTGTAACGCAGTCAGATGAGAGTTACTGTTTTGGTCACAGCCACCTGAAGTTTGCTTGAGGGCCAAGCTCTGCCAGGCTGTGTTTGGAGGAAGCATTTGAGGTTTGCTAAATATAGGCAATAAGGGATTATCGACTGGATTTTTCATGGAAATATAAAATGGACCAAAATGGAAAATATGAAAACAAAGACGCATCCTTCACAGAACTGGGGGGAAGTAAACAACCAATTCAACTGAGTCAAAAAAGATGGTCAACTTTTCCAAAGGCTGGAGGAGATGCTATAGGGAAGAACTGTGTTTCACCAAGTAGTGGGAGAGCTCAAACTCTTTTAGTGTCTGAGTGATGTGGATGTGCAAATGTGGCTGGCATGTGGGTACATTTGGAAAGGGAAGAAGGTGGTAGTGCTGAACTCCTGAGCTTTCAGAATAAAACAGAAAGAATCAAATGGCTCCCCAATTCTATGTTTATAAAAGAAAAATAACACCTCCCCTCCCAAAGAAAGGCATCCTGACGCGCCCCAGGATGGTTCAATGCAAGTCTTTATGGTGCTCCCAGTACGTTCATAAACAATTACTTTGATTTGCAGTAAAGCACTCAACCTTTCTAAGTCAATATCTCTTTATCTATAAAATGAAATATTGACCTAGATCAAGAATCTTCAATGACAACAATGGGCAGACAAAGATGTGCATAGTGCGAATAAAGCTGTGCAGCTGATTGTGGAAACCACTGGACCAGCTGATTTCTGATGTACATTTCATCAATAATCTACTACAACATGGTGATCATTCACTCTTCCCTCATATTATTATAATAGCTTTCTGCGTATTATAACATCATCAGAGGTTAGTATCTCATTCCAAGTCACACTCCAGGGAGTTCCTTGATCACGGTTCCCTTTGTTCCATCCACTTCTTTCAAACCTTAATTAGCTCCTGGTTTAGTTTCTACTGCATCAAAACTAAACCGGTCTCGTGGCTTACCCTATTCTGGTTGCCAAATCTACAATCTGTATCCAGACTTTCTAACCGTTCTTTGTTGTAGAAGATCACCTGTTTACTGACCGTCCAGGAGGATCCTTCTGTCTTCATAATGAGAAAGATCCTCCAGGAGGAGGCAATTAGGTTCAGAAAATCCATACAAAATCCTAGTGAAATAAATTTCCTATGAAGTAGAAAAAGAGTTGCCTATAATTTTAAAAACAGCCTATATATTCCCAAATAACTCTCTCGTCACCTTACATACAGACAAAAGAGGATATTCTACAGACTCCACAATTGCCCAAAGACAATGAATGAGAAGATTGGGAAATGAAGGTACAGAGGCAGAAAATTATCAGGAAAGGCCCAAAGCTCCATCTGTGTGTTTATTTCAACATTTCCTCTTCGTAGTTTTAGGGGCTGTTAACCAGGAACTATAGTTGTCTTTGTGGTGTATACAGTGTCTGTATTTATCTATCCTATTTATATAGAGAGACAACACATATAGGTATAGTATATGCCTCTTGGGATTAGAAATCATGATATTTCAAATGACTAAACAGTCATAAATTTATAGAGAAAGATGATAAACAACGGCCTACATAATGTTTACCTGTAATATACAAAACCTGAACAATAGATTCCTATGCAATGTCATCAATTTGAATAATCTTCTACTTAGCCTTGTAAGCCCTTGGAAAAGTTCAAAATATCGGCTGGTTTGTAAACTCTGTATGGCCTCACACCTATTTTAAACCTGTTCTCTCTGTGCCATACATCCTGAATAAGCAAATCCAGATCTTCAGGACAGTGCAACCCGGAAAGGAGATGCTATTATGTTCTCTTTGTTATATCATGTGGACTTTCTCTCTGTGCTAGGGCTAGTGTAGAGTAAGTCTGGTCCAAATCAGTTTCACAAAATGATTATGAGGAAACTTAAACATCACATAGCCTAATATGGCCGGCCATTTGCCAGAAGTGTAAACTGAGACACAGAGGTATTCCATTCAAACTTCCAAATGTGACTTAGTGCCATAGACTTTATAAAACGAAAGCTCAACGGCATGACAATGTAAGGAAAGAAACATGTGTACAGATGAAATCCTTGTGAGACATGTTTCTTCTGCATCTGTCTAGATTGGTCAATGGTCCTTTTTTATCACAGTCTTTAGAATTAAGGCAAGACAAATAGTGAACAATAGCAAGTGTACTTAGAGCAACAATGGGCAGATATATGAACCAAGTAGTCTCAAGATAATCCAGTCCATATTTTTGCTATATTTACAGCTCTTATGAAATCTCCTGGGGCTAGCCTGGTGGTGCAGCAGTTAAGTTCACACGCTCCACTTCAGTGGCCCGGGGTTCTCCAATTTGGATCCCAGATATGTACCTACGCACTACTTACCAAGTCATGCTGTGGCAGCGTCCCACATATAAAGTAGAGGAAGATAAAATCTCCTTTACTCCTATTACCAAACCACCCATTTCTAAAATTTCTATTTTACATAATTCAACACAGAGATATAGATAAATAGCTAGATATAAATTTCAATTTTTGAATTACTATGTAAGAGATTGCTCAGGCTATCATACCCTAGAATGACATCGTTGTGTTTTGTTCATTTCTTCTTTTTGTTTCTTTTTTCTAATCCACAAGGAGTTAGACTTTGGCTACAGCTAGAATAAAAAGCTAGGCTTCTGCAAGATCCTTTACAGAGAGAGCTCACTTCACTGGACTTACAGCAATAGCTGTGAATATGGACACCCCAAGGGAGGTGTGGGCATTGCAGTGATAGAGACAGATATATACAGTCTCTTTTCAGGGATAGTTGACAAACACGAGCTCCACAGTTGCTAGACAGTGAAGATACCAATGGTACCCTTCCTAGGACTGATGAAATTCCATCTTTAGATGGGAGGTGCCAATATCCACGAGAATAAAGTTAACAAGATGAGTATGGTACAAATGAGTATGAAAATAAAGGATGATCCATTTCCATGACTTCCAAATTTAATCAAGGGCATGTGCTGCTGTTTCATACAGCTTATATGAAAACGAGTGCCTGTGTCGATCAAAAGGGCAGGATTCTTACTGTTTACTGTCAACAATGGTGCCTTCTAATGGTCTGAAAATCTCATTTGGCCTGGTCTTTTCTTATTCACTTGTCACTCAAGATAAACCTGGTAATTAATACTTGTAGCATTTTAAATTGTAGAAATTTCAACTGGTTTTCTTTTTTTCATTTCTGTCCTGAAACCACACCAGGAAGTCATGGCTTTTACCATCACTACAAGAAGGGGCACCACAAGACGATGTTTAATTCATGACTGAGGAGATGCAGGTCTCCTGAGCAGACAGTGTGTGTTTGTTAAATAACACCGTGAAACCCAGACATTTTCCTGTTTCGTCCTGTTTGGAAATTTTCAAAAATGATTTTTCCAGGCTTTGCCCATCCATTACTTTTAATAATGACTTTATTGGGATACCAATTATTTTCTTTGGGCCCGAGGAAAAGTGTTAAGCCATATTTCTCCTGTAATTTAAGAATTCTTTTTATGGAATATAAGTTTGTTATTCTATATATAAGATGAAATCCAAAAAGCTGGAGTGGAGAGTTGCGAATGCTCAGTTTTGTGACAACCTGAGAAGTTCTTCGACATTTGTTTCCTACAAAGAAGGAGTCAAACAGAATGAGGGAATCTGTAATGCTGATTTCAATGTTGAGAAATTTCCATTTTGTAATGCTTACCTGAATATGGCAAGAAATTCTTTGGAGAAGACAAACATGTACCTACAACATGATGTGTGCTGACATCTGTCCTTTAACCTTCCAATTCCAGCTTGATCTTAGACCAAAAAGGTCAAGAATCACTGTTCATTTCAGTCATTTCTGCCAGCCAACACTTGCAGCCTCCTTATTCCCACACCCACTGATTCAAACTGTTTTAAATGTCTCTGAAACATTTCAGGGATCTCGAGGGATTTTTAGCTGAAAAGTGGCTGCAAGAGGACTTTTGAATAGTTAGAGTTGATGTCTGCCTGATAGTACGACTTTGGGGACATGGAAAACCTTGTGCCATCCCAGAAATAATTCCACATCTCTTCTCTTATGCCTGCCAACCCAGTAGGGGTTGGATAAGCCATTTATTTCATTTAAGCACCTGTTGAATTCAGAGAAAACCCATGAGGTAATTTATATTGAAGAATGTTTGCACTAGGGCAAAAGAATTGAAAATCTGTCCTTTTTAAATAAGTTGTTTTGAAAGGAAAGAGGAAAGATGGGATAAGGAGGGGAAACAGCAAAGGGGAAAAAACAGTAAAGGGGAGAGTTGCGGGAGGGAGAGAGGAGAAAATACGGGACAAAGGTAGAGAGGATGGGAAAGATCAGAGAGAAAAGGAGAAGAGAGACAGGAGAAAGAGGAGAGAGGGAATGAGGTAAGCAGGGAAAAAAGGGAGAGGAGAGAAGCTGGAGAAGAGAGGGAAGAATGGGAGAAAGGAAAGAATGATGAAGGGGAAGAAGAAGGCAGGTGGGACATCTCAACAAAGAATAAAACTGCTCAGCACATGCCACTTGCAGATGGTTAAAGGAAACCTTCGGTTGGGGCATAACAGGCTACCATCACCATCCATGTTCTAAATAAGCAGTAAGATATGTTCACGGGGACTGGAAAGTCCACTCTCTAGGAGTTAGAAACGTTAATGAATAGTTTCCCTGCCTCGATGTTTCCAAAAGCTGCCCTCTCGTTACTTTTTCCAGGTTGGGCGTTCAAAGAGATTGTGCTGGGGGTTGTACTAGTCTGCTAGGGCTGCTGTAACAAAGTACCACAGACTGGGTGGCTGAGACAACAGGGACTTACTTTCTCACGGTTCTGGAGGCTGTGAGTTCGAGATCAAGACAGCAGCAGAGTTAGCTTCCCCTGAGGTCCCTCAGGGAAGGATCATTTCCAGGCCCCTCTCCTGGCTTGCAAATGGCCACCACCTTGCTGCCTCTTCACCAGGGCCGACTCTCTGCATGTGCACACCTGCTATCTCTTCTTCTTACAAAGACACCAGTCATATTGGATTAGGGCCCACCCTAACAGTGGTGGGCCTCATTTAACGTAATCAGCTCTTTAAAGACCTTATCTCCAAATAGTGTTACATTCTGAGGTACTGAGGGTTGGGAATCTAATACATGAATTTGAGGAGGACACAGTTCAGCCCATTAACAGAGGTAGAGGAGGACTCAGAATCATCTAGCGAGGAAAACATCCTGCTACATTTGCTCAGAGCCAACATTTCTCCCAAGTCGAACTCACAAGGTGACTCTGAAGATCTCGGGCAGCACATACTATTTATCCCATGCCCCCAAATATCTTCAAAGAGAGCACAGTGGGCAGAAAGGGCACTGGCTGCAAAGGGGTAGATTTTCATCTTGGATCCACGGCCTGTTATCTGTGTGACCTTATATTATTTACCTTCTCAGTCTGAGCTTTGGTTTCTCTCTGGGTAAAATAAGGCTATTCATTATCTGCTGCAAAACAGGGTTGGTCTAGGCAAAGCCTCAGTGAGAGATCATCCTTGATAAAATCTGAAAGTGCCCTGAAAAGCCTGTGCAAACTGTCAGGCTTTGAACAAATGGAAGGGATTATTTTCATCATCATTGTGTGTTTGATTTTAAGTGGTCGTCGACTTAAAATACTTACAGATTTAAATAGAGCCAACTTTAAACCAGTCACGTTCATAACAGACTAGATTCTCTGTGCATATGGCTTTTTCCATGGGGCGTGATCATTAACCTTTGGTTCAATATTGATTAGCACATGCCTTTAGACTAACTTCTGTCAGGAACACATCTTGCCAGGGCATATAGCTGATGATGCTATCAACCTTTAGTCTGACAAAATGTTAAATAATAAGACAAACTTAATAAGGATCTCAGTGTTGACTTTTTTTTTCTTTCTATGGGAGACATATAGAAGCCTGAAGCAGGAAGAATTTGTCCCCATGTTCCTACTCTTGTATTTTTGGTGCCTCTAAACCCAAAATACCCCAAAGCCATCATAGGCCACCAGAAAATGACCCTGATAATGGGACACACAAGAAGGTACTCCTCTTAGACATAGCAGTATTTTGGAGAATACTCACGATGATTAAATCAGTAATATTGATAGTGGAATTGCAGGCACCGTGGTGGGGGGAGAGGGGAGAGCGTTAGAACAGTAAGACACTCTAGAAGCCTGTCAATGACCCCAGGAGACTGACATTGCTTTCTTCAATAACAGCCTTGAAAATATTATCACATTTTTAAGGCCTTTGTCATTAACATACTACCTTAGAGGTGAAAGGTAGTGTTAATTATTGCTCCTTGTTTAAAACATGCACTTAAAGAAAAGCACTGAATATGTACCCAAGACTGCCAAGACAAGACTGTAGTTTCCGTTTTTTAACATACTGAGGAAATGAAGTAAACTCTCCTTATCCAATGACATTTGGTAATTGGGGTTGTCTTTCCAATAAGATTGCTAACAATAACTTTATTAACACTAATGAGGCAGAATAGATTGAGATGTGAATAATGAACCAAGTGATTGTTTAGAAATAGTAAATAACATATTGTATACAATAAATAATGTTAATTATATCTATTACATGTTATAAATAAATATATCTTCCATATAGATACTTTACCTTTTAAACCATTTTCCTATATTAATATTAAATGTACATGTAATATGTTAATATATTTTATTTATACTTTGCATATAAATAATTATTTTTGAAATGGCTTTACCTATATCAACATGAACACAATTAATATATTATTCTATATGTTTACTTATGTCTTATGTAATATTTTACATTTTTAATATTTTATATGTAATATAATAAACATGATTAATTGATATTTGACATAATGTTAGATATAAACATATCATATGTATTATATTAGTACTATATATTGTATTAATATAATAAATATTCTTTCAAAATATTAAATAATGAAATATTGTATATATCTTTCATACAGATATTTTACTTTTAAAAAGTGTTGTGGATATTAATATAAATGCAATTAATATAGTAACCACTGTAATCATCATATAGTAATAGGATAAATATGTATAGAGATTATACTCCTTCCTTCTTTAAATGATGCTGCGTATATTATACCCCAGGGAGTTTCTGATTGTAATAATTGTTTTTATTAAGTGGCTTTCTCTGTGACAGTATTCTTCTATACTCTTCACATGGAACACAGAAAGCTTAGGTACTTGCCCAAAGTCTCATAAATAATGCTGGACAAAGCTATTTGCATTTCTTCTGTAGCAGTCTGACTCCAGAAAAAACCATCTAGCATACTATCTCCTTTGTGGTCAGGCCTTTGGGGAGATGCCTGCTCCATTTTACTACCTTGGGAAGGCTACAGTCACTCAACTTCTTTCTGAGACCCCTTAAACATAACGAATTTCTTCAAAGTTGGAGAGGATTGCTGGAGCTCAGGCTGGGGCTGCGGCTGGGGCTGGGATGGAGAAGAAAGTAACAGGCTGGTTCTGATCATTGGCACTGAATGGAAGAAAAGAAGGAACTCTCTGGGCACTGAATGATCCTGATGGGAGAGAGGCCCTGGAATAGCATAATAAGCAAGGAGGATTTCTGCTTAAATCAATTAGAGTGATGGTCTCCAATGTACTCCTGCAGCGTCAGCATTGGCTGATAACTTGCAGGAATGCAAATTCCCATGCAGCACACCAGACACACTGAGTCAGAAACTTGGCATCAGGTCCAGAACTCTGTTTTTTAACAAGACTGCCAGGTGATCCTGATTCTCTCTAAAGTTTGAGAACCACTGAATTAGAGAAAGGAAGGAGACATGAGGTGGTGAGTCTTGGAATTGTTCTGGTGAGTAGGGATAGGCTTTGTTTCACATGTGGCCCATTGAGTCAGAGCAAAGATTAACTGGCCAGATGCACTGATGTCACCCAACTGACCAGTGGCCCGTTGACATCCCTGTGTTCAGTAAAAACCGTTTCCAGGCATAGATCCCTTCCTTCTCCCCATCTACCGCTTTACAAACTGCCCCCTTGTAAAGTACGACAAACAACAAGAGGAATATGTAATATTGTCCGGAGTGAAGCTCGAGGAGAAGTTAAAAGCCGTCTTTTTCCGTAAAGTCATTCTGCACTTGTCTCATTTCCTGCTGACTGACTTTCTCTCGGGAACAGGAACCAGGAAATCTTTGAGGCAGGTGCAGTTATAACAGACGTCACACAGCCTGAGACAGCTCACTGTTTGTCATTAACTGACTAGTTCCTCCACAGAAATCACCTGGGTTCCTCACAGAGAAACGCCTCTTTCCCACCTAGTAGGACAGTATCTCTCTCCAAGGAACTATATTTTCGTCTGGTGTCCCAGACAACTTCTGCTGTTGGTCACAGACTATCAGGGGACATAAGGTTTGTTTTGCTTTTACTCCCACCTCTTAGAAACTGACCTTGACTAGGTACTCTCTTGGCCTCACCAATGTAAAATTTCAATTATCTGGAAACACAGTGTCTTTTGTAAGAACCATCCACGAACCAGATGTTTTTCCTGTCAATTCTGTCAAACAAAGAGAGAAAAAAAAGAGGAAACCTTTTCTGAAATGTACTTTTTTAGAAAGCATGATAAGAGTTGATATGCAGAGCAAAGAAGGCAGAATAGAATCATTGTTCAGCCTGGGCTCCAGGGCCACCTGACTCAGGACCTGGGGCAAGTTACTCAACTCTCTTTTTCCGTCAATGAGGGTAATAGCTCCCAGCTCATAGGGCTGCTAGGAGGATTGCATTACTAAATACGAAAAGGTCTTACAAGAGTATCTGGAAAGTATTAAGCACTCCATAAGTGGCTGCTATCATATTCTTATTGTTACTATTATTGACCCAGTACACCACAAGAAACTATATCAGAAGAACGACCTAATTCTACCCACCATCTTGTATTTATTAGGGCAGGAAAATAAGCTGGTCTAGAGAATGAGAAGCTAACTTTTAATAGCTCCCTTTGCAGGTAAGAAATAACCTCCCTATGCTGCCCAATTAACTCTCCTGTTTACTAAATTTTCATACACATCTGTCTCAACTCCTCACCTGCCTTCTCTGATCCTTGAGAGCAGGTGCTCTGTGTTAGTTCTCTTTGTACAAACCAGAGTCCTGAGCACAGCAACTTTCATATCATAGCAGATTTAATTTTCAGAAAGACATTTTCCAGTCAACCAGAAAGAATAATTACCCCTAAATCCTCACTCATGCTGGCGTATTGAGGTTTTACTTTTGATTCGGCTGTTTCTCAGGACACACCCTTGGTGCTGCGAATGGCGCTTGCTGTCCACACTGCTTACTTCGGTGTTTTGATCTTCAAAGTGACTTCCAGGTCAAACAACCAGGTGAGAAAGTACTTAGGAACTACTTATGACAGCACTGGGAAATTCTGAGTCTACGACATAGCGCTTGCCCCCTTCATCTCCAAATCTTACTGGACTACCAGATTACTCATTATGAAGAGATTTTTGGAACAATAAAGTAGATAGTCTGGGGGGCATGGGGCGTATTATGCTCATTTGGAAAAGGAGAACTCAAAGTAGATGGCCGTTGTGAGAAAAGACTTCGTGAAATAGTTGGGAACTGGTCTGGATTTTCTACACTCAGGAGCCTAAAGCTCCCCCACCTATCTTAGGAGCATGATTTCACATCATATAACACAGCCCTCCCATGTCCAAAGGACACTCTAACAGAAAAAGAGAATCCAGAAAAGAGTTCATGTGGCAATGACCGATAGAGACATTTCACATAGTGCTAAATGCCCTAACTAGTTCTAAATTAAATAAACCCAGTGAACACAAACAGCTTTAATGTCCTCTTCTTCTCACCCAACCATCCATCCTCAACAGGGCATAAAAAGGATTTCTCCTCTATGAAACTTCATATTGAGGCTGCTACACTTAAAAACGTAGTTTTCTTTTTAATATTGTTAGCCCTTGAAACCAGGTATTCTATTACTCAGGCATTTTGCATATAAAGCTCTACATTAATCAGCTTATCATAAGAAACTTAAAGGTCTTCTGGAAACTGTTGTGATACTAAACCATTAATTTAAGCACCTGGAGAATGAGGTTCTATCTTATTTATCATTTTCCACCAGCACTGCCACATATCAGGCACTTAATATATGTATAATGAATTAATTAATTTATATTCCGTTTAGATTTATTGTTGTGTATCTTACTGAATTCTGTTTTTAAAAGCTGGTAGATCACATAAAATATTTTGGGTTTTGCTTATAACTTGTATTTCATTATCAATCATAAAAGGTAACAAGAACTTCCAATAATAACCAACCATATTTGATAACAAAAATTTAGGCTAGCCAGCCAAAACAATAGTGATCATCATGATTGTTATGATAATTCAACCAGCTTATAGCTTAGACTATAACTTGAAAAATGCCTGAGTATTTTCTCACCAGTGCCAGGATGCCCAGAGGCAAGTTCAGATGTTTCTCTGTTTACCTCAGATTATATATTTTCTCTGTTTGCGGCACAGAGCTTTCAGAAACACAGAATTCGGGACCACCATTATGTCTCTGTTATAGTTGTGTGTATGTGTATGTGTGTTCTATCTTGAAATGATAATCTAGTGGTTTCCAAACCTGACTTAAAATTCCATGAAGAGCTTAGCATATAAAATGTAGAGCCATTTGGGCCTCCACCCACACCCTTGACTGAACTGGAGCCTCTAATGGTTCAGGCTGACAGATAAAATTCAAGACACCCAGTCAAATTTAAATTTCAGGTAAACAGTGAATAATCTTTTAGTTCAAGTATGCACCACGCCATTTTTGGGACATACTTACACTAAAAAGTCATTCATTGTTTATCTGACATTCAGATTTAACTGGCATCTCAGTTTTCTGGGTTTTGGTGTTTTTCTCACTGTCTGTTTTCTTTTTAGTAAATCTGGGAATCCTACCAAGAGGAGTAACAATGAATCTGTATTATCAGTAGCTTCCAAGCTAATTCTGTTGAAACTGGTCTTTATTTTTTTTTTCAAGTTTTCTCTTTGTTTATTCTTCTTTTTCAAATCCACATTTCAGACTCAAATCAAAGAGATATCACACAAGATATGTATTTTTCAAAGCTTGGAAGTTGACTAGTTCTTCTATAAGTAACACTACAGTAAACTTATTCGTGATTCAAGGAAAGTATTTTTAATTTGTTTTTTCATAAAATGTCTGTTTCAGATGTCTTATTCATTAGGTGTCACTTAATTTACAGAAGTTGCATCCATCATTTTATTTTTCTTCAAAAACCTTTCCACACTGCATTTGTTGTTATATGAGAGCCATGGTCATCCAGTTTGGGTTTTTTACATGATATTAAATACACAGTTAAGACAATAGGATGAAAAACATGCAAGGGAGGCTCTTTTCCAACAGGATAAGGTTCTACGTTTTCTCCAGTGGAAGTAGCCCCAATTCTGAAAGTTTTCTCACATGGATTCAGAATGAGGAAAAGTGTTAACTAGTGTTTCTTTGAAAATTACCCCAAAGGGAGAAAAAGCAGAGAAGAACAAATGACCTATTAAGGCCAGCATAGTCAGATCTCAGGGGAGGAATTTCTTACTCCCTGCAGCATGTAATAGGGAGTTAGGACCCAGGGTGTGAAAAATCTCAAAGCAGGACCATGAAATCCTAGAAACACTCAGTAGGTGCGGAGAATCAAGATTGTATATGAGCAGTTGCTGGGAACCCAGGGTCTGGGAAACACTGCACATTCCAACACAAATCCCCAAGCCCAGGTACCATGGGAACAGCTGATCCTCCACAAACATTTGTCGATATGTGGAGATGAGATGGGTCCTGACATGCTGTCTGGATATTATGAGCAAGGTGAAGGGTAACCAAGGGGACCAGACCGACAGCATGAAGCTGCATAAATCCCAGCTGTGAATTCAAAAGGGATGCCTGGGCTTGACTATTCCTTTCGCCCCCAGCTAATGTGTGTACTGACCTCTGCTAAGGAGTCTGGAAATGTTTCTAAAGTAATTTGCTTCCCATAAATAAAATGTCCTCTTCAGGTGTTGTGTGAGGAGGATCTAAAAATAATTAGGGCAAAAGACCCCCAGACCCTCGACCACCTGAAAGAGCTAATAGAAAAAAAAAAACAGAGAGAAAGAGGTAGAAAGGAGTAAACTTAGACGCTTTTTCTTAAAAAAGTGTTCTCTACTGGGAGAGGTTGGTAGGAAGTTTTCCTGGAAAAGTTTCCAATAAATTGGACCGTTCAGCCACATTCCTCATTGCTCATTAAAAAAATGTAAAACATAATTATTAAGTTCATTTAGTATGATCTCTAAGTGGTTGCTTGAGGAAATGTGTTGCAATTTGTTTGCTATACCTGGCTTTGAATCCTCTGAAACACCCATTTAAAAAATAGATACATTCTGTAGCATTTAAAATACACCCTTCCAAGTCTTTCTGGCTTCTGAATTCAGTATCAAGCTGAAATTCTATGAGGGGCAAATTTCATTTAAACTTGGCAAAAGACAACCTTGGTTCAAGCAAAAGGGAAAAAAGTATAAACAAGTAATAAAATCAGACTTCCTGGAGTGTTGAGTTGTGAAACTTTTAATTTTGGAAAATATTAGGTATTTATTGGGAGTTTCACTGATGCCTTCTAAGTGTTCTGTGAAGTACAAACAGGAGACAGAAATGGGAATCTTATGGAGAAAAGAAAGGAAAAACTGAGGTCTCCTTCATTTTTCCCTGTTTCAGGAATAACCAGTAAGCCAGCCAGGGCTCCACATGGATTGTCTCAGCCATTTGCTTTGGCTCCAAAATACTGAAGGAAACAGTACTGAATGGAAAAAGCCATCACTTCAGGTCACAGTATTTCAGTGACAGAAATTGACCACAGTGACATACAGATCATGAACAATACTGGCCTTTGATCCATCTCACTTGTTAGGTTCAAAGATACTTATTTTGGGACATGTACCTGGATACTGACTTTGGGGATGCCCATCACAGATGTTTCTTGAGCTCAGACAAATCTTCAGAACCAATTGTTTTTTTCACTCTCCTTTTTCACTTTCTTGTCCTTTCCAATGTGCTATCAGGCCAAATATTTTTATAAGGTGTTATGTGTTCTCTCAAATTACTGAAATCAGAAATCAAAGTGGAAATAGTACTACCAAATCTATAAAGGAGTATAAGAGAGTACTATGAAAAATTGTATGCTCATGAATTGGGTAACTGAGATGAAATAGACAAACTCCTAGAAACATACCAAGACTGAATCACAAAGACATAGAAAACCTGAATAGACCCATAACTAGTAAGGCGATTGAATCAGTAATCAAGAACCTCTCAACAATGAAAAGCCCTAGACCTGATGGCTTTACTGGTGAATTTCTACCAAACATTTATGTAAAAAAAAAGCTAAGACCATTCCTCCTCAAACTCTTCTAAAAAGTTAAACAGGAGGGAGAACTTCCTAACTCATTCTATGAGGTCAGTATTACCCTGACACCAAAGCCACACAAAGACATTACAAGGATAAAAAACTACAGACCAATACACATTATGAGCATTAATAGAAAAATCCTCAACAAAGTACTAGAACACTGAATTCTTCAACATTTTAAAACAATTATACACCACGACCATGTGAAATTTATTCCTGGAATGTAAGGATGATTCAACATACAAAAATAAATCAATGTAATATACCACATTAACAAAATGAAGGAAAAAAACCATAAGATCATCTCAATAAATACAGAAAAAGCAATTGACAAATTCAACACCTTTTCATGATAAAAAAGCAAACAAACAAACTCAACAAACTAGGAATAGAAAGAAACTACCTCAACAGAATAAAGGTCACATATGAAAAACTCACAGCTGACATCCTTCTCAATGCTGAAGGACTAAAATCTTTTCCTCTCATGTAAGAAAAAAAAAAATGGATGCTCACTTTTACCACTTCTAGTTAACATAGTACTGGATGTTCTAGCCAGAACAATTAGGCAAGAAAAAAAAATACAAGGCATCCAAATTGGAAAGGAAAATTTAAAATTATTCTGTTTACAGATGACATGATCTTGTTTGTGGAAAATCCTAAAGATTCCACAAAAAAACCTGTTAGAACTAATAAACAAGTTCAGCAAGGGAGCAGGATACAAAATCAGCAAACAAAAAGTTGGGTTTTTTTGTACTAACAATGAACAATCTGAAAAGGAAATTAATAAAGCAATTCATTTTCAATAGTATCAAAAAAATAAAATACTTAGGAATTAACTTACGAAGGAGGTCGAAGACATACACAGAAAATGAAAAACATTGCTGAAAAAAATTAAAGATATAAATAAATGAAAAGACATCCTGTGTTCATAGACTGGAAGACAATATTGTTAGGACGTCAATACTACACAAGCTGATCTGCATATTCAATTCAATCCCTAACAAAAGCCCAATAACATTTTTTTTGCAGAAATAGAAAAATCCATTCTGAAATTCATATGGAATCTCAAGGGATCCCCCAATAGCCGAAACAGTCTTGTAAAAGATGAACAGAGTTAGAGGACTCACACTTCTTGATTACAAAATTTATTATAAAGCTACAGTCATCAAAAAGTGTGATGCTTGAATAAAGATAGACATATAGATCGATGGAATAGAATAGAGAGCCCAGAAATAAACCCTTGCATATAGGCTCAAATAAGTTTCAACAAGAGTGCCAACACTATTTAATGGGGAAATGACCATCTTTTCAACAAGCAGACTGGGACAACTGGATATCCACAAGCAGAAGAATGAAGTTGGACCCTTACCTTACACCAAATACAAAAATTAACTCAAAATGGATCACAGACCTAAAAGTAAGACCTAAAACTATAAAAATTTTTAGAAGAAAATATACAGAAAAAGCTTCATGACAATGATTTCTCAGATATGACACCAAAGCACAGGCAACAAAAGAAAAAAATAGATAATTGGACTTCATCAAAATTAACAACTTTTTTGCATCAAAGGACACTATCAACAAATTAAAAAACCACTCACAGAAAGGGAGAAAACATTTGCAAATCACACATCTGATGAGGGATTAATATCCAGAAAATATAGAAAACTCTTAAAACTCAATAATGAGAAAACAAACAACCCAAGTGAAAAAACGGACAAAGGACTTAAATAGACATTTCTCCAAAGAAGATATATGGATGGCCAATAGGCACATGAAAAGATGCTCAACGTCACTAATCCTTAGGAAAATGCAGCTCAAAGCCATAATGAAATACCATTTCACACTTGTTAGGACGGCTATTATAAAAATAAATAAATAAATAAATAAATAAAAACCAGAAAACAGCAAGTGTTGACATGGATATGGAAAAATTGGAAGCTTTGGGCATTGCTGTCAGGAATGTAAAATTGTACAGCCATTGTAGAAAGAGTATGGCAGTTCTTCAAAAAATTTAACAGAGATGTACCATTTGGTCTAGCAATTCCACTTCTGGGTGTATACACAAGAGAACTGATAGCAGGAACTCAACCAGATACTCGTAGACCAAATGTTCATAACAGCATCACTGACAATGGCCAAAAATGTGTTATATACATAACAATGGAATATCGTCGAACTTTAAAAAGGAAGAAAATTCTGATACATGCTACAACAAAGATGAAACTTGAAGACATTATGCTAAGTGAGAGAAGCCAGGCACAAAAGGACAAATACTGTATGATTCCACATAGATGAGGTACCTCATATTGAAAGAAGTCAAATTCATAGAGACGAAAGTATAACAGGCTACCAGGGGGAGAGAGGGGGATGCGGAGTTGTTGTTTAATGAGTGCAGAGATTCAGTTTGGGATGATGCAAAATTCTGGAGATGGATGGTGGTGGTGGTTGTACAACAACGTGAATGGAATTAATGTCACTGAACTGTACACTTAAAAACGGTTAAGATGGTAAATTTTATGCTATGTATATTTTGCTACAATTTTTAAAAATACTAAAAAACAAGTGAGTGGTTAGATTATAGATTATCTTCTGACACAGAAGCTACCAGTAAGGTAGGTGGGCAGACACACTCACCTAACAGTCATGGTACAAAATTGTACCCACCACTGCAAATCCTTTGCACACTGGGAAACAACGAAGAATGCAAGAATTGTGGGAACTGAGCAGGAACTGGGAGGAAGCTGCAAAGGCATGCCCACGGGGAGGTAAAGTTAGAAAAACAGTTTGGGGCCAGCTTCTTCTGAAAAGCCTTGACTGCCATACTAAGAACTTTGGGCTCTATCCTTCAGGCAATAAGAGCTGCCAGGCTTTTGAGCAGAAGGATGGCTTGACCAGACAAATATCAGGAATGAAACTCTTATGAAAACATGGAGCATGGAGCTAAACTGAATGTAGGAAACCAATTATGCAGTGAGGGAAAGGGAAGTATAAATTTATGAGTGAGCAATTAAATGTATTTATGGAAATTGATTTTCTCAAAATAACTCTAGTGAGTTAAATCTTTCCCTTCTGGTATTTCTTTTTTTTTGTTTTAACATGGAGAAGAAAATACCCACAAGTCTGAGGTTTACACTTTAAGCCTAATCTCCATTCATCATAGCCACTCGCAGGGGCATGGCCATTCCTAACGTTCAGATATGACTAATGAAGCTATGAGTTCACTCCAAGAAAACCCACTCTGATCTGAGCGGAAGAGATCAAGAAAGAAAACAGAGACACTAGCTTTTACCCCAAATGAAAGATATTCTTATGACAATCTTTGATTTCATGCCAACAAATTACAAGAAAAAATGAAAATATATAAACACATACAACATTTACAATATGTCCCTAAATCCTTTTGCAAAATATAATCTTGGATCTGTGATAATTAAATTAAATGGGAAGCAAGATTTTCAAGAAAAGGTCAGGTTTAAGGCTCCTGAAATATTCTTGCTGATTCTTTTTATTTTCATTTCTTGAAATCACAGGTTAAGTTTCTCAATAGTTGCTTACCTCAGATTTTTCCCTTTTTCAGTCTGGAAATACTTATTTTTCCTGGTGTGATGGCCTGACACAATATGACAGAAGGCTTTGGAGATTAGAGCATCATGAAGACATTGGTCAATCTGTGACGTCAGAAGTAATCTCTTGGCATCAAAGGCAGCCCTTGAATTAATTACACAATGCTGGGTTGACAGTCATCTACTCCCATGGCCCTTCCCTATCACGTGCCATCTCTTCACAGGGAGGAGTGGTTTCTTGACATACTTCCATACCTCTGCATAGAAGCTTGGCAGCGTCTATCACCTACCCCAAGATCTTGACCACTTCTGGCCAGAGGCAAGTGACAATTTATCTGGTTTTGAGAGGGTGCACGCTGCTGTTCTGCCCATGAGGAAACCAGACCATGAGACACTTAATGCTCCCAGCCTCAATAAGGTCACATCATCAGGTTACAGTTTTATCACATCTATCCTTTCTGTCTCAGTCATTTTCCATGTCTTCTTTATAGATGCTAAATGGAGTTATCCAAAAGGGAAAAACGAATAATATGAATTAAATGATAGAAAATAAAAAATTGTTATCTCTGATATGTGAGCATCCTGATGCGACTGCAAGCCCTATAGGAATTCAAAATAAGAACAACGACAACATTTAGGACTTCAAAACAAATTTGATTTATTAGTAAAAAGTGAAGTAGATACAGACTGAGCAGGAGGGAGGGAGAGGAGCAAGGAGAGCTGAGGCGAGGAGGTGTGAGCTCCTATGGGAGGGCCAACTCCAACGCAGAAGCCTCATCAATGGCAGAGTTGGAAGCAGCTCTATCTAAAATATATGATATTGTCTGAATCGCAAAAACTTTACTTTGCATGAAAGATGCCTCATTTATATGAAATTCTAGAATAAATGTAGGGTGGAAAAATATCAGAAGAGTGATTGCTCTTAGAGAACTTCCTGAGCTGATGGTAACGTTCTCTGTCTTGACAGAAACTTGAGTTACACAGTTGTTTGTATTTATCAAAATTCAGCAAAGTACGCTTATGATTCCATTCCATTGCATTGCATGTAAATTTTATCTCAAAAGAAATACTGAAATCTACTTAACAATATGCTTGCTAGAGTGTTTAGGGGAAAACATCCTGATGTCTGCATAAAACAATTTACTTTGAAATGCACAAACAAATAATATGGATTAATTGAAGAACAAAGAGATAGATAAATGGATAGATATGTGAGACAGCAATATAACAAAATGCCATCGGCAGAATCTAGGTGGTGGGTATACAGGTATTTATACTATAAAATTCATTCAATTTGACTGTATGTCTGAAAATCTTTACATAAATGTTAGAGAAAAAGATATTGTCATTCACTTTATTTTTCAACAGAGATCCATTTGTGTTAATAATGTGTGTTAATTCCTTTTTTATATTTGTGTTAATTCTCTTTTTATAATGCCAATGTTTGTGGAAAAGTTAAGGGCATCAGAATCATTGATAAATTTCTACTGATTCCCTCTGTCTTTTTCTTCTAATAAGTAATGGGGTTCAGAATAGAACCAACAGAAATTAATTATTATTGTTGAATTGTGGTGGTGGTGGGCAAGACAGTGGTGGCAGTGTTGATAATGGTGGTGAACCATTGTGTTTAGATGACATGGATCTTAGGGTACAGTCCGAAAAGGGTAAGAAAGCACTAGAAAACAGAGGGTACATAAAGCAGGATGGAAAGATGCCACAAATCAATTTCACTCGTTTTAAAATTTGCCTTATAGTTTGGTCCTAATCATGGAAAATCATGGAAAAGGAAGAAAGAGAGGAGGTGAAGGGGCTCATTGAAGGTTTGTGAATGAAAGAAGGAAAGAATTATTACATTAACTGTAAGTTTCAAGAAAAAATAGTGGGAATTCAATAAATATTTTATATTGTTGAGGAGTAAGTAGATGGATGAGTGACGAGTGCATCTAAGACAATGAAAACAGGAGATATCTAACAAAATGCTGGGTTTTCAGAACAAAACCTATACATTCCCAATCAATTATCTTCTCATACAAAAGAATCTCTCATTTGTCAAGTAAAACTTGCCACCCATGCCATTAAGAAGTGCAAACCCTAGGAAAGCCTAGAGAAAGCATTTAGCTAACCTGTGTGGGCAGGAGGCCTGTTGAAGACAAGAATGGATAAACAAAACACCTTGTCGCCAAGCATGACCGCTGTGCATCCTAGTCCGTCTACAAACACAGAACAAAAATAATAATGGAGGGGCTGGCTTGGTGGCGTAGTGGTTAAGTTCATGCACTCCACTTTTGCAGCCTGGGGTTCGCAGGTTCAGATCCTGGGCACAGACCTAGCACTGCTTGTCAAGCCATGCTGTGGTGGGAGCCCACATAAAATAGAGAAAAGTTGGCATAGATGTTAGCTCAGTGACAATCTTCCTCAAGCAACAAAGACGAAGATTCACAACAGATGTTAGCTCAGGGCCAATCTTCCTGACACACACACAAAAAACCTACTAATGTAGTCGTTCTGGACCTTCAAGTTCTCACCCTCAGTGTGGAATGCTTGTTGAGTAACTTCTTCACGTCTCCAAGTTCTCATTCTTCATTTGTTGACTGTTTTCCATGAAATGTAGCCTCATCTCAGTTATCTTAAAGCAAGAATTTAAAAAATCCTCTCGATTCTTTGCCCTCTTAGTGTCTGAAATAAAGGAGTGCACACTCTCTGCTCCTGGGTCCTTACCATCCACTCTCTCCCAGCTCTTTAGAACCCGACTGCTAGTCCCACCTCCCCACCTACGCTGTCTACCATTGCCCAAACCTGAGCCGTCCACGTCAGCAGCCATGAATCACAGGCAGCTACTGAGATTTTGAGAAATGTGGCTCATTCGAATTGAGATGTGCTGTGAGTGTAAAATACACGCTGGATTTCAAAGACTTAGTACAAAACTGAGAATGTAAAACACAGATTTTTATATTGATTACATATTAAATGATAATATTTTTGATATATTGGGTTAAATAAAATATATTTTCAAGCTAAAATTTACCTGTTTCTTATTTGATGTGCTTACTAGGAAATTTAAACTCACATGTGGGGCACACATATTGGGCCATGCTGATAGAGACAAGGTCTTTTCTCAGCCATTTTCTTTCTTGTTTTCCCTGAGGACATTTGAGACTGATAATGGCCCTCCACCTCCCACCTCTTTCTTGAAATTCTCTCCGTTTTCTTGTTTGCTGCAAAAACCTTCTTCTGTCTCTTTTCTCACCTTCTCTTCTTTTCTTGAATTAAAGCACTTAGAACACGGCAGACAGGATCTCTCCAGAGCTGAAACTCTTAAATGTCATGCTGTGTTACCAGGCATGTTGAAATTAACTCACACCAAAGGAAAGGAGAGAGAAACTGTCCAAGAAAGCTGTTGCAGGGGAGTCATCGAAAGAGCATAAAGACAGGCAGGTAAATGCAAGAAGTGGGAGACAACACTGAAAGAGCTTTTTGTACTTCACACACACCTCTCCTACTCCCTGCACAGACAGTTCACTGGGCTCCTCCAGCCTAGTGAAATGCTCTCCTCTCATTTCCACCTGCCAAACTGTCCACAAAGCCATCTCTTCTACCAAAGCCTTTCCTCTTCCCTCCACACCCCCATGTGGAAGAACTTGCTCCAATTCTCAACTACTAAAGGGAACATTTTCTAGCACTGAACACTTTGAAGTTATTAGTGTGTGTGTGTGTGTGTGTGTGTGTGTAAGACTTAGTTTATGAAACTGAAAGTTCTTGGAGAGCAAGAGCCAAATCTGATCACCAGTCTCCAGGAGATGAGTAATCAAGAAGGCTAGTCAAGAAGCAGGTCACATGCAGGAAGACAACAAAGAGCAAATGAATATTCTTTGCATTATTCTCCCTCTCCATATTCATTTTCTCTGTCTCTTTCTCTAGACACACACGCATACATATATATTTATGTATCTTCTATATCTTTATTTGTCTATATGAATACATAGATATAGATGATTGATTGATAGAGAGAGAGAGATTGACAGGTATCTCAAGACCAGGACTAAGATGATAAGGGTGAGACACATCCGGGGCAAAATTTAAGGAGGTATCCTCAGGGCATACAAAGGGATCTAGTCCGAGCCCTACCTCTATATATCTGTATCTGTATATCTATCCCTTTCTCTATCAGTTTACCATTTACCCCCAGGCAAGGTACTTAACCTCTCTATGTCCCAACAGAAAGAGTAACAGTGCCTAACTCACAGTATTGTTGTGAGGATTAATGAATTACTTCACAGAAAGTACCAAAAACATTGCCTAACAATATTCTCAACACATTTCACCATTATTAATAATCATTATTACAATATTATCAAATTTGATTTACTGAAACTAGCAAAGTTTTCAGTGGAAGTGTCTGGAATTCGGTGGTCCAAAGTTGTATGAGTTTAGAAATAGAGCTTTCCTGTGCATGTGTTTATGCCACTTGTGTCCCTGCAGCAGTGAAAATTGGATTGTGCACCCTTTGAATACAGAAAGAATAAACTTAGTTCAGAAATTAACGTTTTATTTTGCAAATGGCAAAATCAAACTGGAAAATTCTAATTAGTCCCATCTGCACTTATTCCCACTATTATTTGTAATATGTGCTATAGATTTTTTTAACAGTGATCAAATATTACAGGACCTCACAAGAGCTTGAGTGCTGAACTTTAATTTTAAATCTCGTGTTTTTTCATGAGTGTGGGAAGAATTGGGCAGAGAAATGCTCTTTCAGCTGCGTCGAGGGCAGGGGAATCTGTTGACTTTATTTTCACTATTAAAACTGTATAAAAATAACATTATTATGACACAGTGAAACCCCCTACAATATGTCGAAATGACTAAGAAAAGAAAATAAAAGGAGGAAAACTTTAAGTGGGTTTGATTTTGAAAGCCAAATATTTTTAGAAAAATGTAATGAAACCTGCTTATGACTTTCTTACTTTCAACATTTCCCTACATCAAATGTTTATCTTTCGAAGGCGTGGTTTAGAACACACACCCAGACACACACTCACATACTATTTCTTTTTAACATTTCCCTTTCCTGGTGCTGGGGAGGATATCATAAAGGATAGGCCCTAACATTAAAACAAACATATAAATAAACTACCAATGGGAAAAATAGCACCTCATTTCTTAAAGGACTTAACCTAACCAAGACTGGACTTCCGTGAGATCTGCTTTGCCCTGTTAGACCTGTTCCCGCAGGAAATGGTACATGCGGGAACTTCAAAGTGTCGTAGTTCTAACTCTGTGGATTGCTGTTGTTGCGCCCTAAAGAAAAGCTGTCTAGGAAGTGAAATTCCCCGCAACCCTTGTAGCCAGACCCCTAGAACATTCTCCGTAAACCATCAAAGGTGCCGTGGGCAAAGGTGCTGTGCCTTGTCCTATAGCTCTGGTTCCCGATACTACAAGTGCTGAGCTTCCCCAGATAATGAATGAGCTGTCTGCCTAAGCCTTACGAATGCATGAGAACACAAATTAGTGAAAACCGGGGCTCTCAGAGAAAGGGGTTCACCCTTAAGTAACAAAAACATCCACCGATTAATACTGGCTCATTGTAGACAATGATCTGAAAGAACGCCTGTCTCTTGGGAGTAGGGTGTTTTAGCAGCGGGAGTAAGAAATTCAGGAAATGTGTAATTAACATCTACCGCTTTCCCAAAAACTCAACTCACCCTGAGTTCTTGCAAGCCGTGTCCCGGATAATCAGCAGATGGCGCTGTTCCCTGAGGCTCAGGCTTGTCAGAGGAGCCTGTGTCTTAATTCCGGATCACGCTTCACAGCATACAGGTAGAATGCAATCGCTAAAAATCACTTTCCCGAAATGCTGGAAAAACCAGATTTATTTGCCACTAAGAATTCACTAGGCAGTTTTGTTAACGGAAAGAGAAGGACTGATAAATCTATGCTATGAAAAGCTTATCATTCCTCTGTGTTGAAACTGGCTGTTTTGACCTATGCTTTTAACACGATTTCCAAATACAAATTTTGCTTTTCAGCCAGTCTGTTCTGCCATGCAGCCTAGTCCCAGCGAGAAGACAAACCGAACTCGACCTCCGGGGAGGCCTGAGATGAACAGACTTCTGGTGTAACACACATGTGGAGGATGACTTTTGATTCAGTCCTGACACTTCTTGCTAATGGAAGAATAGAGCCTGGAGAGTTTTAACCACCTATTCCAGAATAAGAGGCAGGATGTGATCCAACTTCCCATCAGAAACTCTTGGGAGAGTGTTTTAAAGTGACAGATTTCCAAGCCTTACATCAAACCTGCTGCGTCCAAAACTCTGGGGGTATGACTATGGAACTATATTATTTTTAATCTCCACAAGTCAATTCTGATGCAGCTGGGCCGTTATTTGACAATGAGAACTTCCAAACGATATAACCAGTCCTACCAACGTAATGAAGAATCCCATGATGTATATATTTCAAAGGAAACTTGCAAGAGCGTGAGTAACTTAGGTTTCAGAGACTCAAAGGACAGTATCATTCCTGGAACTCCCTCTTGAAAACTTGCTTTTATGAATATGAATGTTCATGATGGAACGCCATTTATCTAAATAAACTCTAAGAAATCATTGACTTTCATGGGAGCAATCTGTGAATAGAAAGCTATCATGTTGGGGGCCAACCCAGTGGCATAGTGGTTAAGTTTGCCTGCTCTGCTTTGGCTGCCCAGAGTTTGCAGGTTCGAATCCTGGGTGCAGACCTAGCACTGCTCATCAAGTCATGCTGAGGTGGCATCCCACATCAAATAGAGGAAGATTGTCACAGATGCTAGCTCAGGACCAATCTTCCTCACACACACACACAAAAAGCTATCATGTTGAATTACTCTTTCCTGTGATGGTTTTGAGCTTTCCATTCAGTATATGTTGATCACCTACTACATGACAGGCATTCTCGTTGTGAGACCAAGTGCCCTTCCTCAAGGAGCATACCTAGCACAGATGGGACAGCGAAAGGTAAGCAATGTTATAAACAAGAAACTTCAGTCAAGTATCACATAATGACATCTCGGTCAGCGATGGACTACATATATGACGGTGGTCCCATAAGATTAGTATCACAGAGCCTAGGTGTGCAGTGGGCTATCCCATCTAGGTTTGTGTAAGTACACCCTGTGGTGTTCACACAACAATGAAGTTGCCTAATGACACATTTCTCAGACATATCCCCATCCTTAAGTGATGCATGACTGTAGCTATAGGTCATATGTAATTGAACGTAAAGAAGAAATATAAGAAGGGGACTGCAAGAGAGAAAAAATGATGATGCATTCTGACATGCAGCAATTTTGGTTTCCTCCTTAGCAGAAGTGACTTTTTCTTTTTAAGGAAGATTAGCCCTGAGCTAACATCTATTTTTTGTTTTATATTTGTTTTATGTTTTATACTTGTTTTTGTTTTATATTTGTTTTATGTTTTCTATTTTATGCCTGGGACGCCCATCACAGCCTGGCTTGATAAGGCCATCTTTCCTTAAGATCCATCAAAAATAGCTCCTGGACCACTAGGAATTCTAGGTAAACCCCTCTCAGTGATGTGGCCAGCTTCCCCATTCCCTCTGGTCTTTCAGCCCCTAACCTACTGTCATTCCTGTAAAGCTTTCCTAGGAAGAAGTGGGTCAAAGTTCAGCCCCCTGGGCTTGTTGTACACTTCTGATTTTGTAAGGACCTGAAATTCTGCTTGGTGGTCCTCTTTCAGATTAGGAGGAACTACAGTGATACATCACTCTAAATCTATGAATGATTTAACAAAATAGGTCTTGCACATGTCCTGTGGGTTGCTGGCACTGCACTAAATTAGAAAATACTCCATTTTCCCCAGGGTCTTGGCTGCCTTTGAAGTCTTTTGTATCCTTTATACTTTTGTGAATTGCTTCTTATTTTTCCCCCCCTTTTTAAAAACAAGCCCAGGATGTTACAGCTTAGAGTTTCTTGGAAGACTTGTTCTTCTAGATTATGAAATGCATAAGACTAAGTTTTATTTTGAGTTGTCACTCCAACGCAGTCGGTGGACCAGAGCTATAAAAGAATATCAAACTCCAGTTGATAAAGTTGTTTCCAGTGGGGGTATGGCTGAAAAATCTTGAACCCACTATACGTGTATACAGGAACTGCACAATTTGGTAAATTCATGGAAGACGATGGGAACTAGGTTAGTCACTGTCAGAGCGGGAAGTTACAGACAAGCAAGGTAAAGGAGATGCTAGAATGATCACATGGTACTGGATTAGAGGTGCAAACATCTGTATCTCATTTTTTTTTTTTTTCCATTTTCATCCTATTGTTTTTTCAGTTTGCTCTAATGGCAAAATCAATGGTAATAGGGATCACAGACATTATTTTGATTGGCTCACAAGGCTGATCAGTAAAACCTGAAAAATGGAAAATGTTACACAGGTTGCAAAGAAAGCACTCCTGGAGTTTCACTGACATGATAGCAGGTGGAAATAATATAAATGCAACAGGTGTTAACATTTAGAACAGTGCTTATAACCTGCTCATTTCTGGACAATTCTGGGACCCTGTTGCAAACTCTTTGTATATCACTGCTGATTTCCTTTGACATGTATGAACTCAGGTTTAACTTAGTGTAGATGCAGATGGATATGCGTATAAATATTTATATATGTGTGTATATACAAGGGTTAATATACACACATATATTTTCTTGCTTCTTGAGAGAACCTAGAAACAAATCACACCTCAGAAGCAGCAAGCACATCCAGCACCCATATATTAGTTTCCAATGTCATTCTCCAATAAGAGGAACCAGGAGCTTCTCAGAGAAATGGCTGATTATATGGCAGAGGCAGGGAATATACAAGATGAGCTCGAAGCATCTTGTAGCGCCAGAAAGTAAGAAAGTGCTAAAATAAGCAAAGAAACAAACAACAAAAAACAAAGATGGGGAAGACAGAAGAGCACAGGCATCATCCGAAAGAGCTCTCAATGGCCAACGCTGAAACAACCTGAGCAAAAAAATGATAAAAATAACCAAGTATTGAGTTATAATCCAAAATATGAAATAAATATCCATGAGTCCATACAGATCTAAATAAGTAAATAAATAGAGAGAATAAACAAATCTTTGTGCAAAGGAATTCCAAGTAACTGATGCAAATAATCTGCCATTAAGGATTTATTTATGCCGATAATAATATTGTTCCATGTATAAGTAAAGGGCATCAAATCAGTTATATAAGCAGAATGACCATATGGTGCAGATTGTAGGTTTAAGTATCTTGATATAATGGATACCATATATATACATATATTATTCTATATACATATATGGTAATATAGTTACTACATTTGTAAGTTTCAAAATACTGAACACAGTAGACCTAATACATTTCCATTGAATGGAATTGAGTATCTATGGGGAAAAAAATCAATTCTAGGAATATAACAACTAAGAAATAGTAAAGAACTGTCTTACAATTACTGGAAATTCAGAAATTTAAACAACTCTAAAACACAGCAGGTACAAAGAACTCTAGGAAGTTGAGAAAGGGGAATTTAAGATTGTGAAAATAAGACATTTATATATGGCAAGAGGAAAAAATAGGGCAAAAGGAAACTAGCAATGGATGAATAGATCAATCAAACGTGATCTATCCATACAATGGGATGCTGTCTTGCACTAAAAAGGAATGAAGTACTTATATGTGCTACAACCTTAAAAACATTATGCTAAGTGGATGAAGACCACATATTGAATGATTCCATTTATATGAAATGTCCGTCATAGGAAAATCTATAGAGATACGAAGTAGACAGCTACACAGGTTCCCTATGGATGGGGGTAGGGTGGGAGAAATCTGGCAGGAGTGACTGCTGCAGGATACGGTGTTTCTTTTTGGAAATGACGAACGTGTTCTAAAATTGATTCTGGTGATGGTTACACAACTCTGTGAACTAAAAACCATTGAATTGTACACTCTAAATGGGTGAATTGCATGACGTGAATTATATGTCATACAATTTACAAATTAAAAATAAAGAAGACTTGCAAGATAGCCTGCAGTCTTATTTAAAAAGATAATGAATGTTAGGCCAAAGACTTTCAACTTTAGAGATTGAACAGAAAGAGGAGTGGCATATGCAGATGCAAGTTTTAGAAAGAACATTGGGTAGTACTGTATCATGTGAAACAGAGGCAGGGTAATAGGACACTATGGCTATAATGAGGCCCAATGGAACCAGGACTGTGATGGATGGGGCACAAAAGTGGGAGTGGCATAATGGGCACTGGGAAGTAAAACCGACAAGAGTCTTATTGAATGTGAGGTGAAGAAAGAGAAAGAGGGAGAGAGAGAGAGAGAGAGATTTAAAGAGTCAAGTTTGAGTGCTGAATGGTGATTTTACAGTCCAAGATAGATGATATGGGGAGTGGTGGGGGGGGGGGGGGGAAAAATGTAAGGAATTGATAGATTCAGCTCTGGATAAACTGAGTTTGGGATATAATGAATATACCATGTCAAGATGTCCAAGTAGCTATTGAAACTTGCTCCATACAGGTGAAGGGAGGTAGAAAACAATCACAGATTATGTAGAAAACTAAAAGAGATTGAAGAATGTCAGAGTCCCTCTATTTGAAATTGTTGGGGATAGGGCCAAAAAGCATATTGACAATGGAATGTTTAAAAGGGAGGAAAATATGTATTATAGAAGCCAAAGGAAATGAGATTCAAGAGAGAGGGAGAGCCATCAGTACAGTCAAGAGGAATGTTGTATAACGATGTCGGTGAGCTCTTTGAGAGCAAATTCAACAGCATTCTGTAGATGAAGATAAAACTTCAAGGAGCAATAGGAAAGGGAATGAAGTGTGAGTGTTGTTTGCTCTTTGAAGAATGTGTGTTTGACACAGAAGCACACAAAGAATAAAGCAAACAGAACACAACCCTGTGACACAAGGAAGACTACTGAGTAGCAGGTCAATTCAGAAATGGTTTATTCTAGCTGTGAGACCAGAGAAAAACAGAGCTAGGGTCCAAGTTTTTTCAGTCATCTCTATCTTTCCTCATTTTCTGCCATGGATCTTTCATCCGTAGATTTTATCCAAATCCCCCTTGTACTAATTTGCACCATCTTCTGTATTGGATTTTAGAAGAGAAATTGTTTTCATACTTAAAACTGTTTCTTTCATTATATTAAAATGACTAAATGTAAAGTACAAAGTATTCAATTAATAAAAGATTTACTGAGCAACTACTATGTGGTAAGTGCAGTACTAGCTATTGGGGTTACGATGAGCAACAGCTGACAGATTCTTCATCATGTAACTAGCAGTCTGATACTGATTAAAGCATTAATCAAATAATCATAAAAATAAATGTAAAATTACTATGGTAAGTGCCACTTCTAATATTCTAGATTATGGTGAATAAGTTTTCTTTATGCTACACTTATCCAGTGTTACAATACTTTATGTTTCTTAGTCTTTTATAGCTTTCAGAGACTGGTGCTATACCTCATTGAATTCTCCTATCACTCAGGTACAACTCTGAAATCTTGCACATTTTATGAAACATCACACAACTACAAAGTTTTAAAGCCTGGCCTCAAAGCAGGTCATCTGTCTTATAGAATTTTATCATCTTATCTCTTCACATGTCTCTGAATATTAAAGAAACACCTATGTGATCCATATGAGGCCTTCTAGAAGAGTATAAAACAATGTGTTATATACAGGGAAAGAATTTCTTTTCTTTTCTCAGCATTGACATTTTCCTGGAACGTTCTTTGGAAATACAACATTATTAAAATACACATTGCTTATGGAAAGCATTAAAACAATACATCCAGATCCTTAAGACAAAGGTTTTATTTAAAGACTTAAATCAGGAATCTGAAGAAGCAAACAAAAGTATGAAGCCACCCTTTTTCTTTGGAAAATATTTTGATAGGCATTTCTAACTCTTATCAACATGGGAGCTGCAGGTCATGGACTTAATGAATAGGGGACATGAGAAAAACCAGGGAGCTCAGAGTAGGCAGTGAGTAGCAGAGGTTGCATTAGGCTTGAAGAACTTATATAGGTGTTGAAATTCAGCTCAGTAGAGATGGGTCTAAGTTCTGGGGACAAAGTCCAGTTGCCAAGAGCCATGCTCACACATGGAAACTTGTCAACAAAGCCCAGGAAAAATATCTGTACAGATGGCACCAGACTCAGGAAAAGATACCGAATAATCTCCATCAATATCCAGTACTTTCACGATTTCAACTGTGACATCTATACAAATGACTCTCCATCTTTGTCTCCAGCCATTATCTAGCTCTTCACCTCAAGATTCGTACTATCATCTTCACCCAGATGACTTTCTAACGTCAGACTCAACCAGACTCCCTCAAGCCTGCCTCTATGCTGGGTTCCCCAAGTTAACTGTGCCATTTACCAAGTCGTTCAAGTTGTGAAGCCTTAGCTCTCTGACTCCTCTGACACCTTGTACACCACCTCAGTTCCCAGATCCTCTTGTTCCTACTTCCTTCCTAATCCTGAGACTCACAACCTCCTTTCTGTAAGCATGGCCGTTGTCTTGGTTGGGGCTATACCACCTCTCATCTAGATTGATGTGATAGCCTCTCTCTATTAGCTTTCCCTTCTAATTCACTTTATCACATATTGTGAATTTAATCCTGATAAAAGGTTGTAATTCTTCAGACATCTGAACAAAACTCCAGGTGAACTCCTCCTAACCCCTTGAATCTTGGACCTTGGGCTACAAGTCACTTGGGTTTCCCAGTTGCCTCACAAGTACTTTCTGGTTTCACGCCCATTGGAAATATTGAGACAAGAGTCTCCTGTTCCATATAAAATAAAATCCAAACTAGCAGCTTAGCATTCAATAACATCCATCTTTTGGCCTCAGTGACTTTTCTAAAATTATTTCCAAATCCTTCTTCAGTTCATGCACTCAATCTTGCCTACTTTCTGTTTGCAATGTTAAGTCCTACTTTTTCTTGTCATAGTATCTTTTTTCTGACTGTTACCTCTATTCGGAATGCCCTCCATCCAACGAATTTCTCTATGCCAAAATCCCACCCATTTTCAGTTCTATTTTCACAAAGCCTTCCAAAGCGTGGAAGTTAAGCCAAATGACCCTCTCTTTTCCCCAAACTCTCATAGACCCTGATCTATTTTTTAAAATGATTTTGGTATGCGTCTCAAGTCTCCCTCCTGAATTTTACTATTCTCAAGAATACGATGGGTTCTTACCCAATTCAGAAAGATCCAAAGCACTGTTTCAGTGTGTCATGAAAGACGGGCCACTGGTATTTCTGAACAAATGAATACTTGAATACTTTACAGATTCAAACACAAATTCTGTAGAGCTACACAGCATGCCCACGGTCACACAGCTGTCAGAGGAGGGCCTCCCTCCTTCCAAGTCCCCTAACTTCTCCCTCATAGCTTTTGTCTTACACCACTGCCTCAAGTTGACCCACAGGTCTCGACACATTCCGTGGGTCTTTTTTACTTTTCGACCAATCAATAAATGTGCTTTCCCCGAGACAGTGGTGGAAAACACAAATGAATGTACTTTTTCTCTTTCACATAATGATGTTTTCTGCCCTCTAGGATCTCAGTTCCACTGAACACAACAGCCCTGCTATGTTTTCCTTGGAAACCAACATGAAATTTAGCTGAACTCCTCCTAACCCCTTGAATCTTGGACCTTGGGCTGCAAGTCACTTGGGTTTCCCAGTTGCCTCACAAGTACTTTCTGGTTTCAACCCGGTTGGAAATATTGAGACAAGAGTTTCTCTCAGAGCGTAGTGTTTGATCACTTTTACTTTTTTGAGTTGGAGGGAAGCGAAGCCTCTAAAAACAAATAAACAACAGTTAATCAAGCTTTTGATCCTCCTCAAAAGTTTGAACTCTGTTCCAGTTTGAGGCAAAAATTTAGGTCAGCTCTCATTTTATTTATTTGTTTCGAATTTTTCAAGGGAGCCCTTCACCTAGGATGCCCCAGGGCACAAACACAGTAATGCACACACAAGCACACATACTCACATACAATTACCATGTTATTTTAAAATTCATCCACTTCTCCATAGAAGCACTGCAATTTCCAAACAGCTAAAAATAACAAAAACAATAATAACGAAGAGACTCCAAAACCAACACTTTATCTGCTCATCTTTCAGTGGGACCTGCCCAGTTGCTTTTGTGATTTGGTTTAAGTGGTGATGCTAAAAGTTTCTCTTACCCTCACATATCCTCCAAATCACCGTGCCATCCCATCTGAAACCCCCACCATTCGAGAAGTAGCCCTTTGAATGGAAACATTAATCTCAAAAATTCCTTTTATGTCCTAGCCGGGGGATCATTAAGCCACTGACACCTCATTGTAAATTAGTTTATAGGAGATTAATGAATGAGTCATTCTTAAGACCTGGATGAACTCCTCACAAATTTAGACATTTTCTCACTATCCCCCAACCCTTTCTTCTACAACCCTGTATGTTCCACATTTACTTACTTCTGTTTGTTTATGGGGAATGCCAACCCCTGTAACTACCTGGAATCTGTTTAACAATTTAAAGCTTAGCACAAAGTTCACTCCTTTCATAAGTACCAGGATGGAATGCCTACCATGTGCCAGGTCTTTACACTGCACTGCTTGTTTACTTTTTTGGTGAGTATGTTCAGGGGTGAGTATGGGATAAATACATTTCATATATCCTATCTGCCCAATTACCAGAGTTCTGTGAGCTCCTCAAGGGTACAGGCTGTGCCATATGCTTCTTTATATGCATAGTTTATGTAGTTAATGGCCAATAAGAGTTGCTGAATGGAAGACCCTTATTTCTTATGACTACTCCAGTTTGGACCACAATCAAAGCAGAATGGGGTGGTATTTGGCAGTTATTTTTTGAGATGCCAGTGAAACAACCAAGGGGAAGTAATCAGGAAGAGGCTGAAGGTCAATACACAGATTTATCCTGAGCCACATTTGGATATAAATGAGTGAATGAAATCAAAGGCTCTGAAGAGGTAGGTGGGTATATAAATTGAGACCATAAGTGGAATAACAAGCAATGGAGAGCAAAAAAGTAACTTTCTTCCACAGATACAACAAAGAGAGAGTAAACAATACAGAAGCAGATAAGTGAGTGGGGGGGAAAGGTCAGAAAGTTAGTGGTAAACTACATCAAGTTTCTCATAAAAAGACTGCAAGGTTAGGTGCTTAGCATGTGGTATAAGGTATGTCGAGGGGCCAAGAGAAGGGAAGTAAAACTTTTGGAATAGTTTACAAAGGCCTGGGAAAGGAAGCTGTCCGTGGAGAAACAAATTACTGGCGTGCAGTGTTGAGGGCTCAAGCTGGCTGAACACGTACACGTTTGTATAGTACCACAGAGCTGTACTAAAGGGTAGCAAGGTAACATTTGCCATGGTAATTAATTTGCCCTGGTCCAACCTTATTTTGTGTGTATAAGAGGTAAGGGAATACTAAATCCACTGACTTTTCTGCAAACAGAATTACAACTCCTCTAAATAAATCATCATTTGTCTCTCTATATAAGTTGCATATTCAGGAGATCTTAAGGGATCTATAGATCTTCTCTCCATGCCCTTCTTAGTAGTAAGGCATAGAGAATATGATGCCACATAGAGAAACAAGAAATTTGGAACTGGAAGTCTTGTACTGTGGTGTCTGAAAATGGAGATCCAGTTAGCAAGTAGTTGCAATATTATATTATCAAAGGGGAGTGCCATGGAGATTATGTCATACAGAATTATATGGCCACAAAATTTGAAGACTAAAAGAGATTTTGTAGGTCTTCAAGCCAGTAAGATTCAACCAGCGCTGCCTAGTAGAATCTCACAGTAATCTTTAAGATAGAAATACCATGCTGAAGCCTCACCCCCAGAGGTTTTGATTTACTTAATCTCTTGTGTACCTGGGGAACAGTACTTTTTAAAAGCTTCCTAGCTGATTCTAATGTGCAATCAGGGCTGGAAACCTATCCCAATGGCTTCTTAGTCTGGGTAAGAAAATTTAAATCCAAAGATATCAGTGATTTGGTCCTTATGACAAAGCTAGTCACAGGGGAAGAAAAGAAACCCCTCTCTTTAGCTCAGAGATTTTGACAGACAAGACGACAACCTGTGAATCTCCTGAAATGCAACTGCTCTCCACCTCCAGTTTGTTTTTAAAATCATGTGGTAAAATGAGATGCCTCTACACACCTATTAGAATGACAAAAATCGAAAACACTAAAGTTACCAAGTGCTGGTGAGGATGTGGAGCAAGAGGAACTCCCATTCATTGCTCGTGGAAAATCAAAATGGTACAGCCACTTTGGAAGACAGTTTGGCAGTTTCTTACAAAACGAGACATACTCTCACCATACTATCCAGATCTAGCAATTGCACTCCTTGGTGTTTACCCAATTGAGTTGAACACTTATGTCCATACAAAAATCTGCACATGAATGTTTATAGCAGCTTTATTTGCAATTGCCAAAACATGGAAGCAACCAAGATATCCTTCAGTAGGTAAATGGATAGCTGTGGTACATCCAGACAATGGAATATTACTCAGCACTAAAAAGAAAAGAGCTATGAAGCCATGAAAAAATATAGAAGAAACTTAAGTGCATATTAAGAAGTGAAAGAAGCCAAGATGAAAAGGCTACGTATGCATGATTCCAACTATATGAAATTTTGGAAAAGGCAAAACTATGAGAGAGTAAAAATATTAGTGGTGTCCAAGGGTTGAGGGGTTTGGAGAGAGATGAATGGGCAGAGCACAAATGATCTTTAAGGAAGTGAAAATACTCTGTATGATGCCATAATAGCAAATACATGTCATAAATTTGTCTAAACCCATAGAATGTACAACACCAAGAGTGAACCCTAATGTAAACTATGGGCTTTGGGAGATAACACTGTGTCACTGTAGGTTCATAGCTTGTAACAAATGTACCACTCTGCTGGAGAATGTTGATAGTGGAGAAGGCCATGAGTACGAGGAAGCATGGTGTATATGGGAAATCTCTTCACCTTCCACTCAATTTTGCTGTGAACTTTAAATTGATCTAAAAAATAGAGTCAATTTAAAAAATCATATGGTAATTAGAAGTCCAGCCCTAGAGGGAGCAGCCTATTAGAGTTCTAAAAGATGTCCAAGTCTTCTCACCATTTGCCACCCTACCTTCCAGAATCTCTTGCTGCTCCCTACATGCATGAGACTCCTTCTCATAGATTGAGTGTGGGAAGTTCCACAAGTGGTTAAGAAGGGAAACAGGGTGAGCTTTTCCTCCAACCATCAAGAGAAGAAGTGGCTGTGGAGTGGTTGGTAAGACCTGAACCAAATGGACAGTGTTTTTTCAACCTTAAAATATGTCAGAAATTTAAGTTACCATTAGGATCAATAGTATGATTGCCACAGCTAGGCAGGCTAAACTTGTTCATGGCCTGAGAGGAAAGAAGATAGGAAGGAAGAAAAGGAGACAGAATAGAAACTCTAGAGAGGAAAATAAGTGTGTAAACATGAAATGCTTTTCACTCCAAACTGTTGCCTGAAGCCAAGCCACCATTTACATAGACTACTATGTGGATTGCTTGGTTGCTGTCACATCTGAGTCATACTTTCCTCTCCAGCTATACTCATTTCCAAACTTTGGAAATGCAGCAACACAAACTACCTGAAAGCTGGCTTGAGTGGTCTTTCTCCTATATGGCAATAGGTGGTTAGGAAAAAATAAGGCACATTACTCCAAAGCATTGACTTTCCAAAATCTCCCTAATACAACCCTGGAAATGGAAGAAGAGGATCAGTAGGTGAGATACAAAAAGATCAAACCAAGTTTAATAAACCTCTTTCAATTCTAGTGTTTTAGAGGGAATCAGAGATGGATCGTCATGAAGCTAATAAAGCTTAACTTCAAGGCACTTCACTTACATAAACCCTTTCAAGCCTCAGCGATGTCCTCAGAAAGTTATATGTGTTTTTTTTTTAAGTTTTAGAAATAAGATATTTAAGCAAAATAGATTATATCTATTTGTTTCTTCTCAATTTCTCTTTTATCACACCTCCTCTCATGTTGGGCGGCACTGGAGTGCCATGGGGATTTGGGGGGTGAGGTTAGGTGGAAGTTGAGTTGGAAGATACATTTACTTTGGAATAGTGAGATAAATGCATGTCTTCACAGTTACTTTCAAGTATCATTAATGTGTGGCTGGAATTCTGGTGTACCAATCACTTCCAAGAACTTTGGTTATGACCCCAAGCTGTAGGACTGAGGTGCTATCCTGATATGAATCTGTCTTATGGCTTCCAGCACTAAACTTATGTGGACAGTGGAGGAGAAATAAGGTTTGAAACATATGCAGTCACATGCTGGTCTGTGGAAGATTCTCCCAATATTCAATTGTGTAAAATTCTAAGTAGAGCAAATGTAGGGGGAAAACGATTATAGAGAAGCATCTGACAGTTCAATAATAAAAATATTATCTTATTTCCTCTGTATACTTTGTGATACTAGTGGTGTTTGTCAGCTTTTTCTAAATAGGTAAATTTTTATTATTTATTTTCTTATTCTAAACAGATTCACTTTAATACCATTCTTTCATTTGATTTTGATTTTTTTATCCTTATGGAGAAGGAGATTTTCTTCATTTAATTCTTTATTGTGTAATATTTAAGGCATTCAAAAATATCTAAAATGTCTATTATGGAACATAAAATATGGGTTTTCTTTGTTTTAAACAACATGATGTGCCTGTTGTAAACATTGCGTGTAGGATCACAACACCTGGTTTTGATCTTGTCTCTGCCTCCTTAATTTTTTGGTCTTTGGGAAATCAATTAGTATAAATTTCAATTTTCTTACAATATAAGCTTCAATTTTTTCTTCGGTAGCATCCTCAGCCCTCCCTACTTCATGGGAGATGCTTTTATGGCCAAGTGAGGTGAGAAATATAAAAGAACAGGGTAAGGGATGGGATTTTCTTTTAAACTGTGTGTCTTTCTTCTTTAACCCCACTGGGAAGTGGTCTTTTGCAAAATAGACATTCTACTCCATGAGGCAGTCACATTAGCAAGAGAAAAATTGAGGGCCTAACAGGTGATCCAATCTTCAGATTCTGAAAGATCTACTTTCATTTCCTTGGAGGATCATAGAGACACAATACTGGCCCCCTAAGGTAGACTTAGAAACAATGATGCCTGTGGTCATGACCTCACAATATTCCACCAGATGGAGCCAGAGATTGAAGAGATGTCTGTAAAAGGAAGGGAAAAGAAGACCACTACCCATTTAAGGATGGTTCTATTTGGACTCAAAAACAACTTGGGAGTTCAATGTGATTTTATGTTTACCAAATAGACTGTTTTCTGGTTATGGAGGATATTTTCACATCCTTCCACTGCAGGGAAGAAATAAAGTGATGCGTTATAAGGATAATAAATTGGGAAAGCATTTTATAAACTGTAAAATACTCTACAAATACTATTTCTACTGATAATATTTTGAAGGATTTTACTCAGAAGCACTATATCTGAACAACAAGCTTAGAAATCATGCTACCATCACTTATTGGGCTTGAACCAACAGGACATGAAGATTCAGAGAGGGGAGACCTAACTCTTATTTTTACAAAACTCACATTCCATGTAGGCTCATAAAATATGTCTATGTAACCCAAATAATTAGGGTATGCCAAATGGTTCAGTCTTACCTTAGGGTCTCATTTATAGGAACATAGGATATTAGTCAATTGTAATTTACCAATATTTGTGCCCCTGTAGGGTTATTAGAGGCTGTACATTTTACCACCTACAAGAGTACTTCTGAAAAAAATCTAGCTCATCTCTTTCCATAATTCTCATCTCTCTCAGGAGCCCCAGCAATTCTTTTTCTCAACATCTCTCAACTCACTGTTTGAATTTCCCTCTTGATACTCATGCTCCAGCAGAGATATGTGGGCTAATCATGCTGGGACACTGTGGGATAGCCAGAAATTTAACAGTAAGATGATCTATTCCTTAACGCATTTCGAGGGAAGTCCACAGTGTCTTATAAGTCTATAGTTCTTTATTCTCTCTACTTCCTCCACCCCCAACCCCAAAAGACATCCAACAGATAATTTCTAGTGACAAAAAGTTTCATCTTATTGAATTTCCAGAAAGGATGAGTTCATATAAAAAAGAACCCTCATAAAAATTACTTTATTCATCTGTTTTCCTTACTTTTATTCTGTTATTCTTATTTCAGCATCAGAATCAAAAATGTTACCAACTATTTTTGTGAGATATTTATTGTAGTCAGAAGCCAGGTGAGAATTCTGACACGGAAAATGAATCTTTGGAAAAATTATTGAAGGAGGAGGCTACCAATGGATGAGCCACACCTAGACAGAGACTCCCTGTAGACAACCGTTAGTGACTCTGGAGGTTTCCAGACTCGTTTGGTAATGTTGTCTCCTCAAAATCAAACAGAGAACAAAGTCACTATATGATTCTTTTTTGACATCAATCCTAGAGCAGATAATTTCCAGGTTTCTCATCAAAGCTCCTTTTCTATGTCCAATGAATGGACAAATCCCTCAAACGATTAAATAATTGCCCCAGGATCTAGGTGTAGCTTAATTCAGTTAGATTTAGAATGTGAGGATTATAAGGAAGTCAAATCAAAATATGGAAAAAAACAAACGACTTCTTTCTGAGCTAAGCTTCTCCAAAGGCTTTGGGAAAATCAACAGAACCAGTGATTTGATTTGAAAGTCCCTTCCTGTCTTAGGGTTGCACTTTGAATGTCCCATACTTGTTCTTATGGACTGCTGACCAGAGTACCTCCACTCCTTGATTTTCTCCTTAAGAACAAATTTCAGCATCCTAGAGAGAATGCTTTCTAAATGGCAATTATCCTTAGGTTCCTGTTACCTAGGAATGTGTTTACCAGTTGTGAGATAGTGAGTAATAAAAAAAGGAACATTTAAAAATTTAGGATGAACCTGGACGGCAGAATGTCTATACTGATCCTTCCGGCTTTCTCTCAAACAATGTAAGTTCCTTCAGCAAAATGACTGGCAGAGTGCTTTCTCTAGACAACCAAAATCTTCAGTCTTGCTATGCCGTGGCCTTGGCATTTTGGATAATGTGGTTCAGGGCTTTTGTGATTGAAAAGTTCACCTGATTCCCCCCCCCCCCCCCCCCCCCCCCCCGTATATATCCTTTATCCCCAGTCCCACTACCTAAATTTCTGGTCTGAGATTTAGGGAAATAAAAGCCTCACTGTAGGTAAAGTTAGGGAGTAAACAAATAGATAAATAAAATAAAGGAGCTTATGATCTATTTTAGGTGACATGAAAAACATTTTTGAGAAAGTGGACAAGTCACTCTTACTCTTCTAAAAAGAGAGACTCTGTCTTCTCCTTTTTTCACCTTTCCACACTGCAAGAGAGAAGTGCTATCCTCTTTCCAGGAGGCACAAAAGGTAAACTCTTTTCCTTACCTCTTTTACTGTGATTCTGCCATGAGCGTTGCCAACTCTCCCAGTGAGTACTTAAAGGACTTCCCCGCTTCTGTATCACATTGAGGTAGCAAAAGCTGAGATGCTTAAAAGAGCAGAAATGTGGATTGGAATAATTACAAACCAGCCTCTTTTTTTTTGAATTCCATAGGAAATACTCTGGCATAAATTGAAACAGGCTGGAAATTGGCTTATGATCTAAATTTATTTTGCCCTCTTTTTCAAACATCTGTATATCTAAATCTCTCTATATCTATATCTGTATATATACATATACAGATATATATATACACATACACAAAAACAAGACTTGTTTTGGTGAGGATTTTAGAATGAAATATATGTATGTATGTTTGTTGCTGTTAGTGCCAGTGAATGGATTCTGACTCCTAGTGACTCTGTGTATGGCACAGCAGAATCCTGCCTGGTCTTATGCACCATCCTCTCACCTTCTCATGTTATGTCAGCAAATGCTCCACTGCTGTTCATAGGGTTTCCATGGCCGATTTTTTCAGAAGTGGGTGGCCAGGTCCTTCTTCCGAGTCTGTCTAGTCTGGAACCTCCACTGAAACCTCTCCACCATCGGTGACCCTGCTGGTATTTGAAATACTGGTGGCACAGCTTTCAGCAACACAGTAACACACAGCTGCCACAGTGTGACAACCGACAGACAGGTGGTGGAACCCAGGCTACAGCATAGGAGTGCTGAATCTTAACCACTAGACCACCAGAGCTGTGTTATATAGACACGTATATATACATACACATATGTACCTACGCATATTTCATTCTAGCATCCTCACAAAAAGAAGTTTTCTTCTTTCCAGAAGTTTTCTTTGGATTTGCTCATAATTTTCCGATGCAGAATTATGTAAATAAATTATGTCATACCAGGCAATATGTTCAAGGAGTTACTACATTAAGTAAGCAAAGGTCATAAAAAAACCCACAAAAACAAAGTCCCTCATTCAGGTTCCTTTGAAACGTGTTTATTCTTGGGAACTCATTCACTCTTCAAACCTTCTTACCTTTAAACTGCTTCCAAGCTCCAAGAGCCCGGGAAGGAATTCATATGCCTGAAGCGATACCACCCTGAGAGGAGCTCCTTAAATTTTACGATTGTCAGGTGGGAGATAGGGAAGGGGGAGGGCTGGGTTCGGAGTGAGCCGGAAGCGACCTGCAGCACACCTGCAGTGAAGTTAGGGAGTGGTGCCAATGACTCAGGCCCGGATCAGTCTTTTAAACTCAGGATCTGAAGGCTGTAGCTTGTTTTAAAAAATAATAAAATAAAACAAAAAAGCCTTTGGCATAATGTCACTGAGAGAAGGGATGTTAATCCTGTTGTCTGCCCTGAATTGATTCTTGGAACATTATCCTCTGCCTGCTTCAATTTCACCTTTAGGTTGAACTGCACAAGGATCCCTCCTCACTTCCTGTCCCAGGCTGTGGTTCCTCCCCGACCCATTAGACAGCAGCTGTGCTCCATCCCAGAAACAAATGGTTCGTCCATTATGACTCCCTTGCTGCCTTGCAAATTGGAGTGTGAGCCATGGTTGATTTAGTGGGTCACGTTCGTGAACATCTCGTGTCCAGTTCTTTTCCCTATATAGGTAGACATATGTGGAAAGGGTAAGCCATTTCCCTGAGAATCTTAACAGTGTTGGGCATTTCACGAAAACTTGGTCATCCTGATGTTAATGCATTTGCTGTATATTTACATGACATGATTCACTTTGCAGGACAAAACCCACCATTTATTTCATCGAAGAGAAGTATTATAAAGTCCACCTTCCACTGAAACCAATAGGGTTCTGGTAACAATAGGCATTATCTGTTTTAGAAACAAGGTACCAAGAGTCTCCCAATCTCTTTTTATTATTTTTTAAAATTTATTTTGTTGAAGTCACATTGGTTTATAACATTGTATAAATTTCAGGTGTATAACATCATGTTTCACTTCCTGTATAGACTGCATCACGTTCCCCAGCAAAACCCTAGTTTCCATCCTGTGACGGATGACCTCTTGTCACACTGAGGGAAAATAAAAGCAAACTTTCAAGGTTCTCTCCCTCCACCTCCTCATCCCCCTACAGGAAAGTGACCAAATGCCCTACCTCAGATCTCCAGAGAAACTATGTATCGTATGACTACGACAGACAAGGATTATGGTTATACTGAGTATGCACCTGCAATCAAAGACTTTGATGTGCAAGAAATGCCAATTTTTAAGATTTTTCTTTAAAATCAATTAAATCTTACTCTGAGCCTTCATCTGGTCCAGCTGATGGAAAATATATTTTAGCCATTAAAGGGGAGTCCTTCCTCTCACCTAGTGCTACATGAGAATCCAGGAGGCTTGTGTGATATCTGGAAAATAAAACCCAAGATATGTCTCCGCCAGTCCATCATAATCAATAATGAAATCTACCTTGCTAGGTTTGTCAGATAAAATGCAGGGCACCCAGCTCATTTTGAATTTGAGATAAACAGTGAATACTTTTTATCATAAATATGTCACAAATATTGCATGGGCATACTTACACTAAAAGCAATTCAACATTTACCTGAAATTCAAATTTAATTGGGTGTCCTGTATTTGTATTTGCTAAATCTTACAAGCCTACTTCTTGTTCAAGCCTACAAATCCCTTGATAACCATTAACTCCAACTCAGAAAGCTGTGCTGCCCCAAACTCAGGTTTTGTAATTCTAGAAGACACAGCTCTAGCTTGGGTTCTAGCCTCTTGGATACAACACAGAGCAAGGTTTTCCTTGGTCTTAGTTTTTTTACTGGTCACTTCATATCCACATCTCTCTAGGAGTCTCCCTTCCCTGACCTCAAGGCTTCTGGAAAACGCAAGCTGAGAACTACAACCTCGAATGGTCTAAAGATAACGTCTACTTTTGACCCTGTCACATAAACCTCCCCTGAGGCAAAGGAGTATTTGAGGTTTGGAAGAAAGGAAGGGAAAAATAAAGGAATCATAACACAAATTAAATACCTCAAAAAAGCTTTCTGACAAATGGCAATTTAAAAAGAGATGCCCCATCTCATAAAAATGGACATCTTTCCTTTTCACTTTTCTCTCTAGATTTCCAAAGCGCATGTCATAATTTGGTGAAAATGACAACACTCTTGGATAAACTACTGCAGAGTCGCTATACTCTCCAGCTGTACAGGATGGTTCTAGGACTTGCAGGTGGGTTGAAGCTGAGGAGGTGATTAGACTTGACTTGTACTCAGCCAATAAATCTTTCCATCTGTGTAGTCTAGTTTTCTCTCAATGGACCTGGAAGGAGTCGAATCAAAGTCTAACTGATTTAAATAATAAAACCAGAACCATACAACAAAATCACGGGTGTTGGTCCGGCTTGCTTATGAAGAACATTTGAATTGGGAGTTGGGAAATTTGGCTTGGAAATGGTGAAGCTCCGATCATGTGATCTAGTCATCTAAACCTAAGTAAATTCACCAAGCTTACAGAGATGTAATGAGGTCGTTCGCTGTAATAGGATCAGGCTAATTAACAAGCACTCTAATTATTTGTTATCACTCTCTGATGGGAGAGAGTGATTCCCTATAGAAAAGCTGTGAATGACCTCCACAAGTGTGAGAAATAATACCCTGCAATTTCAGACTTCAGAAGACCCGCATCTGTCGATCTTAAATAGTAGCAATTCATTCATGGCTTGCTCTGAGTGCGTTTTAGTTCTTGAAGGAGAAAGCAGGAAGAAAGTACAAAGTCTTACTGTTTATTGTCTTAGCTCCTGCCAAAATACTTTGCCTAAGAATTCTCTCTTCCTCACCAAAGGCCTGATATGCAGCTGTTTCTAAAGCAAGAATCTGGGCTACTTTCTTCAGATAAGAGGGAAAAAGTACAAGATCACAAGGAAGGGCTGGGGAGGGGGGAGAGTTCCTAGCACCCTGAAACTAATAGTTAGACAGCTCAGATTAAGCAAATGCTGGCTTTCTCTCCCTCTCCCCACCTCCCGTCTCCTTTTTTAAAAAATTACTTTTTAAAATAACTATTTACTCTGCATTTCATCAGAGAAACAGGATATCCTAGGACCAGTGGAAATACATACAAGGCTCATATAGGTATTTTAAGACGCTGGAATCGAAGGAAACTATGTGTTTTTTAATTAGAATGAATTCAGATGCTTTGACAAGTCTTGAAAGAATAACATATGAGGCATTCCAGGTTTACCCTGCAGTCAAGCTCAATGTTTCCAGCCTTTGAAGTTGCTGATTTACACACATCTGTGATGGGCTCAGCTGGACCCACCGCTTACAGACAAGTTTAGAGTCACAGGCCCCAGGTCCGCTGCATTTAAAGGGGCTGATAGAGCAATAATGTCCCTGTCTGCACATTAGAATCACTCAGGGAGCTTTCCAAAAATCCCTGGGCTACAGCCCAGACCAATTAAATCAGAATCTCTTGGGGTGGCATCCAGATACCATTGTTTTTTAAAGTTCCCAGATGTGAGGTTTAGAATGAGAATAGATGAATTTTAAAGCATCCATCAATTACGATTCATAAAAGGTAGATCTCTAAATGCATTCTGAATATTTAGCTAGGATAAGGTCTGTGGGGTTTAAAGGAGTGACTCAAATCAGGGGAGATGACCCCCTACCTCGGGGATCTAGGAACAAATAAACTTCGCGAAGGAGGCTGCCTTGAGACCTCTAAGGAAGGGACAGACTTTCTACTCGAGATGGAGGGAGTGTAGGGCAAAGAGTGGTGAAACCCTAAATTTTAATCCCCATTCCTCTACTGGTCATCCTATACAACCCCTTAGGCTTCAGTTTTCTCACCTAATTAGCAAGCGGCTGAGTTTTTATCAGTAATTTTCAACCTTGGCCGCACATTAGAATCATTTGGGAAGTTTTCTAAAGTCCACATGCCCAGGTTGCACAGTGAACCAATAAAATCAGAATATCTGGTGCAGGAGCTCAGGCTTCGAGATTTGTTAATGTTCCTTATGTAGACTTGGAGATAAATTGTAGGATGCCAAAGTAATTTTGAATTTCAGATAAAGAGGAATTATTTTTTAGTACGAATATGTCGCAAATATTTGCACGGGGCACACTTATACTAAAAAAAATCATTTGTTGCTTATCTGAAATTCAAATTGCACTGGGTATCCTGTATTTTATATGCCAAATCTGGTGACACTACACGTATGATTACAATATACAGCCAGAACTGCTCATCTTCTTGCTACTCACAGTGTGGTCTCCAGATCAGCAGAATTAGCTTCACCTAGGAGCTTGTTAGAAATGCAAATTCTTGGGACCCATGGCACACCTACTGAATCAGAAACTTTATTTTAAGAAAATCCTTAGGCGTTCATGTGCACATTAAAGTTTGAAAAGCTCTGGCCTGGATGATTTACCACAAAGTTTCCAAGAATCTTCCAAACATCCCAGCCAAAAGCAGCAAATCTAGAGGTTGCTGCACAAATCAAAATGTGTCCCCAAGTTCTTGGAAGCTTCAGGAATGGTTTGGTTACATTTCTGGCAGGGAAACTGGTTGCTTCTATTTTTCACCCCAGTGCCAAGCTAAAATGCTCTTACTTTTTTGTTGAGAGCAATGGGTTTGATGGTCATAGTAGACCTCTGCTCACTACTGGCCTGCCCATGCCTGTTTTCCTCTCCACATGGGCAGAGCCTAGATTTTGACCCAGATCTTGGTCTAGTCAGGAGAACAGAGAGCTGGGCTGACTTCATCGGCTTGCCAGCAACCCAAAAATGGTGACTCAGACCTGACCTGTCTTGGCAAATATACTTCCGCCTGCAAGACGGGGCCACCTTACCTTAGCTCATTAACTGGGCCTTTGCTAACACTGAGGACCTCTGTCCTTCAAATATATACACATGTCTATATCTATCTGTATCTGTATCCATATACATTGATGTTGTTGCTATTAAAATAAATTGCTTTTAACTCTTTCAAATGTAAAAGTATAGCCTTTCAGAATCTCTATAAGATGCCTTAAGCCTAAACATTATTATGCCCTCAGCCATAATTTATCAAACACCATTAGCCACCCATTCTCTGATCTTAAGGCAAATCCAATTGTAAAAATAAACACCAAGCATTTTGCAGTGTTTGCACTATGCTTCACAAGTGTGTTTGCCTGAAAACAGGTGACTTCCACATCAGTTTTGGATTTCTCAAATATACTCACTTCTTTTTCCAAGTTCAAAGGTTTTGATAAAAGTCTAAGCACATACTAACCCTCCCCCACCCCTACTAATGTGAACATTCTTATGTATTCAAGAGAAAATTCAAACTTTACGCTTCCAAATCATTTGCACTGAACTCATGAAAGCATTGTTTTACAAGAGATGGTTGCTGTACGAGAGACCCTTCCTTCCTCCTACAAACTTGTGAGATTAAGGGTAATTAAGACTCCAATCTAAAAGGCAGCTGTTTAATTTGAAAGTACCCTGTAAGTTCAAAAGCATTCCAGATAAATGAAGATGTTCTTCAGGACTGAGACTCCTAAGTCTGGAAATGTCCTCAGAGGTCTTTCATGTCACAGTAAAAAAAAAAAAAAAAACTTGAGAGTATAAGATGGCCAAGGGTCCGAGTTAGACTCTGCATCCCCTGGGTCTGGTCACTTCCCCTAGGAAGCCCCATTGAAGCATTCAGTCACTGAATGCAATTTTTACTCCACTTATTGGTCCAAATTAGAACAATACACATACCATTCTTGCTATCCTAACTAACGTTAGCATAATATGCTAAAGTGGCTTCGCAAATAAAAGATAAATTACTAGTGCTATTTCACAGCTAGCAGTTTTCTCCTTCTGATTGGGACCAAGTTGATGATCTAACTTACATTCTTTTTCCCTTTCAGTTTAGTCTAGTTGACTGTGAACTCACTTCTTCCCTCCAGATCATGCCTTTGGCCTTGGAGTTCCTGACGGATGTTAGCTGGCTCTAACTTGCCCTCCTTGCTTGCTGAGGTGACAGGACCTCTTTGCCCCATGGGGACTAGAGCCATTCAAGCTGACACCCACACAGGGTGGGACTAATTCTCCCTGGAAATAAATCTGCCAGATTGTCATCAGCTGGATCATCTCCCTACAAGGACAGAGCAGTGTGAGCAAGCTGAATCATAGATTACTTCACAGCTTATAGCTAAGAAAATAACACACTCAAAGGTTAGTGCGATTATTTTCCTGAGCTCAAGACCATATACTGAGACAATTGGTGGAAAAGTAAAAAAAAAAAATTGTTTATAGAAAGAAACTCTTACATATTCAATAATTGTGCAAAGGTACTCAAAGTTATTTGCCAAGAAGATAGGGATTAGGCTAATGTGTGAATAATATTCTAAACAAAACATTTTAAAAAGTAAACTGTACATTTAGAAAATTCAAAGTAATGCTTATTACCACATAGATATTTGTTGTAAAAATGTGGCAGATAATATAAAATGGCCAATTAATCATTCCTTAAAATGAAAACTGAGGCATTCTTAAGTATCATGAAAATTCTTCTTTTTTTCAAAGATTGGCACCTGAGCTAACATCCGTTGCCAATCTTTTTTTCTTCTTCTTCTTCTTCTTCTCTCCAAAGACCCCCGGTATATAGTTGTATATTCTTGTTGTGAATGCTTCTGGTTGTGCTATGTGGGATGCCGTCTCAGCACGGCTTGATGAACAGTGCCATGTCCATGTCTAGGATCTGAACCAGTGAAACCCTGGGCCACCAAAGTGGAGTACACAAACTTAACCACTCGGCCAGGGGCTGGCCCCAATAATCAAAATTCTTCACCTGTAATTCTTGGAATGTCATATCTTTCCTTCCCTTACTTTTCTCCTAGAGACAAAATGCAGCCAGTTCTGATAGAAGGAAGGGTGTCTTGAATGGAGGTCAGAATATATTAATCAACCTGGATAAGGAGGAGCCAGGCTTGATGGCCTTATGGTTAACATTTGGCACACTCCACTTTGGCGGCCCAGATTCAGTTCCTGGGCGAGGAACCACACCACTCGTCTGTCAGTAGCCATGCTGTGGTGGCAGCTTATGTAGAAGAACTAGAAGGGCTTGTAACTAGAATATACAACTATGTACTGAGGCTTTGGAGAGGAAAAAAAAAAGAAAGAGAGAAGAAGATTGGCAACAGATGTTAGCTCAGGGTAAATCTTTAAAAAACAAAACTGGATAAGGAGTATTGTGGGGTAGGAAACTCAAATGTTTTCTCCATGAGAAGACCAAAGGAGATGAATGAAAACAAGAAGTATAGTTGTCATGCCTATGTACCTTTGATGTTGCTGAAGAAGACGCTCTGAGAAAAGTGTACAATACCCAAAACTTTTCTCAACACTTTTTACAGAAATAGAACAAAGAATCTCCTATAAAATACAATTAAATTTAACTTTCTCTCTACAGTCTTGTTCCTCAAGGTGTGAGTGCTCTGTTCCAATGAGCTTTAATCAGGAGTCATCCCTTGAAATTTTGACTGTTCCTGTTACTATTGCTGAATAACAAATTGTTCAAAACACTTTGGGACTTAAAACATGCTCACGATTTTGTGGGTCTGGAATTTGGGAAGGGCTCTACTTGGCCGTTCTAGTTTCGGGTCTCACATATGGTTGCAGTAGATGTCCTCTGGGGCTGCAGTAATCTGCAGGCTCAAGGGATGAGATGTTCAAGAAGGCTCTCTCACCTGGCTTGCAGTTGGTTATGACCGTTAGCCTAGATTCAGCTGAGGCTGTAAGCCAGAGTGCCTCCTACATGCAGCCTCTCCAGCACAGCAGTTTCTGGGTAGTCAGGGTTCCTATGTGGTCTCCCAAAGTAAGTATCCCAGCTGCAACACCTTTTATGACCTAGCCTTAGAAGTCACACAGTGTTGCTTATGCCATAATCTATTGGTTATCAGCAAGTCTCAGTTTCAAGGGAAAGAAAATTAGACTTCATCTCTTGATAGGGAATGGCAAGGTTCCAGAGATGTGGCACTGGAGATAATGCAGCCATCTTTGGAAAATCTATCTGCCACAGATGCTCTTGGAATTAACTAAAGTAGAATGGATTCAAATGGAGATTGATAGATGATAGACAGATAGATAGATAGATAGATAGATAGATAGATAGATAGACAGGATTCAATTAAATTATACATATGACAACAACTGAGTATCTGTAGGTAGTGATTCCTCTGGGGTGAGCCTCCACTCTAGATGGGCTCCCCTCCTGACATCCATTCAACAGGAAGAGTTGGCATAAGTAAGCAGGTAGAAATTGTTCTAGTCAGTGATGTCTATTAGCATCCCAGGAAAAGTTTAGGAAAGGAGAGATGGAGAGCACAGAAGGAAGGTGTGAGGGAGAGGGAAAGAGAGGAAAGAGACGGGAAGAGAACAGAACAGGAGGGAGATAACACCCAGAAACCTTCTGTTTCTGCCAGTATCTGGCCTCCCCGCGGTGTCATTCAGTCCTGTCTGCATTAGGAGAACAACCCCAGGACACAACTTAATTGAGCAAGGACTCATGTCTCTTTTTTTAGTGACCCATAGACAGTCTATTTCTATGTATATTCATATGTCACATCTTAGCCATTTGTTCGTTTTTTTTATTTGTGTGAATTGTCTGCTTTTTTTTCCCCTTCACCTAGGTTTACCTACTGAGACTCAACTCAAAACGAAGAGCTATAAATTCAGAAAGGGATCGACTCTCATTTTTGTGCACTGGCTCCAAGGCCCCAGTCTTGATCTCTTTCCACGTTAGATGTCACGAAGCCTCGCTATTACATTGACTTTATAACGAGACCTTTAGGAGTTAACTTATTGCTCTGTGTTTTGACAAAAACAAATAGCAGCATTATTTCTACCTCAGAAGTTTGAAATAATTCACTGATACCCTTCTCCTGACCTGAGCTTATTTAGAGGATTCCTTTGCTAGATTTCTTTTTTATAATACTATATCCATTTATTCAAACTTTGTTTTTCAGCCATAGACCGTTTCTATAGAAGTCTAATATTACCTTAAGTATTTATGATGAGATTAAGGATAATTAGTGGCTTTTTAATGCCAAGACTCCTCTCTTTTTGGACTCCAGTACTCCTCACAGCAACATTTTAAAACATATATATTTATCTGGCGTATTTTTTTTAACGGGAGGGAAACTGTAAAGTTTATTTTTAACTAACTGGTTCAATGCAAAAATAGACTTTGCCCTTGGATTGTCCTTGTCTGTAGTGTGCATATCAGGAAAATAAGGCAGGCCAAGCGGCGATGGGGCTGCTGGTCGTGGCTTTGGCAGTATGGAAGCCAGGACATAGAGTCCCCCTTGATAGGACTGTTGAGCAGACCAACTTTGTTGTAAATATTTAGACAGAAATGGGCTTTGGAGCAGCCACATCTGAAGACCCACAAGTCTGAGTGTTATACAAAGTGCGCATTCTGTTTTTGGCTTTGATTAATGTCTAAAGGAGAGAAATCCAATTGACTCCTGTCGTGTTAATGTTAATTAATTGCTTGCGGTGTCTGTTCATCAAGTGTGAGCGTGGAAACCTGTTAGTTCACTTACCACAGGGGCTGGGCTTAGCAGATGGGAAAAATATTATTTTGGCATGTTTTTAATGGCAGCACAATTTATTTTTATCTCACTCTCTTTGGTGTGTATAAAAGGAGACTGCCACCTGTGCTTTGTGGATGAGTGTCAATGATTTGGACAGATTAATTTACGGCATAGTAGAGAACCACCAAAAATCTCTGGGGCAGAGCTCACCTTTCGATCCAGCATTGACAGGAACTACAATTTTACTCCATTTTCCAAGGCCTGGAAGACTGCATTTGGGCAATTTTATGCCAAGTAGAATATCAGCTGTGCTTTCTCTTAATCATGGAAAGTCAAAATAAAGGTATAGATTTGTTTCTATGTATCTGTATGCTGTATAACTCTGACTTCCCTCGGTTATGACATTTGTAACTGCCTTCTCAAATGCTGGAAGCACGAGATTTCTTGAATAATGTAAAAGCACATTCATATTTTCAGCAATAATACTTTGTATAACACTATTGTAAAAAATTGAAAATATTAACATTATGATTTATAATGCTATTTGCTTCTGGAGAGTTGGCATAGAATACCAATTATGAAAATGGTACAGGGATAGATTTCTTCCCAAATTATTCCACACACATTATACTTTGCAGGGAGCAGGTCTGACTTAAATGTAAATTACCAGGGCTTTTCGTTTGCTCTTTCAAAGGGCTGTTTGTTGTATTACCCAGTGCTTTTCTATTCCCTCATCGTTGGAATAATTAAGATCATTTGCAGGGCCTGCTTTGCTCATTTTGCTTAGTTACTTTGCTGCTATGGTCCCTTCTGTCTACAGGGGAGAACCATTATTTAATCTGAACATCTGGAATCCATCATGTGTAGTGAAAGACAAGATGTATCCTCAGTTTTAAGCCAACTTCATGATAAAACTGGTGGATGGAACCAATGTGTGTAGGTGAGGAAGATTAATACTTGAGACACGTATCTTGTGATTGGGACATCACAAGGGAACTTTTGTTTTATTTCATTTTTTACTTTATTCTATTTTACTGTATTTTATTTTATTTATGGCAGAGCAATCAGAATCTGGTTGAGGGCAAACGCATCCTCCTTGGACCAGAGCCAAAGCATTTAAAATGGAGAAAGAACCTACATTTCTCAATTCTCTCTAATCAAAGACTTCTCTTTGCTATAACTCCTTGCTCAGCAAGGGTACTTTCCCGAAGAGTTCCTGGTACTCCTGGGACTAGCTGTAGACAAGACCTACCAGATATAATGGGCACATCTCTCTCATGCCCACTTCTTCTCTCCTGTCTCTACAAGACAGTGAAGTTTTATTGGAGTCCAAGGTTTGCTTTGGTTTATTTTAATCAGAAATGCCTATGAAATCCAAAGCACATTGACTTCATTTTTAACAATGCGAATCACCCCATGTTTATACGCTTTCTCTGGTCCTTAACCTTTTTTCTTTTTTAATTTTAAGAACATCTGTCCCCACTGCAGCTTCACTCTCATCAGGAAATCCAATTACAAAGATAGAAAAAAGTGTAGCAGGTGAAGCAAAATATAGCTGCTCCACCTCTAAATACTGGATACTCAAATGACTCCCAGATGAACAGCTGGATCCCTCCACAGCTAAAAAGCAAGATCACCTGGTATAGAGAAAGGGGCAGTTGATGGATCAAAGAAGCAGTAGAGATAAGAGAGAGTGAGTGATGGGGATATGAAATACATTATGGGGCATAAAAATTCAGTTCGGCCAAGAGTTATTTCTATTTATGTGTTGATGAGGAGACATGGGGAAAAATGGCAAATTAAAAAAAAAATCTCTTTGGCAAGTTTTAACTTTGCCTCTATCCTTTTTCTCTTAATCTGCTACCCAGATATGCACTTAAAATAGGAATGCGGGCCTACTGGGGCATGAAATAGTTGAGAACTATTCAACAATGAGGAGAATGAGAGAAATCTCTTTAGAAGCACCTTTTGGAACTTCAGCCAGTTGAGCCCGAATAGCCACAGATAATTTAACATGACCGCTAAACCATTAGGAGAATTTTTATGAGGACTTGACTCTGTATTAAAGATATTATCCTTCCTAGAAATTGATAACTGTAGAAGTTATTTTATGATATAAGATAAGCATGACTGTTGTTCATGTTTACAAGAGATTAGTGTAGATAAGAACAAGGTGAGGGTTATGAAGCCCCTGGGATCTCCTTCTCCCACTTCTCCAAGTCATGGCCAGTCCATGGAAGCCGCGTTTCTTCTTCCTTCCCCATTTCCCTCATAGACAAATGAAAATCAGGAAAAGGGCCAGAATAATTATAAAAATGTCATGTGAAATATTGAGACAGATGTACATCTTTTTTTCCGCATCTTTTCTCATTATTCAATGAACCAAAACAGTGTCCAACTCAACGTGAACAGTTGGGAACATACGATTCTTTTAGTCCTGCCTCGCTGGTTCACAAAGTTAGTCTAAATCTTTCCAGAGGAGAGCCTTGATTATCAATACATGCCGTCACTACCCCTTTTGCTTTTTCCTACCACAAACCACTTGTTAAACTTCAACTTCCACAAAACCAATTTCTGATTCAACTCCATTCATCCTGAGATGCTAACCGGCTGTGACTTTAATTTACAGGTGCAGTAACTCTGTTAACTGCTGTTCTAAGGAGCCCCAGCCTCATTGGATGGATCTGATTACCAACATCTTAACCAAACTCCTGATTTTAAATTTTAATTTGGCATATTTAGTACAAAATTGGATTGCCAAATAAGTATCCCATTTGATTTACTCTGTAAGTCATGCAACTGTTTGTCTTGATTTGACAAATACTACAGTTAGACACTAGGAAGTCAAAGATGAAAGCTCGGAATGTGATGATCTAAGTCCAGAAGTCACAGACCAGAAATCAAGGAAGAGAAGTGAACAGCACACGTCCAGGTCTCCAGGAATTTCCAAGTATAAAGCAGAGCTTTAGGAATGTGAAACGTTCCATGTTTTTTTTTCTTTTCTTAATCTGAGTATGTTTTTTACATAGTGCCTTTTCTGGTAACTTCATTAAGCCTGTGTAATTATAGTTTGCTTCAACCCAAGGCTGCATCAGTATTCATTATTATCTATTTGGTGCATTGTAGCAGCATAAATATAACTAAATTACTAGGGTCAAACCATAATGGGAGCTGTTGTGATGGTAATTAGAAGAGAAATGTAGTCTTTTTTAGTGCAACTTGCAGAAATGTAGCATGGGGTGTGTGCTTCTAGGGTGCACTTAAAGTTAGGTTGTGGGTTCAAGGTGGTAAAATGATAGATAATAAAGGTACACCATTAATCACAGTTCTAGAAGATGCTCTGTACCAACCCTCTTTTTTTCTCTTCACAAGGTAACTCTGAGGTTGACGATAGGATAGAAACCAACAGAGGGCTTGGAGTTAAGGTGCAAACTTCCATGCCTTTACTAATTGTCACTGAGCAACTAGACTTAATTGAAGCTATTTAAAAGGGAGAAAAAGACGCTAGTAGAAAGCACAGTTCCCCATTCAGCATCTCATCGTGGGTATTGAAGTGATTACATTTTTAACTCACTGGAGCAATTATTTGATTCTGTGTCTTCGCCCAGATGAGCTGACTCTCACAGAACATCTTTAGAACACCCTTTATCTCAGAGCAGAATTACCCTTATTGTCTTCACACACATCCCATGGACTTGGAAAGCAGAAGCAGAAACGCGCTCTGAGCACCTTCGGTTTGTAGCCTTTCTAAGTGTGGTGATTGACTCCAATTGAGGTATGTGGAAACACTTAGCATAAAGCCTCAAAATCAATAAATACCTGCTGATTAACTTTTTTCATTAGAAGCAAGAATTAAAAGGATTCTAAATCAATAAATTATCTCATTAAAAACTCAGTTGAGAGAATTAACAGTGTTCCCCAACTCTTAGAAATGCCTGCTCTTTAAGCAACACAATCAAAGCAATTAGTGTCTACCCAGGAACCCTCATTTTAGTCTCATTCCATGTTCTCCTGGGAATCTGTTACACATGTACACATGCAGAATGTTCAGGGTTGTAGGGAACCATTTTCAAATTATGTCTTTCGTCTTTCACAGCTTTGTGGAATTAAAAAAAAATTATTATTTACACTCATGTAGTGGAAGTTTTCAATTTGTAAAGCTGTTTACAGTTACGATTGTTTCTCCAATAACTATCACAGAACCTAGCATACAGTAGGCATTTAATAATAATTTTTTTGAAAGAACAAATAATTTACTAGGTAAAGTCAGTGGGTGTGAAAGGGTCCAATCACATATGTGAATATTAGACTAAGAAATGGAAAAAACAATTGAGTTCAAACTGCCTTAATGACAAGGAAAACTGGGTCCATATCTTCTGCTCCCTTTGACTTTCCAAAATACACAGTAAAAATGTTTCTCAGAGCGCAGAACTCAAAGGTTTGGAATGGTGAGTTGTTGAATATATTATTCATGATCATCATTTGTCTATCTTTTGACATTGTTATCCATCTTTGGGGATTTCACAGTTAATTAGATATAGCTTATTTGAGCCTTCCCTTTTTCCTTAAAGAACTTGAAAATTAGATGTATAGCTTTATTTAATAAAATTAGTCAAGTTCTAGGTTTTTAGCTATAGACAACTTAGATTATATTTAGATGAATTTTTAAAAACTGATTGAAATAATAAGCCAAAATAACTATTATGGCAGATTGAGTCATTGTTTAGAAAGTATTTGCTCTTTTCCCCCACTTTCATGCCTTGACTTTCAACTTGGCCATGTAACTTTCTCTGATCAATGGGATGTTAGCAGATGTGACTTCAGCAGAGGCTTGAAATGGCTTTGTGCATTTGGGCTTGCTCTCTAGCTCTACCATCTTTTGCCATAGGAAGACTATATCTCAGCAGCCACTGACTGGGACAAGGAGGATGAGAAACAGCTGGAGCAGACCTGTACTAGGCCTACAGCTCTGAGCCAGGCCCAGCCAAACACAGTCTAGATTTGGCAGATACCATACTGGCCTGAAAAGATGGGAATGGAAAAATCATGGTTATTGCTGTAAGCCACTGAGTTTTGTGTCTTGTTATGAAGCATTATTGAAAAAAATAGCAGACTGATACAACTAGTCATGAACTAACATTACTTTTAGGCACTTCTTCTATATGTAGGTACTGTGACATACGATATTTCACTTAGCCCTTACCAGAATCCCATAAATCAGATACTACTTATATCCCTATTTTACCTATTTGAAAGCTGAGACCCAGAGAAGTAAAGAGACCTTCAAAACAAGACTTGACTGCAATCTGTATAGACTCCCAAGCCCATATTCTGTCTTGCTTAATCTATCTAGATGTAGCTGAATGTGCCTACCGTTCTCTCTAGTACTTAGGAAGCACTCAGTAAATCCCAATTCACTTAATCTCCTTTTTCCTTTCTTTAATTTCGTTTATCAAGTTAAATAAAAACATTTGATTAAAATGGCTAATTAAGGCTTCGTGTGGAATAGGAAGAGCTATCAGGCATGTTCTTTCCCGACAGGGTGCTTATAATATTGTAGTGGAGGCAAAATAAGGTACTGCAGAGTATAAGAAGTTACCTAATCACATATTTAAGCAACCAGTTGACGTAGTGATTGAAGCAGTGTCTTAAGCCAGACATAGTTAATTGAAAAATTGAGTTTTCAGTTAAAAACCACCTTAGAGGGTAACAGAAAGGAGACATCACAAACTGTACTGATCAAAGTAGGCTTAATCCATTAATGTTATCCCACCTCTCCTTAAACTGGAGATTGGGTTGATGATAAGTATTTTGTAGTTAATATATTTACCCTATAACAATGTTATAAGAATAGAGTCTCCATCTCCTCTCTGAATGCGTATTTTAAGTTGAATTATTGTGTTGCAGAAGATGATCCATCCTGAAAAGACATTTGCATTTGCTCTGCTTCTGTCTGGAATACCCTCCCCTCCCTTGTATGCTTGGTAGATTGTTAAACTAATGCTTAAGCACCATCTCCTTCCTGAAGTCTTTCCTGACCTTCCCAGGTAAACGGTCCTTCTCTCTTCTAAGCTTCTGTAACAAACGCTGATAAATTTTATGGGTTTTTTACACTGCTGTATTCACGCCATCTCCCTGTCCTCCTCCTCTAGCATTTCTTTGAGGGCAGGTGTTTGGCCTCCCTTGTTAGCAAGCCCAGTGCTGGGCATGCAGTAGGCACTGCCAAAATATGGAATGAAAGAACAAGCACTGTTTAATCTTCAGCCTTTAGGAAGAGAGACAGAAATGTAATCATTTATAAAGAGGGCTGAGAAAACTAGTTCTTGATGCTAAGAGGGCGTGTCCCTGTTATACAATTGAGTTAGGATCAGGGGGCAAGTTAAGTGAGGAGAAAAAAGAGAAATTCAATGAAAAAGACAAGGAAGAAGAATAGGGATAGAATATCTCCTTTTATTTAATTGGCTATTTCTTCTTTTCCTTGAATCCTTGAAGTATTCTGCCAGCTGGAATTAAATATTTATCGCATAGTTTTTATATGTGCGTAAATAGGCTACATGGGTAATTACTGAGACAGCGGCATGACATAATCAGGTCAATCAAAGCCAATATATTTACTTAAAAATATATCATCTCAAAAAGTTCCCCCATTCCATTTCTTTCAAAGCTGGTTTTCTTTCCCTTGCCCCATTGCCTTTCTGCTTTGGGAGAAAGGCTGGAGATGAAGAGGTTCTTACAAGCGTAGACCTTGACAAGACAGATATAATTCTGACACTAACTTCAGCTTTCCTGTTGAATTGAAGTCTGGACAAAACCCGCTTTATTCTCCCTGCTACAACACACATACATTATATACGATAAAAACATTCTGAATCCAAATTTAGACCTTTGAGTCTCAGAGTCACTGACTTTTTGTATACCCAGGATGCTGATTCCATATGCATAACTTACATGTGAAATGAGAGTCATATAAAGATGTCAATTGCCCCAAAGGTTTGGCTAACCTGCTGCAGTCCTGCAATGTGGCTTAGAACAGGGTGAGAGGAGCTAGAAACTTAGCCCTCAGCTGCTATATGTCAGTCTCTTCATGTTAAAACAAATAGGGCTAATACAAGCCATCTTAAACGGGGCTAACAAAATTTACCTTTAAAAAATGGGACATTAAGTGACAAAATGTAGGTATTGGAGATACTGTAGCATTCCGTAAATATTAGTGTCTCTCATCTATCTATCTATCTTGGTATCTATCTCTCTATCTATCGTTCATCTATATATCTATCTTGGATGGTAGATTGGTATCCAACATTAATTTACTTGACTAAGCATTGGCATTCAGTGTGCCTTCCTTGGAGAAATTGTAGTAAAGGAGTATGGACTCCTGAGTTGGACATTCTGGGTTTGAACATGGACTATGTGGCGTTGGGTAAATATATTTAATCTCACTGCTTTTAGTTTTCTCCTCTGTGAGATGAGGATAATGACAGTCCTTATGTCATGGAGTTATTGTGGGGAATAAATGCGCTAATACTTATTGCAGTACTTAGAATAGTAGTTGACATGTAGCAAAGAGTCAATAAATATTAGTTATGGTTGTTTCCACAATCCTCTAAAGGGTTACTCAGTTTTGACTTTTATCTAATTTTCAGATAAAAAGGGGTAGAAGAAACCCTCTTTGTGTGTGCATTCTTGTGTGTGTGTGTGTGTGTGTGTGCGTGCGCACAGAACTAGAGTAACTTAAAGAAAATTTTATAATGTGCCTAAAATGATGAAATGTTCTTAAATTCTAAAGTCTAAAGTTTAAAATCAATTCTAAGTAGTTCCTTAATTTAGTTAAGACCTTTCCATCCTTGTGTTTTCGGATAAGGTCAGGAAAGGACTGGCTGCAGTAAATTGTGCTTTTGGAAGGTATTGTCTGCCTATTGACGGTAAAGCTGAGAGCATAGATTTGTTTCACATTACTTTCACATGATATTGCTTGTCAATGACCCGAGCTGAATTTGAACTGGCATTCTTGAAAAGAAAGACTCTCTTTACAAATCCCTTAAGCTCTAATGCAGTCATTTTAATTCACAACAGGCTAGAACCTTGTATAATTGTTCTCAGCTCAATACAATCTTTAACAGCTTTTGATTTACATATTGGGCAGCTGTTTTGAATAAGAAGTTGTCTATCATGGGTCCTTTTGTCATCTGTCCAAGGAATGTGTTTATAAATGGTTCCAATTAGAGTAATGAAGGATTCATGTGAGAACAATGATCAATAGCCAACCTTAGGAACAATATAAGTCAAAGACAGATGTAAACTGTGACAGGGCATAACAGTGTCAAGTTATCTATGGGGAATGTGCACAATTGCTCCTGGAAAACAAATGGAAATTCTCAAGTCTTCGACTATTGGACAGAGTTTGATTCCATGACACAGAAGCATTCAGATTCTGTGTTAAATAAATCATTGACCCACACATGACTGAGACTATGCAGATTAATGTGAACAACAGCGGCCAGGGAAAAGGCAGTTCAAAGAGGCCAGCCAGATCAGGTCTTTACTGTGATTATGGACTGCACCCTCCATCAGCCTTCAGGAACAGATGTCCATTGCTATAAGAATGAGCCACGTTGATAGCGAGGTTTCTGTGCAAACACATTTTAGACGATGTCAGACACATCTGGTCAAGGGCTTTGTAATAGCTTTATTTATTTCTTGCCTGAACTGGAACGTCAGAAGCATGCACTCCACATTAAGCCAAGAGTTCCCTTTGTTCCACACGGCTGCCACAGCTGGAACTTTTCGTTGGTTCACACAGCCAGATCTTCTGTAGAGACCATTATATTCTTTGGCGTATTTCAGTGAGTTTGCGTCTTTTAATCTACCTCAGCAAGCAGTGGGGAGTTTGTAAGGGCCACGCGCAGACCGTTCTATTGAAACTACACAGGGACACCAGCTGGGAAGGCAAAATTGATAGCATCGAGGTGGCCTGCTACCAAGTTGGCCTTGGTGGGATAAGCTCTTTGCCATAGCCCTATTCGCTTAGATCATTTAGGAAAAAAGCATCAAAACAGAAGTAGCTTCTCATTCTTATGTGTTGAGGTTGCTCATAGATTACTATCTCTAGCCAAAAAGAAAAGAGCAAAAGAAATTTTCTTGTAGACCATAAGATTTGTGCATGATGCACAGTTTCATGAGAGTTACTAAAAAAACATCTGGCCTACAAAAGTTGAAGAAGAGGAGACCAGTTCAAACCAGGTTCTGCCTAGATTTCTAATACAATTAAGGCTGTTTTTCCTCTTTAACCACATCAATTGGAAGCCCAATTTCAACGTCCTATACCCTTGAGGAGTCATAAGTTAAAGGGAGGTGGGGGATGGGGCTGAAAAACATAAGCAGATATTCGCAAATGTGCACCTAGAATAGTCTTTACACACATGCTGAATTGATTGTATCTGGCCTGGTTCAGATAAGTTCAGTGCCTGTTTCTAGTTTTCAGGAACACACTGTCTCAAAGATGAGAGGGGCTCTATTCCAGCCCCGGAGCACCCGCCCTCACTTTGCCTTTGCCATTTCTGTCCTACTGATTGACCCCCAATTCAGAAGGGAAGCTGCTCTAGCCCATCCAGTTGGCAACCCCATGACACTCTCATGGATTTCTTTTCTCAGTGATCCACTCAACCAGTGGTTAAGCTCCAGCACTTGTCATAGTGTTTGTGTAGATTATACTTCTGACTAAAACTAAACTTCAGGACCCTCTCCTCTAAGCTTCTCTACCAAAAGTGTCTGTTGGGAAAGAAATCTCCTCCAGGGCCCACTCCATCCCCATGAGATTTCTTGAATTATTGAGAAAGCCCCTAAACATAATTTCCCTTGATGTTGCTAGAGCATCCCACTGTGAAGCAGATGCATAAAGAACTGTTATGTTGCTATGGACATACAAATGTGTCTAACACTTTGCTCAATACAGATAAAACTACAAAACTCCCTTCTAGAAAGGAAACAGGCACAAAATAGAAGAAAGGTCTTCAGTTTATCCGTAGCAAGAAGCACTACACAGGAAGCCTAGACAAAAGAGACGAATGAGTATGTGTATGTACCAAAGATTAGAACATGCATAGTAAATGAGCACCTCTGAGAATTTAACACAAAAGGATAAATCTGATCTCATAATAAGCAGCATGGTAGAATTAATACGTGTGGAGAGAACACAAATTCTGCAAGTATAAAAATCTGGATTTGATCCCAATTCAGCTACACAGTTGAGTGGATTTCAAAAGTGAATTTCAGAAATCACGTCAGTCCTATGAACATCAGTTGCTTCATGTGTCAGATTGGACTAAGCTTCTTGAACATCTGCTTCTAGTCTTGTCATTTTATTCTATTGTTTAGAAGCAAGTTACTCAAGGGAGGGGTTCTACAAGGTTGCAACTACTAGGAGACAGGGATCATTGGGGGCCGACATAAAGGCTGCCTGTTAGGGTAGTCTAATAAAAATGTCACAAGTCTTAGAGTCAGATTTTTTTTTTTTTTTTTTTTTGGTGAGGAAGATTCCTTCTGAATTAATACCTATTTCCAATCTTCCTCTCTTTTTTTTGCTTGCAGAAGACTAGCCCTGAGCTAACATCTATGCCAATCTTCCTCTATTTTGTGTGTGGGATGCCTCCACAGCATTGCTTAATGAATGGTATAGCTCTACGCCCAGGACCTGAACCCAGGAACCCAGGCCCATGAAGCAGAGTGTGCTGGACTTACCCACTACACCACAGGGCTGGCCACGTGGAGTCAGATGTTCTTGATTTCTACTTCCTGGTCCACCAGTTCCTAGCTGTTTGAGTAAACTGAATAATCTCATTGTGTCTCAGTTTCCTCATTTGTAAATTTGGATAGTATTGTCTCTTTGTAAGAAATCCTACCAAGATAATCTCATTTCTCTTTCTATGTATATACATAGCAACGTATGAAATATATATATCCTGGAAGCATTTGTTAGATACTCAGGTTATCTAATTTGAGATACCTTGAGATATACTTGAGATATCAAACATAGGTTAGATACTTGAGGACTCTAAAAGATAAGTAATAGCAGGCAGAGTAGAAAGAGGATCATAATTTAAAGTACCACCAAACTGGAAAATGTTACCATTTTTTTCCTTCCAATCTCCCCACTGTTTAGCCATACAAGAGCAAAGTAAACTCAAAGAAAGAAGGAAGAAAATGATAATTCAAAAGTACAAACAATAGTGAAATTGAAAAACAAACAAGTGAAAAAACAGAAAAAAAGCTAAAGAAATCAAAAGCTAGTGCTTTGGAAAAATAAATAAAATGGATGAGCTTCTAGCAAGAAGGATGAGAGAGAGACAGAAGACAGACAGACAGAGACAGAGGCTGAATATAAATTACCAATGATATAGTAATGAAATAGGAGGTGCTACAGATATCTATAGACTTTAAAAAGATAAAAGGAATACTATGAACTCTATATACATAAATTTGAAAATTAGATGAAATGAATAATTCCTCAAAACCCACAAATTGTCAAGAGTCACTCAAGATGAAATAGAGAGCATAAGCAGTCTTACAAATATGAAAGACACTTATTTAATACGTATTTTAAAGACTCAATAAAGAATTCTCTAGGCCAAGATGGTGTTACTCTTGAAATCTATAAACATTTTTGAAATAATGTCAATTCCAGTCATCCTCTTCTAAAAAAAAGAAAATGAAGGAATACTTCCTGACTCATTTTATGAGGTCAGCATTACTCTATTACTGGAATTAGACAAACACAATTCAAGAAAAGTATGCACTAATGTTCCTTATGAAGATAGACACAAATATCCTCAACAAAAATATTAGCAAATCAAATCAGGCAATATATAGAGAATAATAATATAATAAGAATAATGTACCACAACCCAGTGGAGTTTATTCTAGAAATGCAATGCTGGTTCAGTATTCAAAAATGTAATAATGTAACCCACCATATAACAATCTAAAGAAGAAGGATATCTCTCACTTTATGCCTTTGCACATGCTAATTTCTATGTTGGAAGCATCTTCACCATTATCTTACTTAGCTCATTCTTAAAACTTCCATTCAGAAATCATCTCCTCTTCACTATTCCTTCCTCCCCAACATTGCTTTTCTCCAACTCTTTCTAATGACTGGTAAAATTCCAGATAAATTTCTGTCACTTCACATTTCCCATTGAATTGCAATTGTCTTTTTAATTCGCTATCTCCTTCCCTAGACACAAGACATATTTAGGACAGTCATTTCCCAATTGGAGTTGAGAGATTGATGTTTGAAGGAAGATGCAACTAGAGCAAAGGTACTTTGCTCCAGAAAATGAGGAAAGTTTTGCTTATAAAATTGGTTTGAAGTAATTGTTCCAAAGAAAGAGATATCTCCCTCAAAATTATTATCAGCATTTATTTTTCTTCAGGATTTTGATTATAGAACAGGTAATTCAGCATGAAGTTCACAGCCGCCTATAAGTGAACTGGAATCTGAAAATGGAAGATGAAATCAGTGTCTCACTCTTAATGAGTGAAAGATAATCCCTAATTTCCAGGGAAATTATACCAGTCAAGATGAGGAGTGCCTGCCTGGGCATAAAGACAACAGGAAAGGATCCAGGAGCCAGATTAGATCCCCAGTTTTATAAACAGCCTGGTAATAAGACCACTAATGTGTTAACTTGATCCTAGGTTATGCAAAGAAGAGTATGCCAATAAAGGCAGGAAGTAATCTTTCAACTTCTCACCACAGTGATCAGGTTCTTATTGGTATATTAAGACTAATTTTTCTTCTTGCATCTAGAAAGGATTTGGGGAAAAAAATTTGTTGTATTAGGCAAGCTAATGATCAAAGTTTTTCAGACAGATATTTCTGGGAAATAGACTAGTTAAAAAACTGGTATAGCCAATCATGAAGGGAAATGTTTTTTTGAGTCAATAGAGGATTATAGACCTGCTTTTCTCGAGCTTAGCAGAGAAAAGAATGTGTTTAAAGGAAATAAATAATGATAGTTTAATGTTAGGGGAAAATTGACCATGACGCACACTCAGGGAGGCAAAGGATATGAATTTTCTCTTAATGGATATTAATTAGGAGTAAACTGAATGGTTTTGAGGATTTCCTCTAGATCTAGATTTCTAATGGGAAATGGAAATTGAAAATTTTTTCATCTCTGCATCTGAAAATGCTCACTGTTCTTTATTACCGTTAATTCCTTAATTAAGTCCTTATGTACTACCACTTCTGGCAGGCCTTCCAGTTTCTCCCACCCACCCTTTCCTTTCCCTCCTGTGGGGGAATGAGTACTTAATACTTCCAATTTCTCATCACTCTTATAATCGCTTCCCCTCAACTCGCCCACGTGTCACGTAACTTCTCAGTGCTTTTCCCTGATGAGGTGGAGTCCATTCCCTCCACACCTTGATTCTGAGTGTAGCCGTGTCATTTGTTTTGCCCAATAGGATGTTAGCAGATGTGATGTTTGCAGAGGATTGCAAAATAGCATGTGTGTTTCTGCCGCTTCTTTTGCCCTTACACAGTTGTCATGAGAACATGCCTGAACTAGCCTACTAGGGGATGAGAGATGTGGAGCAGAACTGTATCAGCCATTACACTCCAGCCATGTCTACACTAGATAGGTCAATAGCCAGCTAACACCTAGGCATATGAGCTAGCACAGCCAAGATCAACAATGAGACCTAGCCAAGCTACAAGTGGCTAAGCCTCTGTGGAAGGAAATCTTGTTAATTTAGTGCTATTTCCTTCTCCCTTCCTCCCTGATGAGAGATCTCACTTACTGGATGGCTGGGATGTGTCAGGGTAGAGTATTTATCTGGTCCATTGAGGTCCTCTTTCCTCTATTGTCATATTCTGTAATATAGTTTATCACGTCTGCTTTTGGTGATCCCCTTCTACTTGTGGTGCTTTTTGCCAAGATGTACCCAACTTCAAGAAATTATGCAAATCTCCCTACCTTCTCTTTGTCCGCAACATCAGGATTCTGTAGGTCTTCTGTCATGCACCTTCTGGCATGGGAAACATTTATATCTTCTCCCACACCTCTCTGCGAGACTTCAGGAGACCAGAGTGTGAGAGTGAGAACAGCTTCCTTCCGCATTACCTGTACCTATCTTGCTTTTAATCTCTACTCTATAGATCATGATGGCATAGAGGACATTTGTTTGGTACTTTCTATTCTTGTAATCTCGGGATCTAAGCTCACACCTGACCTGGGAGCAAGTCTCTTCTCCCCTTGGAAGGCCTTTATTTCTGTCCAAACATTCCTTTCTTTAGCCCTTGCTCCAAGAGTCACTCGGGAGGCAGATTCCTCATTCCATTTTAAGAACTCACTCATGTTTTAGTTCTCCTCTTCCTCTCTGAAATTCTCTCTCACTTCAAACAAATGAAACTTTATTTACTAGTCAGGGACAGCACAGGCCTTTTATCAATTGTCTTATGCAGTATTACTTAGGGCATAATCTCTATGCTTATTTGCCATCAGGTCTTATTTTTGGAGCTACAAAATATCTGTCTTTTGCTAATCAATAGCTTAGATTTTTAAGATTACTCCCCTGATGAGTTTCAAGAAATTGTTTTGAAATTCAAAGCAGGAATATGACTTCTTCCTCTCATTGTGTCATTACTTAGTGGATGCCCTCTTATGTATGGAATGTTTCCGGTGGAATATTAAGGCGGGGAGAAGGAGGGAAATTATACATCAGGAAAATAGGGGTGAAAATCCTTGGCTAATATCTAACAATTTTATCCTAACACTATAAATTAAATATAATAATTGAGATGAGATGGTCCAGAAGTATTTAAACAACAACAATAGAGATTAAAGACAGAATCCTGGAGAAGATGGACATTAAAGGAACAGGAAAAGAAGTTGAAACTGTGAGAGACATAAGAAGAAGATGACAGAGAAGATAAAAAGAAAGCCAGGAGAGTTTGGTGGCATACAAATGAGGAAAAGGACAGAATTTCAAGAATGAGGGAATGGTCCACTGGGTTAAATGGAAAAACAATATTGTATAATGAGAAGAAATTTGGTCTTTGAAATCAAATATATCTAAGTTGACATACTGACTCACACTCTTAACAAGTTTCTCAATCTCTTTAAACTTACTTTGATCTTCATAAGGTATGCATAAAATAGTATCTGATACTTAGAGTTGAGTTGTGAAATAATGAGATAACGCATACAACGATAAACTACAATGAACAATGATTTCAGTATCAAGGCTACACTCCCTTCATGAAATCATGAAATCAATTGGAACTATTTGCTGTATGCTAAAAAATACTTTTAATAATTGGAACAAGAGCCAGATGACATAGGATATTTGGGGGAAAACACATTTTGACAACTTTTATTCCACTTATTTGCCTATTCAATTTTTCAACTACATCTTTACTCAATTTTTGGTTTCCTATCTGGACAATGCGTATTGTGTTTCCACGTCTGAGAGGATGCAAAACACGAGATAATCCAATTTTACCCAATAACCAGCAAGAATTTCTACACAAGAAGTACTCAAAACAAAAGAAATATGAACTTCGTTAAGGGAATCTCTCATACAAATGTGACTCCTAATATCTACTAAGACTACAACACTTAAAAGTCTTATATTTCACAAAAGATTCACCTATTTCCTCCCCTCTCCTATATAGTCTGACAATGAATTCGACTTTTGGGAAGAGGGTGTTAAAGAAACACTATAAAAGCTGTGTGTTAATTTTCATTGTCAGAAGGAAATCCAGGTAGAATTCCTAAATTTTCGGATAATATTCATGGTTGACAAACACCTCAACCAAGGCAACATGCTAAATGAACTACAAAGTAGGTGAAATGAATTCCGTTACAAGAAAATGTAAACAAGTATAGGAAAAGTTTTCGCTCAACCCATAAACCACAGCAACTCATAACTTGACTTAGGATCCCCCATCCAGAGACACCTGGAAAGCTGAGGTGACACAACCACCAATATCCAGCCTTTAAACTCGGGACTGAGGGGAGATCAAAAACAGTGCCCAGGTAAAGTACTCAGGTAGTCAAGGAGGTCCAGCTGTGCTTTGTTTGTGAAAATTAAAGGAATAAAGAGAGACATCCATGCAGTCCCTAAAGGTAGCTGGTCTATAGCTGGTCATGCATGAGACTTAAGGTATTAAAACTAAAGCTGCCTTTGTCCTTCACTCATTCCGTGTTTTGCTTGTCCTACGCTAGAACCTTGGCTGGGAGTGTGCTGACCCAATCCTTCATTTCTGTGGGATCTGAATCTGGGGTTACCACAATCTTCCATTGACTAGGACTATTTGTAAATAAAGTATCAAAAGGTGCTACCAGAAAACCCTCTGGGTTCCAAACATAGTCCTCCTTGCCCACATTGTATAATATTAACCCTAATCCTACCTTGTCATAAAATTCAGCCTTTGCACCTAGAACAGTAGTTCCCTTTCCTCCTTGTTGGCTCAGTGACACAAGTCTAAAATGTTGGTACAAAGAGGATGGTTTCAATTGATCAGAACCATGGCCAGATGACTAGAAGAAGCCTTTCCACAATGGGCACTGGGACCGCCAAAGCTCACAAGCCCAAAGTTGGTTTGGACAGGAATCAAAAATTCTTTATGTGGGTTATATGTATTATAGTGAGAAAAGTCACTTCCACCTCAAACACTCAATTCTTAAATCTTTCATTCTGGCTTTAAGAAGAAGGAACCATACTGTGGCCATTGTTACTTTTGAGGACCATTCCTGAGTAGAATTGAAAGCAATAGCTCTCTACTTCTGGCTGGTGCCAGCATGCCATGCATACCCATCCACAAACCAAGCCTGAGCTTTTTCCTCATCTGCTAACTGCTCCCAATGAGCTCACCTTGACAACATATTAACGGAATGAGGGAGAGGCAGAACAGCAAAAGGAGAGGTAAAGTGGAACAATCTACTCTTGCCATTTTATTTATGCCTTCCAAGCCTGCTCAGTCATAGCCTCACAAATATGATTCCCTTTTTGTAATGGAATGCAGCTGTGCACACCCAATTTTATGGTTCAGTAGATCAGATAATGCTTAGTGCATGACAGGTAATTCAGACTGCATAATCACTTGATATTCCACAATCAAGTATTCGGTCTATCAGGACCTGATAGCAAGCCAGAAATTGCTTTTCAAACAGAGAGTATCTGTTGCCTGAAGACGAAATGGCCTTATTCTAAAACCTTAGGAATCCACTGTGTGGTTCTCTTGTTGGAACTTGCCAAAGATTTCATAAAACTTCTCTTCTGGCCACACACATATCAGCATTATTGGGTCTGGTGGGTCATAAGGCCCAAGTAGCAGGGGAACTCAGATGACAGCCAGAACCTGACCTGCTGCAGAATTCTTTCTTATTCCAGACCCCATTCAAAAGGACAGCCTTAAGGATAATCTACAAAATGGATCCAATGAGCCTCATGCGCAAATGTGGTACATATTGCCTCCACATCTGTAATTAAATACAAGAGAGACAGCGCTTGCTAAGTCAGTTGCATACAAGTTGTCAGGGACTGTACTGATTTGTTCTGAGATTCCAGTCCAAAACTACAATTGTGATTGACACTCCCACCTGATTAAGTATGCAGATATTTACAATCATTATCCATCTGACTTGTGCACAGGTCAGAGAGGAGAGTTAAATGGAGAACTGGTAGGAATCCCCATCTCTGCATCATCAAGTGTTTTGTGCAGACACCAATCCCTGCCGTTGAGAGATCTGCCTAGAGATGTGCCATTGCTTTTGCTTTACAGGGTGAGAGTGTGAGGGACAAAATGTAGGGGAAAGGCAAGTTCTGTATTTCCTTTCCTGCCATAACAGCCCTCAATCTACAAATCAGAGAGCCAGTGTATAGATTCTGTGGGTTGCTAAGTAATCTATTTCTGCTTTAATATTTGGGATTCAGAAAATAACTACAGGATGGGTCTGATGTTCCATGGGCCACCACCTGTCTCTACGACTCTGAGATTCCAGTGTTCTCACTGACATCTATAAACCTAACTTCATTGAAGTACCCCCCATCATCATCTCTGGCCTCGAGGAAGCAAACCACTAGACAGCATTTAAAGGTTTCTAGCACATCCACATCATTGCCACCATCAATGGTGCTTCCTGCCTCTTAAGGAGTATTTTCTAGACAGCTCAAGGGCACAGTTGGAGGGTATAAGATAGAATAACCAACAGCTCAGTTTGCCTGGGACTGTCCTGGTGTTAGCAATGAAAATTCCATGTCCCAGAAACTCCTCAGTCATGGGTAAACCAGACGATTGATTGCCTTAGGAGAAGTAGGTCATGCGTAAGAGATCTCCACCAATATTTCCATCTCCCTGATGTCTCACTTTTCTTCAGGATGCCATGGATGTTCCAGCATTTCAAGCTCATTTTGTTCAAAGTTCATTTAGCTGACCTATCAGGCTGTGAAGTCCATTTACAAGTGTTCAAACGAATGGATTAATTCCCAAATTCTGGGTGAATGTACTCATGTCAATAATTTGTCTTATTCAAGTCTTGTATTTCTCTTTCTTCATCTAACACCCTTAGCTTTCACTGTCATATGTGATACTCAGACCCTGGCCAATACAGATTGGTGAAATTCTATAACTGCTTCAGCCTATAGACTGCTCTCTTTCCAGATCAGACCTCATGTTTTTTCTGCCTGGGTTATATCGCCATCTAAAACTTTTTATGGGACTGAAGGCAATTAGGAGTGGTGTAAGTGTGTCCTGAAAAGAATTGACGTCGGTTTGTGAGACAACTGCCCTTTATGTGCAGGTCTTGAAGTCACTGTAAGACTTTTATGCAGAGGATGGATGGATTCCTCAGTAGAGAAGGAGAGTTTTCCTCAGCCAGCAGGAAAGGATCAGGGGAAACTGGAGGAATCAAAGTTCTCAGGCCATCTACATTTGTCCAAATTATTCCTCTTGCCATGTCTCAGAGTACCAGTCCTTCTTCTCCTGAGCCCTTACTTTAGTGCAAGAGGTATGGTAACCTGAGCGTGTACAACACACTGCTACTCTGTAACCTTGAAAATTAGACCCCTAAGCCAGGTCCTCAGACATACTTATCCTGCAGCTACAAGAGATAAGGGACTCCTTTATAGTTGCTTTCAATACTTTCTGACGGTCCACTCACATTCTCAGTTGGATATTCATAGATTTCAATTGCTTCTTCTTGCTGAGTGTGCTAAGACCATAAAAGCTAACTGATCCACGACTATACCATCACTAGTGTTGCCATAGTGACTAAGTGCCCCAGTCACTTGAACTCTCAATGCTTTGCCTCCACCTGCACTGTATTCCATCTGACCACCAGCACTCATTTAAGCAATTGTGACACTACTGAACTCGATGGATTTTCAGAGTTTCATTTCCCTCTGTCTACATTATCAGGGCACTCTTCAAATGTAGGGTCTGTTTTCTGGGAACATTCTTCATTCTAATGACTGCATCCAGAAGGAAATAGATGGCACACTCAAATTGGGTAATATGGAGAGAATTTCATAAAGGGACTACATGCACAGATGTGGGTAGGGTATAAAATGTCATAAGAAATACGGCAGTACCACAGAACTAGTAACTTTGGATTGTTACTACTACAAGGCCTAAAGGGATAAAGGGACTGAATGAATGGTTATCAGAACTGGAGAAATGGCTGCCTAGTAGGAGTTGTGGTCTTTGAACAAGGAATGAAGCCAACCTGTGACAACTGTATAGGAATAGATATCCTGACCTCTTCCCTGCAATCTTCTCCAGGGCTCATCGTTGGTCAATTTCAGCACGAAGATAAAAAATAAGGGAGCCCAGTGATGCCATCCATATGGATCAGACAGTCAGAGCACTGAGCATGAGGGAGAAGGTTAGAGAGCAAGTCTGGACCAGCAAGGAGGATTCATAGAACAGATGAGGAAGATGAATTAAAATGGCATGACAATCATGCAAATAGACTACAAAAATAGAAGAAGGAGGAAGGTGGGAAGGAAGGGAGGGAGGGAGGGAAGAAGAGAGAGAGGAAATAAGGAGGGAAAAGTTGAATACTTGGGAAGTCAGTGTACCCTGGAAAATGAGAAAAATTCTTGTAATGAATTTCTCCTCTGAAAGAAATAAAAGCAAACATGCAATGTATAAAGATAAGTTGATAATACAAGAAAATTAATCAAAAGGGGAAGATTAGGAGAAAAGAAGCATATTCAAGGCAAAAATTTGAGAAAGTGATAGAGGAAATCTATGACACAAAGAAATTTTTTTAAAGAAAATCCAGAGCATAATGAGGAAGAAAAACAAAGATGGATGTGGTTCTAAAAAGACTACAAAAGTGGAGAATAGAAAACAAGAGATCCAACACATAGATGGTTGATGCACCTAAAATAAAATAAAATAAAATACTTTTTGAAATGATAATTCTTTCTTAATAAAGAAAGAAGAGAGGGGCTAACCCAGTGGCATGGTGGTTAAGTTTGTGCACTCTACTTCAGCAGCCCAGGGTTCGTAGGTTGGGACCCTGGATGCAGACCTGCATATCACTCATCAAGCCATGATGGAACACCATATACAAAACAGAGGAAGATTGGCACAGATGTTAGCTCAGCAACAATCTTCCTCACCGAAAAAAAAAGAAAGAAAGAAGTGAATGTCCAGTTTGAAGGGGTATATTGCTTTCTGGGAAAGAGTGATGGACAATGAGCAACTCTGCAAAACATCCCAATGAAATTCCTAATATCAAGACAATAGAAATAATCCTACAGTCATTTAAACAGAAGAAGCAATTCTGTGCAGATTGGATAAACTGGTTTGACCTAAGATTTCTCTGCAGCAACTTTAAAATTCAGAGGCCAGTCGAATACTGCTAGAGTTCTGAGGCAAAAATGGATGTTGACCAAAAATTTTACATTCCACAAAAGTATTCTCAAATGTGTAAGGGCAAAGGGAATCTGCATGAGATTTTTGGTTGTTTTTTTTTTTTTTAAAAAAACTGCCTAATGAAGGAATCCCGCTAACCAGAATGTAAGCAAATGGAATGCACAGAGAAATGGTGAAGTGGTCAAATATACATAATCAGTGGTAACCATGGATTCCATTAGATATGGGTTTTGAGGCAAACTATGGGACGTTCCATTGCAGAAAGGAATGTAAACATCATAACCCTTGAAGGAAAGCTTCATAATGTAACTATAGTATGGATCAGTGCAAAAATCCAGAAGCCAACTTAAAAATCATTATTATTCATAGATACTGTCTTATTTTTTTTTTTTTTTTTAAAGATTTTTTATTTTTTCCTTTTTCTCCCCAACGCCCCCTGCTACATAGTTGTGTATTCTTCGTTGTGGGTTCTTCTAGTTGTGGCATGTGGGACGCTGCCTCAGCGTGGTCCGATGAGCAGTGCCATGTCCGCGCCCAGGATTCGAACCAACGAAACACTGGGCCGCCTGCAGCGGAGCGCGCGAACTTAACCACTCGGCCACGGGGCCAGCCCCGATACTGTCTTATTTTTAAGTGAAAAAAAATCAAGAAATAGGCTTTATTAAATGTAGACTATTTACAGTTATAAAATCAATCACATAAAAATAAATACAGAATAAATGTATTCCAAATTTCTATGGTGTGTGTGTCTGGGAGAGGGCAGGGGGAGGACAGCCCATGCAGCAAAGTGAGAAAATAGAGGAAATAGCAAAGGATATCACATAAAGTAAGACAGCACAATTAAAACAACCACTTCTAGTATGTCTATAGAAGCACCATTGATTTAAATGATATGAATTGTCAACAATAAAATCCAATTATATCCTGAATATAACACTTATTAAAAAAAGAAGTAAAGGGGCTGGCCCCGTGGCCGAGTGGTTAAGTTCGCGCGCTCCGCTGCAGGCGGCCCAGTGTTTCGTCGGTTCGAATCCTGGGCGCGGACATGGCACTGCTCGTCAGACCACGCTGAGGCAGCGTCCCACATGCCACAACTAGAGGAACCCACAACGAAGAATACACAACTATATACCGGGGGGCTTTGGGGAGAAAAAGGAAAAAATAAAATCTTTAAAAAAAAAAAAAAAAGTAAAAATGTGGAAAGTAAAATGCAAAAATATGTAGAAAAATAAAAAAAAAGAAATAAAACACAAAGCTGCTGTCCCAACATTGGTATTGGAATAAGTGGAATTCAAGCCAAAAGCTTAAATAAGATCAACCCCAGGGGCGTGTTGTAACATAAAGGATAACATCCATAGTGAGGAAATGTCCGTCATGATATTTTTTAATACAGCAAATAACATAGAATCCAAATACACAAAGCAAAATCTAAAAATGTATGGAGAAATTGGCAGAAACAAAAGTTATAGAAGGAGACTCGATCTTACCTCTGCCAGCTCATGGGAAAATAAGTACAGACGACGAGAAATCACAGAGAAGATGTGAATAATGGATATGGTTGATCCACAGCTCAAGATCAAATTTTATTCCTTGAAAATACAGAGCACACATTCTTTTTAAAGGGCCTGTGGATTATTGATAAGACTTTACCACGTATTAGGCCGAAAACAAAGTTCCAATATATTTTTTTAAAGTTCATCTATAATAGTCTATATTCTTTAATCACAAATAATGCTATATAAAATAGACATTACAGATGATTAGAAAAATCTACTTACTTTGGTTAGATGGTTAGAAAAATCTATTAATATAAATTAGTATACAATAGCATAGTATCATCTCATTTATGCTAAAAAGATAACTGCCAAAGTTTTACGTTCATATCTGGTTCACAAAATAGAATGAAATAATAAAACAAAACAGATGACAATTCTTTAACAAGTATATACTCAAAGTCAGCACCCTGCAAAATGATGAAATACTGGAAGCATCCCCATAAATCACAAGACAAGGATACCATTATCACCATTGTTACTTAATATTCTTTTGCCAAACTAGCAATTAACACAAACAAAAGATAAAAAAGGAGAGGTACACTTAAGAGAGGAGGATTAAAACTGGTATTCTCAGATTATAGGATTATTTGCCTAAGAAGCATAGAAGAATGCATGAAAAACTTCTAAAAGGTAAGAATCATAAAAGTGGTTGAAATAGTTAACAGAGATAAATGCATAGCTCTTTTTGATAAAACAAACAAAACAGCTAGAAAACCATAACCAAAAAATAGAGCATTATAAGAGGATAAAGGAAAAAAAAGAAGACCACAGAGTTAGGAATGAATGTTAGATATCTAAAGATTCTATCAGAATAAAACTTTAAAATTCTTCTAGTCTGTATTTTTTGTTGTGTGTGTCCACTGGAGTCTCTTCTCAGTTATCTTCTTTTAAAAAAAATTGGCCCTGAGCTAACATCTGTTGCCAATCTTTTGTTCTTTTTCTTCTCCCCAAAGCCCCCCAGTACATAGCTGTATATCCTAGTTGTAGATCCTTCTAGTTCTGCTATGTGGGACTCCGCCTCAGCATGGCTTGATAAGCAGTGCTAGGTCCACGCCCAGGATCCGAACTTGTGAATTCCAGGCCACCAAAGAGGAGTGTGTGAACTTAACCACTCAGCCACGGGGCTGACCCCTCTACTCAGCTATCTTAATGGTCAGCTAATGACTGGAAAAAGATTCTTTAAAAGCTTGAAACCAATAAATCTTCCTGTCTTTGCTGAGGAATTCTCTGTGTGTGCTGAAGTAAACCTTCAACATTCAGTCAGGCAGTTTACAACTCTATTTTAGCCTTCACTTCCTGCTTACATGGAGCCTCAGGATTAATCAGACATTACAGTTTAGGTTCTCAGGTCTTTTCTGAGCATGCTCACAGTCCCAGGCATGTGAACAGCCCTACATATGTGGGCATTTGAGACGCTCGGGAACATCTCTGAGCCTTTCAAAATCCTTATGGGCAACGCATTCCCCCACTTTTCTTTTTAAGCTTTTTTTTACTCTGCCATTTTTGCTGATGATGCCTCAGATTATATATTGTGGACCAAAAGTCTGCATTCATGGGTGTATCAAATTGATCCTAGGGGGCCACCTCAGAAATCAAACACATGATATTGAATCTTTCTAAGGGTTGGTCACATAGCTTGAGCTAATCAATTGCAAATATGACATGGATATTTGCATGAAATCTCCTGAATATTGTATGTAATCTTTTGATGAGAACAAATCGCCCTGAAGATCAAGAGATCAGTTGGTCAAGTAACTATTGCCGTGTGACAAATCGACCTAAATCCTAGTGACCAAAGACAACAACAAATGCTATATTATCTCTCATGAATTTTGTGGGTAGGGAATTTGGAAAGGATTTTAGCTTTGAACTGTGGTTGCAGTCAGATGATAGCTGTAGCTGCAACATCCAAAGTTGGGGAGCTGAAGCAGCAACTAGCTGGCATTTGCCTGGGCATCTCTTTCTCATTGTGTAGTCTCATGCCTTCACCATGTGCTCTTTATGTGATGGATAGTTTCAGATTCTTCACAACCCGGCAGCCTCATGGCAGTCAATGGTTTAATATGGCCTCTGATGGCTTCAAGAATAAGTATTCCAGCAAGTAAGACAGAAGTGGCATATCTCTTATGACCTAGCCTCAAAAATCATACAGCATCAAACATCACATTTTATTGATTACAAATAAGTCTTAAGCCCACCCAGTATCATATGAAGAGAATCCGGATTCTTCATGACAGGGGAGTGGCGAGGTCTTGGAAGAGCATGTGTGAATGGAGATAATGTTGCAACCATCTGTGGACAATACAATCTGGCACCCAATTAGAAACCTCATTAACAATTATTGGGATTCTTGGGATTTGAAGAACACAATGTATCACTCAGTGAAGAACTAATAAGTGCCTTTGATCCTCCAAAAAAGTCCATAAACCCATTTACAGTTAGTTGATGTCTTGAAAAATTGAAAATTGAACTCCAGTCACACCTCAGTGTAGTTGGTTTCAGTTTTCATTGTAAGTTAATTATTCGCCAGTGGGATGAGATAGATTTGCCAAACCAGTTTCACTTTTGACTCATCATTAAGTATATTCTGCTCCATTACTCTCTTGGCTTCTATTAATACAAGGCCACAAGTTGAAACATTGCTTCCAAGTCAATTGCTCGATTTAAAAGGCAGAAAATTATTTTAGTAAGACATGATGAGGATGATGAAATGCTTCACGTATCATTCCGCTTTATGGACATCATGATTCTGACAAGTTTCATTCCTCATTTGATATTGAAACATTGCCATCTTCATTAAACTTGTTGTCAGGTATATCTGTCGAGCACCCATTTGCTGTAGATTTCCTGCCTACAAATTGCCTGTGGAATCAGGCATTTGTAGCTGAAGTGGAGATTTGATATGCAGGTTGAATCAGGTCTCATTTACAACAATTACTAGCGTTCCTCATTTTCAAGTTTTCTAAATCCTTAAACAAAACCAAATCCTTTTATGTTTGGACCCAAGAGGACTCATTGCATTATTTTAACAATCCAAAAATTCAGATTTGAATTCTTTTGATTTTCATTATAAGCAAAATCCACTTTTCTCCAAATTCTCTTTTACCAAGTCATCTATAACAGCTAAACTATCTTTTCAAATTTCACGTAGTCTTTTCAAACTTTGTATAATGCCAATGCATAAAGTTTATTAGATGAAAATATGGAACTACTTTTTTAAAAAAAAATTTAGTGCTTTCTGAGTCTATGGTGAGACATATTCCATTAGGAATCACTTAGATATTGCAGAATCACTTACGTGGTGCCTGGCACTCTTCATTTTATACGTGTCTCATTTAGTACTCGTCACAGTACTTTTATTACTTACTCTCATTTCATGGATGAATTTAAAGAACCAAAGTGAAAGAAAACAATTTGCCCGAGGTCAAGCTGCTGGGGACAGAGCTAAGATTTGAACCCTGATAGTCTCCCCCTAGATCCCATGCTTGTAACCAGTATACTAAACCTCCTCTGTTAGATACACACTCCTGCCTTCCGTGAGATCTTTCAATAAATCTAGTTGTACACTAAAACTAGGCATTAAAATTCTTAAATTTCTATATAGAGGAGATTTCTTAAAATTGTGTTTATTTTCTCTCCTTGAGGTATGAGAACAAGAGCACAATTATTGGCTTGTATATGGGATTTTCCTTAAGAATATTGTTTATCATCACATTGTACACTTTAAATATCTTACAATTTTGTCAATTATACCTCAATAAAACGGAAAAAACTGTCAAAAAAAATCTAGTTGTGCCTAAATTCTTTTGTTCCTAATGAATTATCTCCATGGCTTTGTGTAAGTCGGATACAGTGGAGGACAGCCAAAAAGCTTTGTCATGCAATGGAAGATATCAATGAGCTGGCTGGAGAAACAAGAATCACATTACTAACCCACATCAGGAGAACTGGTGTATCTCTTGGCTCTCTTATGGCCTGGTTAGAGTCAGCAGAATCATCCCCATGAGACTAACACATGGAACGTCCAAATGAACCAAATTGCAGCACGGTACTAACAGAGAGACTCCGTGGGACCTTGTTGGCAATATCCCTTCACCCATTCACTCTTTTGCTTCTTGTCCCCTTGCTGTTCTTGGGGTCAGATTTCCTCTGTACCCCCACTAATTGTTTCCACCACTCAAGCTTATTTCAGCCTACTCAATGGCTGACATTCAGTTTCCAGCCTTAGCCAGGCACTATTCTTAATCTATTCATGCTTAAATCTGGTGTCCTTGGGCAAGTCACCAACCCATTTGGCTGTTAGTTTTATTGTCTCTAAAATGAGGCATTTGAAGAGAATGACTTCCAAGATATTCGCCAGTTTCAAAATACTATGCTTTCTTTCCAAGTACTTGCAATGTGGCCTCCTGGGTGTCACTATAAAGTATCACCATGGTTAAATAACACTAGGAAAGATTTATTTTCAGATTTGACATAAAGAAGACTAGATACGTTTTTTGTCACTTTATGTTGAAAGGAGCCATAAATATTTGAATATTAGGGAGGGGACCCTATGAGTGATGAATTATGCGTCTAATTCAGTTATTTAGATAACTTCTTGGCAGGTGTTGGCAAGGAAGTCACATGCTACCCTGGGCTAGCTATAATTTTCTTTTATAACTCTTGTTTAAAGAGATTAAGTACTTATTCTGGACTTGGTAAGGATAAGTTGCTCTAATAACATAAAACAAATTTTGTTTATCATCAGAGTTCTTTATTATTGATAATAACACATTGAAGAATATATTAGTCTGTTAGACTTACTGTTGTACCCAGAATTTTGCCTGGTATCACCAAGAAGGAGACTTTAGGAAATATAATTCCCTGATACATGGCATCACACTGCTTAATCTTAATTTCGTATTTTGCAAAAAAAACAAGTGAAGCAAGGGGGCAATTCATTTTGGAAAACTACAGATGTAAAAACATTAAAACTATTTAATTCATTCAATTTGTTAGGCAACCAATTAAAGTCAACATTATTAATCTACTAAATAAAAAGTTAGAGCCAAATAATGCAGTTTAATTGGTTGTCTTCTAAAGAATGAATTGAGTTGATTTATTTTTCCAAATAATCATTTTGATAGAATCCCACACATCTGATGGTTTTATCACCAGTCCCCTGAATCTGTTTGTATGTGCAAAAGCCTCTTGGTTAAATGCTATTGAATGCGTATTATTTAGAAGAGAAAGTTAAGGGGTTATTCAATACTGATCTTCAGCTATAATGGGTTATTTTCAGGCTGCCAATGGGACACTTCTTTGATTTCCACAAGGATACAAGACATGTTGATGGGAGAATAAAATTAAGATATAGGTAAAATCTCTTGATGTAAAGGATAATTAAATAATGATAAAAATAAATATGTGCATTTTGTATAGGAAGAACATAAAAATATGAAACAAATGGATTTGCTTAATAAATTCAGCATAGACTTGGAGAAAGGGAATTAATTTTTTTAAATTCCTTCAAATCTGCAGGTAAGATTTTTTCTCAATTCCCTAAAAACTGCAATCTAACAATTAATATCCTGTTACAACATTGAATTTTTTAAATACCCTAAAAACGTTAGTTTATGTTCAAGAATATTTTGCTGTCACTCTGATGCCATAAAAACCAATCAAAAGTCAGCACTTCTCCGGCTTCAAGTGTAAACTCATTTCCTTAATTTCTGGTTCTTTTCTAAACCCAGAAGCTCAGAGTGTGAGCGAGATGCATTTCTTCAGTTTTATCTGCCTCAAGCATCTCTAATAGATGAGGCCATTTTACAAGTTAAAGGGCATTTTTCTGCTCACTATTATTTGATGCAAAAATACAAGAAGATCAATTAAGAGGTTCTTCTGCTATGAGAATCCAGGGGACAGCAAAACAGAGCATCTTTTTCATGAACTGCTAACTGTAGACAGGCTTTTAGGAGAGTAACTTCAAATTAATGGGAGCAAGTCTTTGATGCAGTTAAGACTTCAAAGACATGCCAGGTTTTTATTTGTAATAAAAAAAAAAAAGCAGTTACCGTAAGAGGAGGGATCAAATTAAAGCTTACCAAATCTCCCTAAAGGCCTTGGACTGACACGGGGTGTGGCAGGGGGTTCATCCTTTCTTCTTCCTTCCTTCCTTCCTTCCTTCCTTCCTTCCATTCTTCCTTCCATTCTTCCTTCCATTCTTCCCTCCTTCCTCCCTCCCTTCCTGCTTTCCTTCCTTCCTTTTTCTTTCTTTCTCTCTATCCCTCCTCCCTTCTCTTTCTCTCCTTTATTCTCCTTCCTTTCCTCTTCTCTCCCTCTCTCATTCCTTCCCTCCTCTCCCCTCACCTCACTTCCTTCTCTCCTCCCCTCCCCTCTCCTTCTCTCCTCCTCTCCCTCCTTCCCTCCATCCCCGCCTCCCTCTCTCCTGCCTTCCTTCCCATGTTTCCTTTCTTTATGGGATATCTGACTTAATTAACAATGACCGACAAACCAACAGTGCCAACTCTCCAATATGACAAGTTGAAAAAACTAAAAGTGACCCTCATGTAGGAAAGATTAAATTATCTTGGGTAATCTTTTTTTTAACCTGTAAATTTTGTGAAGGAGGAGTCACTCTTTACTTGGAGAATTCCTTTTGCTTGGCAAGATTGGGGTGCCATACATCATATTTGAACTATTTAAGAACAATCACTCACTCCCAAACAGAGGAGAAGAAGAGGGAAGAAATGGCTCAAGGAGCTTCAGCTAATGAAGAGGGATCAGCTGCATTTCTGTGTGTGCCTCACGCTAGGAACTGTGGGCAGCTGCTCCACAGACGCAGGAATAATCAGGGCTGACCAAATAACAGTCATAAGAGAGTTATCAAGCACTTCCACAAGCTACAGCTCTAGAAAACAGAGCGTCTAATATCCCTCCAAGCAGTTTCTTTCTCTCTGATTACGGTGCTGGAGGCTGACGCCTGAGCAATCTGGAAGATAGCTAAAACAACCAATGCCAGGATAACTAGTTTCTGCTCTGTTGACTGAAGGCAATGTATTTGTTTGTGTAAATTATACACATATGCATTTGCCAGCAAAATCATCAATTTTCCTCTCCTACCTCCTCTCCCAGCTCACCTCCTAGATTAGAGCAGCTAATTCCCTTTAGAAATAAACTTTGGGGGCTGGCCCAGTGGCACAGTGGTTAGGTTTGAACATTCTGCTCTGGCAGCCAGAGTTTCACCAGTTCAGATCCTGGATGCAGACCTACACACCACTCATCAAGCCATGCTGTGGCAGCATCCCACACATAAAATAGACGAAGATGGGCACGGATGTTAGCTCAAGGCCAATCTTCCTCAGCAAAAAGAGGAGAATCTTCCTCCAAAAAAATAAACTTTGCCAATGGAATAAAAAACTTGCTGTCATTCATTTTAAGCTACTCTCCTAAAAGTCTGTCTATCATTAACATTCCATTGCCAACAAACAGAAATTATTATATCTTAAATTAGAATTTTATTTTTGAAATATAAATATGTATTTTCCACTGAAGCTATTGCTATTATTTGAGGACTTTTTTTTTTTTTTTTTGCTAGGAAAGATTTGCCCCGAGTAACACCTGTGCCAATCTTCCTCTATTTTTTAGTATATGGGCCACCATCACAGCATGGCCACTAACAGAGTGGTGTAGGTCCACACCCAGGAACTGAACCCGGGCTGCTGAAGCAGAGCGCGCTGAACTTATCCATGAGGCCACTGGGCTGGCCCTTGAGGACATTTTTTATATTTTCAAAGGTATGTTGGAAAAGATTGTTTCAGAATAATTTTTGCAACAAAGCATTCCAAATTTAAAAATTACCTTAATTTAATATCGTCCTCTATATTTTCCTTAACTATATCAACTGTATTCTCTTCAATTTAGTTTAATTGTAATTCAAATTTTAAAATTCTGTTATAGAAGTTAGAAGCAGACTTTTCAGCAACCAAACTTCATAGCTTTACTTATGGGCCTTTGATAGAAATTAGAATGTCAGCACCGTGAGAGCTCATGTTTCATCTATTTTATTTGCTGCTCCATCTCCAGCACTAAAAGAATGTCTGGCACATCATAAGTGCTCAATAAAAATTTGTCAAATTGAAATAATCAGAAACTAAATGATATTTTTTCACATGGATATGAATTAACTACTAGATAACACAAAATGTTGAAAAACTGGAGCTTTGTCTTCCATTTATTCATTGATGTATTTTTGCAGAGTGTCCCAACTGAGGAAGCATTTATGAATAAAAACAAGTTCACTCTTACTCTTTATGGAGATGACAGTCTCCCAAGAGATGTAGATATGAATCCAAATACCCCATCAATGAAAGTACGATGATTGCAAACTGAAATAGTTCTATGAGAGATGAAAGGAAGGACAGAAGGACAGAAGGAAGGACTTACCTTCAATTATGGGCTCAGAAAATGTACACTTACGGAATTGAAGATTAAGTTGAGATCTAAGGAGAAAGTCAGTGTTAACTAGATAAAGAGAGGGAGAAAAAGAATTTTAGGTATAGGGAACAGACTGGGCAAAGGCCAAGGGCAGTAGCAAACAAGTCTACTTTAAGAAACCCAAAGAAAGCTAAGGAGTCTGGAATCTAGAGAGTGGAGGACGGCGGTCACCTCTGTTAAAAAAGAAATAGCCAGCCCAAAACGGAGCCACTTGCCCCCACAACAGCAAACCAACATTAACTGCAGTTTCAACCTCTCTAAGGGATGTGAACTTCAAACAGGCAACGTGAAATTTCCTGATTAGACCTAGTGAGGTAATCTGCAGAAGACCCTGCACTTCCCTTCTCCCAAAAAAGATGACCTGACCTGAAACATCTTGTCTTTTCTTTTGCTAAAAACTTCCTTGCCTCACCCTTCTGCCCATAAAAATCTTCCATTTTGTACAACTCCCCAGAGTCTCTCTCTATTTCTTAGAAGGGATGCTGCCCAATTCATGAATCACTTAATAATGCCAATTAGATCTTCACATTTACCCAGTTAAATTTTGTTTTTTGTTTTTTGTTTTTTTTTTGAGGTGGAGGATTAGCCCTGAGCAAACATCCGCCACCAAGCCTCCTCGTTTTGCTGAGGAAGATTGGCCCTGAGCTAACATCTGTGCTCATCTTCCTCTATTTTATATGTGAGACGCCTGCCACAGCATGGCTTGAAGGCAGTGTGTAGGTCCGCACCCGGGATCCCAACCAGCAAACCCTGGGCTGCTGAAGCAGAGCACACGAACTTAATTGCTACACCACTGGGTTGTCCTCTAAATTTTGTTTTTTTAACAGACTTGGCAGCAGTGGTGGGATCCAAAGTGAACTTATGGCAGCATTCAGGGATAACAAGAAACACAGGTGTGGCACCCACAAACCCCTTTTTGTTTATCCTCTTTCTTGGCATTTCTGAGGGCCGTGGGTAAGTTCTTCTCAGTTTAAGCTCTGCTCTCTCCTGCATCGACCTCCTGATCTAATTAGCTTTCCTTTGCAGGGCGGGTCAGCCTCAGCTGGCAGTTGGTTCTGTCTGAAGCCCAACTGAGCTGGCGGGTGGTCCCGCTTGGAGCCAAGCTCCTAGCCTTTAAGACACAATTCCCAGGTTTTCGACTAGAAAATCCCAGCCCTTGGTTCTGTCCCCAGATTCCACACTGGAAACGGCTGGCAGTTTAGTTTGTAGTTCCTATTTGCTTGGAATCCTTCTGCAGATTCTGCATTGGGAACTGTTGATGGCAGCTGCAGGTCTCCATTTGTTTGGAATCAGTCTGAAGTCCCCGTTTGTTGAGATCTGCCGGTTCCTTTTCCTAGTCCAAAGTTCCATGGGAATTGATGGTGGTTACTGGTCAGGATTGGACTGGATGTGATTTAAAAATTGGAGTGGGTCTGGGATTGGACTGTGTCAGACTTGAGTTGGACTGGGTCCGGTAAAGGCTACTGCTAATGAGGATTTCAAAAGCCAGAAAGCTGCAAAAATTGGTAGACATGGGTTGAGTATTTAAAGGCTGTTAGAGCACTCGCCATCTCAAGAGGACTCCTGTGATAGGAAAAGTTGGTCACAAATGGGTGAGATTGACACTAAGTCAACCACCAACCTCAAAAAATTTTCCATGCAGTGAGGTACACTGTAAAACACCGCACAATCCTCAACCCTGTGGCATATCCCTCTTATTTACTAGTTTGGCTCCAAGAAACCCCAAGGCCTATATAAAAGAAATGGGATCCTTTATATCCTAAGAGTTAAGCATGTCACCTTCTGGCACACTTGCTTATTTTTATTTAAGAATTGCAGTCCTGGAAGCTGTAAATATCTATACAAATGACAAAATCTTACTAAGGACAACCTAGAAGTACAATAGCCATTATGGGGAACATTACAATTAGATAAGATTGCTCATTTAAGAAGTGCACTTGAAAGTAAGGGTTCCCAAATCAAATGAACTCAATGGGATATCTATTTTAATTGGCATACAGAGGCTTCCAAAATGCTGCAATTTTCCAAAATAGCTTCATTGAAAGATTCATTGCAAAAGGCTAATAAAAAGTTGAAGACACAAAAGGTCTCTAGAATGACACCTGGGCCTCCAATATTATACCCTCCTAGAGGTCTATTGTCAAAATGTTGTCCCAGAAATTGATGTCTTAAGTGTATTCAACTGGGACGCTGGAAAAGAGATTTTCCTCAAAGGGCCTATGCACATTCCTCAACATCAACTCGGAATGCATTCATATCTACCTACAAAGAAGGGCTCCCATATGGGCCCCTCCCAAAGTTGACGTGACTCTGAGAGATTTTCTGATAAACCACCACATTATTCCCTTAAACAGCCAAAGGTAGACTAAAATTAAAATTAATTGTGTAGTCTAATAATGCCAGAAATATTTGCTGTTTGTCTCAGGTGAAAACTGAACAACATATTTGAAAGGATTTAATAACCTTATGTTCAGAAATTTGGCCAAATTGGAAGCTGATATTAGGAATCTGATAGAAAATATTTTTTAGGCCTTTTCCTCTAAGTTAACCGTACCCAGAGGAAGAGAAAACATTGCAACATAGGTGGATAGATGTGTCAGTCTTTTGACATCATTTAGGCATCAGGCCAGTCCTTTGGGGAATTGAATACAATTGTCTTTGCCTTGCAAATTTCTACAGAACCAGAAATGTGGCTCTAGATGCAATTCAAAAGCTTACCTATCTTTACCATTCTTAAAACCTCCCCTATTCATTTCAAAATACTTGTAGATACTGGGATGTTAGAATTGTTTTGCACTTAAAAATTTAAATTATCCTAGATCTCTAATAATAGGCAGCTATGCCTCAAAAACTCCATCTTGGAGAAAACTTGAATACTTTTCTCTGTGCATTTGTAATGTAGGTTTTCTACTCTCATTTTCTCTAGGAACTAAGAGCAATTTTTTGAAATGCAAACATTAGGGAGATGTTTCTCATCAGAATAGATAAAAGGAAAGTATTTGGAAATTTGGCAAACAATCTTAAGTATCTTCTCTGCAAATATTAGTAACTATACAACCTCTGTGTCTGTAGGTGTCTAAATGTGTATGTTGTGGATGTGCAGTATATTTTTTTAACTCTGGATGGTATTACTAAAATTAATTTATAAAAGTCTATTTAATTGGCTTAAAATAAACAAGTACATATATAAATTAAGTATTGGGTATTCTAAAGTTCTCATAAATATAACAGACACTAACCCAAATGCTTTTCAAGTTCATGTGATCTGGGATAATCTTCAGTAAATAAAAGCTAGTTTGTTGGTGTAATTAAAATAGACAAGTCTATAGAGTTATCAGCATTAAATATAATACTTTTTTCCTATCTAGTTTTTCTAAAGGCCAAATAAATTCATGTTATTTCTTACAAAATTTGTCAGCAAGAGCAATAGCCTAAGATGATGACTGACTTTGTCTGTTTCATGAAGTTTTTATGGATAATCTAAACATAGTTAAAAACAAACGAATTAAATAGCTGAGATAAAAAGTTTTTAGGTGAAGTCTTTAGCAATAATTACATTTTATGGTATGTATACTTAAAAATACTTTCTCCAGGATGGCATCAAGATGACAGTGTAGGTGGACTCTGAACTCACCTCCTCCCATGGACTAAACAAATTTACAACTACTCTTGGAGTAATTACCCCTGAGAGAATTGAAAACTGGATAAAAAGATTCCTCACAACAAAGGCTGATGCTGACTGAGGTGGAAGAGGCAGAAATCCCTTTCTGGAAAGAAAAAAGCCACCTTCAAGCTGCAGTGCCTCATGGCCAACCAGGAGCAATCTTAAGGTACAAAGCCTTCCTTGGAGGAGTTGGGGATCTGAGTTGGGGAGCATTACCACAATAAGGCACTTTTGGACTAAGCACAATCGAGACAAGTGTCATAATATCTGGTTTTCCTGGCTATTAACTACAATGGGGAATATTTCCAGAAAAGCTATTGGACATAAGGGGGAAAAACCCTCCTAAAGGACCCATGCACAAATTCATCCATTTTGGAAAGTAACCTAAAATTACCAGAAAGAAAGGTACACTGTGCTTTGGTGAGAAGAGACTCACTTGATAGACTCTGGGTGCACCTCGTTGAGAGGTGAGACCTTTCCAGGGACTGAGACGTTGGAGGCAACCATTATTGTGACCTAGAACAGGCATGCTGACAGATGCCATTGGAGTTCTTCCCCTGACCTGTTAGTCCAGGAGTCTCCCCCACCCACTAGAGCACCCATTTAATCCATCTCAGCCACAGCAGGCAGCCTACCCTAGGGACTGCCCCAGAAAACAGCAAGCCCTCGGGCAACTTGTGGGCCTGCATAGGTGGAATGCCTGGAAGCTCTGTACTAAGTGGGTCTGCCTCTACAGTGTGTGTGTGAGGGATGGGCCTGCATTGCTGGAGTGTGTGGGGCCTCTGCAGTGGGGTGACTGGATTTGCTTCATTGGGTCAGGGTGTGCATGGGGCAGGACTGTGTTCACAGAGCATGTGACCCAAAGGGCAGTGGGTCTTGTCAGCTGCAGCAGACTTGTGTTTCTCAAACAGCCCCATAAGGGATCAGCCCCACCTTCCAACGCCTGAAACAATCGGGTGCTCCCATGCCAGGAGCTGGCCCCACTCAGCTGCAATACTGAGAGAGCTGACAACAGTCCTGCAGGCCAGAGGCCTACAGCAATTGTAAGCCCCCTAACCTAGCAACAAGTCATCCTGGGGGCCTACTCACTTAACAGGAAAACTGCAATAGGAATGTGCTATTAGACTTTGCAGCCAACTGTGCTGGGGCTTCCCATACCCAATAAAGTGTCTGAAGGGTCCATAGCAGCCACACACAGCTGAGGATTAAAGCCAGCTGGCCAGAGGGACAGCCTAGCTTCCCTGGGCACATGCAGCAAGAGCAACCCTGCCACAACAAAAGGACACATATAGTTCACACAGGGGACACTTCTGTAACACTTGGGACTGGTGACGAGAGAGAAACACATTGTAGGACCTCATAAGGCATTTCTTAGATAAGGCCACATCTCCAAAATCAGGAGATGTAGCTGACCCACCTAGTACATAGATATAAGCACAGAGAAAGAGGCAAGATGAGGAGGAAAAGGAGAATGTTCCAAGCAAGGCAAGAGGACAAAATCCCAGAAAAAGAACTAAACGAAACGAAGATAAACAATCTACCTGACAAAGAGTACAAACTAAGAGTCACAAGATGTGCACTGATGTTGGGGAAAGAATGGATGAACTCAATAAGAATTTCAACAAACAATTGGAAAATATGAAAAAAAGTCTATCATAAATGAAGAATACAATAGTGGAAATGAAAAATTCATTAGAGAGACTCAATAGCAGAGTAGATACAGAGGAACAGATCAGTGAACTAGATGAAAGACTAGAGAAAATCACCCTAGTTGAACAGATAAAAGAAAAAAATAATTAAAAAGAACAGGGACAGTCTAAGGGACCTCTGGGATAACATCAAGGACAGTAACATCCATATTATAAGTGTCCCAGAAGCAGAGGAGAGAAAAAAGAGGCAGAGAATCTGTTTGAAGAAAGAATAGCTGAAAACTTTCCTAACCTAAGGAAGGAGACCAACACCCAGGATCAGGAATCACAGAGAGTACCAAACAAGATAAACCCAAAGAGTCCTATATTGAAACACATTATAATTAAAAAACAAGACTTAAAGATAAAGAGAGAATCCTAAAACCCACAAGAGAAAGGCAACAATTTACTTTCAAAGGAAACCCTATAAGGCTATCAACTGACTTCTCAGCAAAACCTCGCAGGCTAGAAGAGAGTGGCATGATATGTTTGAAATGCTGAAAGGAAAAAAACTACAGCCAAGAATACTCTACCTGGCAAAGTTATCATTCAGAATGGAAAGAGAAATAAAGAGTTTCCCAGACAAACAAAAACTAAAGGAGTTTATCATCAGGAAATCAGCCTTAAAAGAAATGCTAAAGCGACTTATTTAAGTGGAAAATAGGAATAAGAAAATTATCCAAAAAAAGACAATAAAATCACTGGTAAAGACAAAAATACAGTAAAGGTAGCAGATCAACCACCTATGAAGATAATATGAAGGTCAAAAGACAAAAGTACTAAAATTATCTATTTCCATGATAAAAGTGTAATGGATACACATACACAAAAAAGAGGTTACATATGATATCAAAAACATACAATGTGGGAGGAGGGGAGTAAAAGAATAGAGCTTTTAGCAAGAGGTTAAACTAAAGAGATCATCAACAATATAGATTGCTGTATACATAGATTATTATTTATGAACCTCATGGTAATCACAAATCAGAAACCTATAATAAACACACAAAAAATTAAGAGAATTGAACCCAAACATAATACTAAAGAAAGTTGTCAAATCACAAGGGAAGCGAGCAAGAGAGGAAGAAAGCAAGAGAGAAGAATGACTAAAATGCCCAGAAAAAAGTAAAATGGCAATAAGTACAATCTTATCAATAGCTACTTTAAATGTCAATGGGCAAAATGCTCCAATTGAAGGGCATGGGGTGGCAAATTGCATAAAAAAATAATAAGACCCATATATATGCTGCATATAAGAGACACACTTCAGACCTAAAGACACTCACAAACTGAAAGTGAAGGGATCGAAAAAGCTACTCCATGCAAACAGCAATGAAAAGAAAGCTGGGCTAGCAATACTTTATCAGACAAAATAGACTTTAAAATAAAAACTGTAACAAGAGAGGAAGAAGGGCACTACATAATGATAAAAGAACAATCCAACAAGAGGATATAACACTTGTAAATATCTATGCACCCAACATAGGGGCACCTAAACAAATAAAGCAATTATTAACAGACATAAAAGGAGAAATAGATGGCAACGCAATAATAGTAGGGGACCTTAACACTCCACTTACACCAATGGATAGATTGTCCAAACAGAAGATCAATAAGGAAACATTGGCCTTAAATGACACATTGGACCAAATGGACTTAGTAGATATATACAGATCATTCCATCCAAAAACTGCAGAATACACATTCTTTTCAAATGCACATGGAACATTCTCCAGGATCAATCACATATTAGGTCACAAATGAAGTCTCAATTGAATTTAAGAAGATTGAGATAATACCAAGCATCTTTTCTGACCACAACAATATGAAACTAGAAATCAACTATAGGAAGAAAATAGGAAAAGCCACAATATGTGAAGATTAAACAAAATGCTACAGAACAACAATTGGGTCAATGAAGAAAACAAAGGGGAAATTTTAAAAAAAAAACCTGGAGACAAATGAAAATGAAAATACGACATGCCAAAATTTATAGAATACAGCAAGAGCAGTTCTAAAAAGGAAGTCTATAGCAATTCAGGCCAGTCCAACAAACAGTAAAATATCAAACAAACAATCTAATAGTGCACCTAAAGGAAGTGGAAAAAGAAGCCCAAAATCAGTAGAAGGAATGAGATAATAAAAATGCAAGCAGAAATAAATGAACTAGAGACTAAAAAAAAAAAAATTAAAAATCAATGAAATGAAGAGCTGGTTCTTTGAAAAGATAAACAAGATTGACAGCCTTTAGCTAGACTCACCAAGAAAAAAAAAAGAGAAGTCTTAAATAAATTAAATAAGAAGTGAAATTACAAAGGACACCTCAGAAATACAAAAGATTATAAGAGAATACTACAAAAAACTATATGCCAACCAATTGGATAATCTAGAAGAAATGGATAAATTCTTAGAATCATACAACCTTCCAAAACTGAATCAAGAAGAAATACAGATTTGAATAGACCAATCACCAGTAAGGAGATTGAAACAGTAATCAAAAACCTCCCACAAAATAAAAGTCCAGGACCAGATGGCTTCCTTGGTAAATTCTACCAAACATTCAATGAACATATAATACCTATACTTCTCAAACTCTTCCAAAAAATTGAAGAGGAGAGGAAGCTTCCTAACTCATTCTACAAAGCCAGCATTACCTTGATACTAAAACCAGACAAGGACAACACAAAAAAAGAACATTACAGGCCAATATCCCTGATGAATGTTGATGCATTATTCCTTGACAAAATACTAGTAAAGCAAATACAACAATACATTTAAAAGATCATACACCATGATCACATGGCATTTATTCCAGGGATGGTTCAACATCTGCAAATCAATCAACATGATACACCACATTAACAAAATGAAGAATGAAAATCACATAATCATCTCAATAGATGCAGAGAAAGCATTTGACAAGATACAGCATCCAGTTATGATAAAAATTCAATAAAATGGGCATAGTAAGAAATTAACTCAACATAATACAGGCCATATATTACAAACCCACAGCTAATATCATTCTCAATGGAGAACAACTGAAAGCTATCCCTCTAAGAACAGGAACCAGACAAGGATGACCACTTTCACCACTCTTACTTAACATAGTATTGGAAGTCCTTGCCAGAGTAATCAGGCAATAAAAAGAAATAAAAGGGATCCAAATTGGAAAGGAAGAAGTGAAACTGTCACTATTTGCAGATGACATGATTTCATATATGGAAAACCCTAAAGAATCTACCAAAAATCTTTTGGAAATAATAAATGAATAGGGTAAGGTTGCAGGATGCAAAATCAACATAGAAAAATCAGTTGCATTTGTATATGCTAACAAAGAAGTAGCAGAAAGAGAAATTAAGAATACAATCCTATTTACAATTGCAACAAAAAGAATAAAGTACCTAGGGATAAAGTTAATCAAGGAGGTGAAAGACCTGTACACTGAAAACTATAGAACATTGTCAAAAGAAATAGAAGATACAAAGAAATGGAAAGATATTCTCTCCTCTTGGATTGGAAGAATTAACATAGTTAAGATAGCCATACTTCCTAAAGCAATCTACAGATTCAATGCAATCCCTATCAAAGTTCCAATGACATTTTTCACAGAAATAGAACAAACAATCCTAAACTTTATATGGAACAACAAAAGACCCCAAACAGCCAAAGAAATCCTGAGAAAAAAGAACAAATCTGGAGGTATCCCACTGCCTGAGTTCAAAGTATACTACAAAGCTATAGTAATCAAAACAACATGTTACTGGCACAAAAACAGACACACAGATCAATGGAACAGAACTGAGAGCCCAGAAATAAACCCATACATGTATGGACAGCTAATTTTCGACAAGAGAGCCAAGACCATACAATGGAGAAAGCAAAGTCACTTTAATAAATACCATTGGGAAAACTGGATGGCCATGTGCAAATGAATGAAAGCAAACCCTTGTCTTACACCATACACAAAAACTAACTCAAAATGGATTAAAGACTTGAATGTAAGACTTGAAACCATGACACTTCGAGAAGAAAACATAGGTGGTATGCTCTTCAACATCAGTCTTAGCAGCACATTTTCAAGTACTATGTCTGACCAGGCAAGGGAAACAATAGGAAAAATGAACAAATGGGACTACATCAAACTAAAAATCTTCTGCACAGCAAAGGAAACCATCAACAAAATGAAAAGACAATCTAACAATTGGAAGAAGATATTTGCAAACCATGTATCTGATAAGGGTTTAATATCCAAAATACACAAAGAACTCCTACATCTCAACAACAAAAAAGCTAACAACCCAATTTAGAAATGGGCAAAAGATATACAGATGGCCAACAGGCACACAGAAAGATGTTCATCATGACTAATTATCAGGGAAATGCAAATCAAAACTACAATGAGATATCACTTCACTCCCATCAGAATGGCTATGACTAACCAGACAGGAAACAAGTATTGGAGAGGCTGTGGAGAGAAGGGAACTCTCATCCACTGCTGGTGGGAGTGCAAACTGGTGCAGCCTCTATGAAAAACAGTATGGAGATTCCTCAAAAAATTAAGAATAGAACTGCCATACGATCCAGCCATTCCACTGCTGGGTATTTATCCAAAGAATATGAAAACACAAATGCATAAAGATATATGCACCCTTATGTTCACTGCAGCCTTATTTACAATAGCCAAGACTTGGAGCAACCTAGGTGCCCATCAAAGGACAAATGGATTAAGAAGATATGTTATATATACACAATGGAATACTGCTCAACCATAAAAAGGATGAAGCCTGGCCATTGGTGACAACTTGGATGGACCTCGAGTGAATTGTGATAAGCAAAATAAGTCAGAGGGAGAAAGTCAAATACCATGTGATCTACTCATAAAAAGAAGATAAAAACAAGAAGAAACAAACACATAGAGACGGAGATTGGATTGGTGGTTACCAGAGGCGAAGTGCGGAGGGAAGAGGGCAAAAGGGTGTTTAGGCACATGTGCATGGTGATGAGTTGTAATCAGTCTTTGGGTGGTGAACATGATGTAATCTATACAGAAATGGAAATATAATGATGTACACCCAAAATTTATATAATGTTATAAACCAATGTTACTGAAATAAACAATAAATAACATAAATAAACAAAAATTTAAAAATAAAATAGTCTCCCAAATCTCTTTGGTAACTTGAAACTTTAAAGTTTTGCTAAGTTAAGTTAAATGATGGAAAATTCATTGAATATCTAGATCATTTCCAAAGAAGATTAAATACTGAATATTAATTGCTAAACATAGGTTCATCTACTTTCAGGCTCCTATGCAGAGAAACTAAAGGTAAATTTGGGTCTGTTAGTAATCATGTCTTTGTGCCACATAAAAAAGTTGTACTGTAAGGAAGCGTATGTCTTTAAAAATTATAAAATGTGGTTATAAATTTGTCAAGTCACAAAATGCTGACAGTTTAAAATTGTTTACTTCTTATCCTTCATTAAGGTTCTAATATATGTAATTAAAGCCACCATAAATAACAAAGGAAACAACTCTATGTGCAAGGATAGTTGGATGTGTTTTTTGATGAAGAGAAAATACAAAGTATGAACATGTGTTTTTGTTAAGAAAAGAGAGAGACAGAAAGACAGAGAATCTTGCTTTTTGCAGTCAAGTTGGCTAAAACTTGGATTGTTATTATAAGAGTTTTAAAATAAACTTTATCAGTAATATACATATGTAAAACTAAAAGTTGATTTTCTTTCATCTGTTGAAAGGTTAAAGCTTACTTGGACTATTGGTCTGCTTCTGATATTATGTAAAATTTTCTGTTTACAAAGCAAAGATTTTGTGTCTTACCAACCGTGCTTCACACTGTCTTCAGGTCTTTAATTGCCTAAAATTGAGTCTTCCTAATTTTAAAAATACCAAGATTTGCTTACAACTGTGTAACCTACAGTATTTACCTTTGAAATCTTTTATTGTCTCTTTGATCAAAGAGATAATTAAGTGTTGTTTCATAATGATCTGCAATCCTATTTACTCAAGTGTCCAAATCTTTTGATATCATTGACAAACTTCCCAAAATCAAATTCTAAATTAAGTTCTTTTGACCTCTAGCTAACTTTGAGATTTTTCAGAGGGTCCCTGAAACATCTCAAAGAGAGATATTAAATTAAATAGGCTTACTTGGTATGTTAAATTGCATGGGAAGCATTGTTAAGTAAGTCATGCTAAATCTTTGACTCTATTTGTGTAGATACATGTCACTAATACAAATGTTCTAAAAATTTTATGAAATCCCAAAAAATCTGATATGTCTTGGCATAATGTTATCATTTGTAATTCAGTTATTATCTTAAATGTTGTGTGTCACAGAAATAACTAAATTCTCTTATCAATTGCATTATAATGAACCCTAATCAGATCTTTAACCATGCGGTTTTTAAGTCTTTCGTTTTTACAGTTATTGTTTTATCCTGTTTTGTTTATTGTTTGCAAAAATGCTCCATCTTTGGTGAGACTCATGGAAAGAACTGAGTGTAGCTTTCTGACAACTTTAAAATCATCAAACTAAACTGGGTAAGAACTCTTCCTCACTATCTACATGATAACCAAACATCAGGGACTTGGACCTTGGGTACACATCTCAGAGCTAAAGAAGCCTCCACCTGACTCCTGGTCCTAAGTAGACAATGGAGACCTCGAAATCAGATTGGCCAGGAAGAGAAGTAGCTGGCATTGAGGGAGACTGTTTCCTCTCAAGACGACGAAGCAAGACTTCACACCTTAAACATGAAATGCTTTTTCCTTCTTTTCCTTTCTTTTGCTCTGGCATTTACCTGAGGAGATAACACCCTCATCTGTCTATCCAAACCATTGCTAAGGGGAGTCACCTTTCACGTTGCTGGGTCTATAATTATCTAGATCAGATTTTCCCCCACTCATGAAGAGATCTCATTGGAAACACCCACCTCTGCAAGGCATTTAGGATGACTCTTTATTTCAGGCAAGGATATTCTCTTCCCATGTACTCTAAAAACCTGACTGACCCCTGCCTTAAACAGGTAAATGCAGCAATCCCTGTGAATAGATCCACTCCCGGGTTAGGAGTAAATACAAATAAGAATATGACCAGAAACCTCTCCTTAATTCTTGGAAACCATTGCAGATTCCATTGCTAAGACACTAGCTGCCCAGCAAAAATCCTTAGACTCTCTGCCCAAAGTTGTTCTTCATAGTAGGATAGCCCTTGATTATCTTTTAGCTAAGCAAGGAGGTATCTGTGCTATGGTCAACACCACGCACTATACCTGGATTGACACTTCTGGAGAAGTTGAAACTCAGTTACATAAGATCAGTGAGTAAGCTGCTTGGCTTGAAAAGGTGACTCCTTAAACAGGGCCCTTCTTTGATTGGTTTGGATCTTGGGGACTATGGCTCTGAAGTGCACTCCAAACATAGAGAATTATCCTACTTTTAATCTCCCTGCGGCGTAGTATTTTTTCAAAGGCTTTAAATGCATGTTTGCAGCTGCTTACCACCAGGAAAATGATCTAAGACTGGAATGTCAGAAAAGGAATGAAGAGAAAGACTGAGTTAAAAACTGTGAACCTGAAGTCATGGCCTGTGAATATCACACAAAGGATCAGTAAAAGCGATGAGCAGTAGCTGAGATTGGTCCTGATGCTTTAATTTTTTATCAGGTCTCTCTGTTAGGCTGAGAGTTTGATCAAAAGATGAGAATTATTAAAATAATTAAATAACAGGCCCAAAATGGAGTCATTTGCCCCCACAAAAGCAAACCAAGACTTCCTTGCAGTTTCAACCTCTCCCAGGACTGCGACCTTCAAACAGGTAATGTGAAATTTCCTGTATAGCTCTAGTGAGGTAAGCTGTATGATACGACCCTTGCTGTTCTCTTCCCCTAAAAGAAGAAAGAAGATGACCTGGCCCGAAACAACCCTTTCTTTTCTTTTGCCAATAACTTACTTGCCCCACCCTTCTGCCTGTAAAACCCTTCCATTTTGTTAAACTTTGAGTATCTCCCTACTTGCTAGAAGGGGTGCTGTCTGATTCATGAACCAATTAGATCTTCAATTGTACTCAATTGAATTTCGTTTTTTAACACCTTTTAAATGCTGGATGATAATATGTACTGTTGTTTGGGCTGGCAGACAAATCATCTGACTTACTTCTGGTAGGATTCTGGCAATATTGAATTAGCTTACTGTTCACCAATGCAATACTACGCAATTCCTGCGGCCATGAACAGGCACTTGATTCAAAGGTAGCCCCACCCAGGGTTTCCTAGCCAAGAATCCATGTTTAGAGAGCTCTGCCCGGTGGCAGCAGTGGTAATTGTCTAAAACAGTGGTTCTCAAACTGTAGACATCATCATAATCACCTGAAGGACGTGTTAAAGGAGATTGCCAGGCCCTACCTACTGGCGTTTCATACAAACATACTTCTAACAAGTTCTCAAGTGATGCTGAAGTTGCTGGTCCACAGATCACTCTTTAAGAACTACAGATCCATTAAAAAAAAAAAAAAAACTAGATCCCCAGTGTTTTGGAGATGAGGAAACAGGTCATTATGAAGCAACAGGATAATGTAGCCAATGATCTAGAAGAACAGAGATCCTATGAAAGAGAGAAACTCAGAGGAGAAGGGTCTTTCATTCCAGTCCTTATCTATCAATACTAGAAATTTCCGTTTCCATTTGCAATATTTAAGTATTGTGCAATTGTTCTACAGTCCTGTTTTGCTTCTTCATTGACGTGTTATCACCAAAATTAGACCATGATGTTCAGTAACTTTGACATTTTAAACAGATGTCTTTTCTTTAGCTTCTGAGTCTTTTATCAAGGAGTGATCTCTTTTAAGTTGAGACAAATAGGAAAAGAAGGAATTACAGCGATGTCCATAAAGAAGAAATAAAAATGAATAGCAAAATACCTTACTTAAAGGTAAAGTAAGATAATCGATTAAGACAGTCATCCTATCAGGCACATCCTACACACAATCTCATTTAATCGGCTCAACAACATGATTAGATTGTTATTCCTGCTATTTCACAGAAAACATGGAAGCCCAAGTTGATAAGTACTGGCTGAATCTGTAAGGGTCCAAACAATGACTTTTTCTCTGCAAAAGTAGTCATCACTTTTGCATCACCATATCAGCATATGCATACATTTTGCATCACCACATGCATATATGTAGTGTAATATAGTGATTAAAAATTGGGCCTGTGAAGTCGGACTTCACATTTTCAACCTCAACTTCACCACTCATTGTGTATACCTCACAGGCTGCACAAAGGCTAAACAAGCTAACATATTTCAAGCAACGTGAACAGTTCCTGGGACTTAAAAAGCTTTATCAAAATGTATGTTTAAAGAAATAAAATAAACACAAAAGAAGAAAGATTACCATGGCACATAATAAGTTTGCATTTTTTAATTCATCATGACAGAAAAAGAGTACCAACATCCTATTGGCCTTTGCAGATTGCAGATTTACTGCTTTGATTGTTCTGAATCTCTTCCCAATGGAACTGACTCCAATTGCAACAGAATGTGGGGAAGTTCAAGCCTAAAGAAGCTCTCAAATACATTGGAGGTTGTGGTGAACAGCAAGTGGGAGGAGATTGGTAGATTCATTGGAGATATAGGCTAAATTGCAGGCTGGCTAGTTTGCTAAAGAGAACTAAGGAAAGAGACAGCTGGAGGGAGGACTCCTGGGAGAAGAACAAATCTCAAACACTGATCTCAAGAACTATCCCTTCAAAAAAACCAAAATTTGATTAGGTAACTCCCTGGAGTAACTTATATCCTTAGAGCTTTACTGAAAACAAGAAAGCAATCAAGCAGGCAGTCAGAGGATCTTGACGTCTGGGTGTGGTCAGGGAAGACCATCAAAGAGCCCTACCAAAGCCACTGTCATCCTAGGATAACTGTGGACATATCCAAGACTGCATCCGCTGAGGAGTAACCTCAGAGCCTTCACACTGTGGGGAGAGAGGAGAGGATGGAATGGACTTTACTAAAAACATCTAGCCAGTCACTAATCAAATAGACAAGCAAATAGCAATAACAACCTTGGAGTGGGGAATTGGTACTCAGCGTTGCTACCATATATTATCTAAAATTTCCAGTTTCCAACAAAAATTTATGAGACATGCAGAGAAATAGCAAAGTATTCCTTATATGCTGTAAAAGAGCAGGCAACTGAAACTATCTGTGAAAGTAAACATATGTCATATTTAACAAAAACTTCAAGGTAATCATTATAAACATGTTCAAAGAACTAAAGGAAACCATGATTATAGAAGTAAAGGAAGGCATGATGACAACATTGCATCAAACAAGAAGAACCATAGAGATAGAAATTATAAAAAAGAAACAAATGGAACTTCTGGAGTTGAAAAATATAACAAAAATTCACTCAAGGAGATCAACGGTAGATTTGAATTGGCAGAAGAATTAGTAGACCTGGGAATGTCTTAATTGCCCCCTCACTTTAAAAGGACAGTTTTGCTGGATATAGAATTCTTGGTTGAAAATTTTTTTCTTTTAGCATTTTGAATGTATAGGCCCACTGTCAACATTTGAATGACCCGTAATTGGGGGCTTAGAGAAAACACGTAGCAAAGGTGCAAAAATCTCAGAGTCTCAGGCTAGCAGGAAGATAGCTGAGATTATATACTTTCAGGATTAGTGAAAGGATGAATTGAAGAAAACCTATTAAACAGCAGGAAAAGATAAATATGTGAATAACCTTTTCTCTTTTGGCCTGTGATCTGGGTGAAAAAAATTCTCCCCTGAGAATTGTCAACTTCAGTTTTGCTCTTATGGGGGTTTGGAGTTGGAATTAACTCACAGCGAAGAAACAAAATTGCCCTAAAAATGCTTATCTCCCCAACAGCTAAGTTATCTATTCCAAGCCAAGAAATGAACATAAGGGTATTTCCAGGGCAGTGATACCTAAAGGACCTGGGGAAAGAAAATCCTAAGCTCCCTGGAAGACACATCTTCCAAACAGACTGCATATGAATCCCTGCTGAAAATGAATTCAAAAGAAAAATATAATTGCAAAATACAAGAAGAATAAATTTCCATGTGTCCTCCATGAAAGAATTTCAGGAGAGAAATGTTTAAATATGTATGGTGAAAGTATCAAAGCCATAAATGATGAATAACAGCTGGTAAGAGGAGATGAAGTTCCATAAAAAAAATTAAAGTGTTGAAATGGAAGAGATACAAACAAATAACCTAATGAAATCTAGAGGGGTATATATCTGCCTACATATAATTAAAATACAGCATAATAATTGCTACAAGCGATCAATAAACTGAGCAATATTTCACAAGAATATATAAGACAGAATGTACCTGCTGGGTAGCATTAAAAAAGTCTTCCTCTACTGATGAAATATTTAGGATGAGATTTTAGCTTTAAGTTGAAACCTTTAGGAAGAATGGATCCCTTTGCCAGGAAACTGGTGGCAGGGGCACCAGTTTGAAGTTGGGTGTGCATACAATACAAAGGGGAAACATAATCAAGGCCAAAAGCTAAAGAAAGGAAGCCTTATTTGAAGAACTTCAAATGGTTAGTGCCATGTGACATCTTGTGCAATAAGGTGAGGGGCAGGATTTAAATTTGGTGGTAGCTAGATTAGGCAAAAACAATGCTTCCCTTCACAGGACTGACTTACTTCCCTTCAAAGTCTTTCTTACTAAAGAATTAATAAGAAAAAAAATGTAAACTATCACATATATGTTGAACTTATACTAGTTTGGATACATTGAGTTAGATAAAATGTATTATTAAAATTAACTTACCCTCTTTCTCTTTTACTGTTTATGTGGCTACTGAAAGTTTGAAACAAAATATGCAACTTGCATTATATTTCTGTCAGACATTGCTGTTCTGGAACAAGGGCTTGGCACATGGTGGGTGGTCAATCAATACTTGATGAAAGAGTTTTACAGAAGTTCTTAGTGGTCTTTCATCTTTTTATAGCCTGTCTACATTGCTGGGCCATACTAGTTTCCTCCTGGTAATGAAACGCTTTAATGCCTAAAGAGAAAAGCTCATGGTATGAGATAAGGAATACCAGACTTTGTACTCCTAAGTTAGGTATTGAAGTTCCACTTCAACAATTTTAGTTCACCTACATTGGAAAGTTACCTAAACTTCTCTAGTTTGGGCTTTTTATGAACTAAAAGTCAGGGTGGGGATGAGAGTAACAGAACTTATCCTAAAGTTGATTGTTAAGATTGGATAAGTTACTCTCAAGGTGAGAGTATAGAGAAGGGAATGTAAATGAGGAAGATGACACTGGGGCTTCAAATGTATCTGTAGTATTTTAACTAAGTTGAGTGATGGTCACGTGAGTATTTGCTACATAGTGACCTATATATTTCTGTATGTGTGAAATGTTTCAACAAATGAAGATTGATTACTAAGTAAATATGGACGTTCTACAAGTAAAAGTCTAACTGAATATTAATTGCTACATCGTTAAATCTTTTTTTTTAGGGGACCAAGGGATACCAAACTCCATGTAGGAAGTAGGAAAGGAAATGGGTCAGTGAAATCCTCTGTTCCCATAGCCTGAATTGTATGCGTAGATTATCAAGATACTCAGTGTGTTTAGTTTTTAACTTAGCCTGAAGAGGAACCCTTTGCTCCTTGGGAATGATCTTATCCCAATGTTGAGTTCTGAGGCCCCAAGCTTTCCTCCCCTGCCACATTTGGCCCCTGCTGTGCGCCACTCATGGTGACCACCCATACTTTTTTCCAATAAGGCTCTTGTTCCTAGGACAAATTAAATTATTATGGAACATGTTTCAAAACCCAGAGCAAGGCATTACTTCTGAATAACCAGGAATTTCTCAGAAATGAAGACTTTAATTTGAACAGAGCTCTTCAAAAAAAAGGTGCCAAGCCATTCCTTTCAAACACATAACCCTGACTTCCACTTTTTCTGCCCCACCAAAATCCCACAATTTCAGCAACAGGAAACAAAACGTTGCCACTCTCAATCTATGGCAGTACATCAAGAGTGTCTGTTGAGGGGAGGAGATTGTTTTTTGAAAAGCATCTTTTACTCATTCATGTAATCTGAAATGCCCCCTGGCCACGATCACTGCCATCTTTGATGTGGCTTCCGCATATTGTCTGTGCATCACTATGCCTTCCAAAAGAATGGGGACGCCTAAATGAAAGCAGTATGGTAAGGCTTGAAAGAAATACTTAATTATTGAACACAATGTCTTAAAACAGAAGCTTTGTGGATTTCCCCCTGTTGATACAAAATGATAGTTCTCAAGACCTCACAGAAACATCTTCTCGGATTCAGTGCACAGGTCCCACAGGGAAGCACATCCCTGTGGCTCATTCTGGCACATCTTGGCAAAGTTCCATTTACCATCTCAAGGAAATTAAACTCAGGCAATGGTTTAACAAATGCATTCAAGGTCAGCTGCTATAACAGTGACAAAAGGAAAATGTATAATGGCTGATACCCAATGGTAGATATTTACTTCTACTTCCAAAATAGCTCATCCTGATGGGTAGATAGCTCTACTCCAAGTGGCAGTTCAGGGATTCAAGCTTCTTTCATACTGTTCTTCCAGTTCAAGTCAATGAAAAAAGAAAGAACAATAGAAAACCAAACATGGGAGATTTTTGTAAGATAGGTCTCAAAATAGAAAAATCATATTTTAGTGGCTTGAACTTAGTTATCTAAACACACTTCAGAATAACAGATGCTGAAAATGTGTTGTAGCTGTCGGCTTAGATGAAGTCAAGACGGGTATGAAGACCAGCTAGCCAGTCTCTGCCAAATATACTTTCTGTTTAGAAAAATTCCTTTAGCTATTTTTTGTGAGCTGATTTGCAAGCAACAAATTCTCTTAGCTTTCCTTCATCTGAGAATGTCTTTATTTCCCCTTCATTCCTGAAGAGTATTTGCAGTGGACGTAGAACGCATAGTTGACAGTTCTTTTCTTTTAGCACTAGAAAATATGTGCCACTACCTCTGGCTTTCATGATATGAGGTGAAAATAACACTGGCATTTGAGTTGGTGTCCCCCTAAATAATATGATGTTACTCTCTGGTTACTTTCAAGATTTTTCCTTTGTCTTTATTTTTTCAGAAGTTTTCATTATGATGTGTCTTAGCATGGATTTCTTTGGGTTTATTCTATCTGCGATTGTCCCAGCCTTTTGGATCTGTAGGTTTATGTCTTTTGCCAAATTTGAGAAGTTTTCAGACATTATTTGTTCAAATCCCTTTTCAATCCTGCTCTCTCTCCTTTTCTTCTGTAACTCTAATGATATGAATGCTAACACTTTTGTTGTTGTCCCACAAGTCTCAGAGTCTGCTCTCACTTTTCCAGAGTATTTTCTCCCTATTGTTCAGTTTGGGTAAATTCTATTGATCTCTTCTAAAGTTTACTAATTCTATCCTCTGTCATTCCACTCTGTGGTTGAGTCCATCCAGTGAGTTTTTAATTTTAATTATATTATTTTTCAGCTCTAAAATTCACATTCAATTTGTATTTACTACTTTCAATTCTTTGCTGAGATTTTTTAATTTTTCATTTGTTTCAAGAGAATTTGTAATTACTTGTTGAATCATTTCTATGTTGGCTGCTGTAAACTTCTTGTCAGAGAATTTCAACTCTCTGATGATTGTTTGGTCTCCTTGTAGTTGTGATATTCCTAGTTCTTGGTATTGTGAATGATTTTCTATTGTATCCTGGACATTTTGGATAATATTTTGTGAGACTCTGGATCCTATTTAATCTTCTTTTTTAGTAGACAGTCTACCTATTAACATGTAGCCTGAGGACCATGTGGATTGGGTGGGGTGGAGTGGGACCTGAGAATCTGAGATTCTAACAAGTTTCTAGGTAATGCTTTTGCTGTAGGTCTGTGGGGTGCACTATGAGAACCAGAGAATTAGACTGAAGGAAAGCTAGGTTCCCATCCTGGAGAATTTTCCTTCCCATTAGGCCCTCCAGAACCATTCCAGCAAAAATTTGGCACCAACTCAAACTTTCCTGTTGATTCCAAGTGAGGGTGCTAGGGACTTTTACTTCCCTGCTGGGCCTTGCTGACATCTGAGAAGGGAGAGTGGAAGGCTGACTCATACTGACTTGTTGCTGGAAGGTGGGAGCAAAAGTTCAGCTGCCCGCTGGGAACTTCTGGTACCAGAGATGGGAGAGGAGGAGGCAGCGTACAGTTTATCCCCACCTTCCATTACCCCACTGTGCCTTATTGATGCCAAATGTGGGAACTCTACCATTTTTGGACATTTCCATCTCAACATGTGGCTTCCAGAGTCACCGAAACACGGAGAGAGAGCAGTGGAGGACCCTGATTCCCTACAACCTTCTTCAATTGAGAGCTTTGTAGACGTCTCCTACATTCTGGCAGATCTGTCCAGTCTCCAAGTCCTTTTTCTCTTTTGTCTCCCATCCACTGTTGACTAAACCTTGCATTCTGATATTTTCTATGCAAAAAAAAAAAAAAAGGGCTAAATGTTATCAGCTCACACAGGTATGGAAATCTTACTGACATACCCTAATAGCAAGGAGCAGTCCATGGATTTAAGTGATTCACCCAGGGTGATAGTTAATATTATATGTCAACTTGGCCAGGCTGTGGTGCCCAGATGTTTGATCAAGCATGAGTCTAGATGTTGCTGTGAAGGTATTGTTTTTTAGATGTGATGAATATTTAAATTACTAGACTCTGAATAAAGGAGATTTCCCTCTGTAATGTGGGTGGTCCTCATCCAATCAGTTGAAGACTTTAGGAGGAAAAAGTTCAAAGTTCTCCAGAGGAAGAAGGGATTCAGCCTCCAGAATGCCTTCAGACTTAAGCTGCAACACTAACTCCCCTGAGTCTCCAGCCTGCTGGTCTGCCCTGCACCCTTTAAAATAAATTCCTCCCTTTCCATATCTCTGCCTCCCTGTCTCTGTCTCTGTCTCTCTCTCTCTCACAGTAGGGTGTGTGTGTGTATTATGTATACATACAGAGATATATATTTATATATACATAAGATACATATCTATATACACATATCGCACACACACACACACATACACATGCATCCTATTGCTTCCATTTCTCTGGAGAACCCTGGCGGGGAGGTAAATAGTAACAAATTTCATTGTTTTGATTTCTGCTATGCTCACTATGCTAAGTGCTTTAGATTCCCTATTTAAATTTCAAAATTAGTGTAGGACATAAGTACTACTATTTCCACTTTGAAAATGAGGAGAGGGAGTTACAAAGAGGTTAAGTAATTTGCTGGTAAGACATTAGCATTTGATTGGAATTCAAATGTGCTGCCTCCAAAGTCTTTTAACAACCACTACACAAAACTTGACTGAAATTCAAAACTCCTTGGTAACAACACTAGAGTTGTATTATCTTTTTCTCTTGACCTTAAATGCCTAAATCATGAACATGCGGCACCTTTAACATCAGGCTCTGTACCACGTTATGTACATACACAGATGAACTGTAGGTGGTCTCTGCTCTAGAGAATAATTCAATATTGAAGTTCATCTGCTCACCTTTTTTTTTTTTTCATTTTCCTGGCTATAAACTTGAGTATCAAGAGATACTTGGAACTTCTTCACTCTTGATGAAAGAGAGAATAAAAGGAAGTTGTTCACTGCAGTGTTTTCTTCTCTAATCACCTATGGAGCTCCTTATGGATGCTGTTGAGGATTGTCAATAAACCAACAAGTGTTTGAGAGTTTATTCCTTGTCTTTTCCCACTACTGCAGCCAGGAAGAAACAGTAAGATGCACTAACTTGTGGTGGCATTTACAGACTGTTAGAGAAGCATAATGAACAAATATAAAGCAATTAGAGAGCAGCATAATCCAGAACAAATTTAAGTGACAAATTGTTCAGAGAGGCAAATTTGCAAATGGACTGGAATAGCTATGAAAGATAGCACATCAGAGTGAGAGCCACTAGGGTTAGAAAAGTAAAAAGGATGCATGAGATCCATTTGGTGCATTATTTTAGGCCAGTGGATCTCAAACTTGAGTGGAAAACAGAACCACATGGAGAGAGTGTCTGTTAAAACATAGATGACTGAGCCCCATCCCTAGAGTTTCTGATTCAGTAGGTCTGGAGTACAGCCTGAGGATTTGCATTTCCCAGGTGCTGCTAATACTACTGGTCTGAGGACCACACTTTAATTACCACTGATCTATCTAGGCCATTCACACTAACTGCCTGGGTCTATTAGCACCTTACATGTTTCGGAGATCAACTTATAACACCTGCTGTTGGCTTTGAGGTCTTCTGATTTTTCTTTCACCTTCTTGAATTTCATTGCTTTACCTACAATAAATATATTCTAATAACAAACTCTAGGCTATGCCACTTCAAAGAAAAATATGGCAGTGGAGCAGAAAACTGCCTGCCTGGATGAAACCAACATTGGATGTTCTGTCTGAAAATAGTTCAATCTTTGATACTTTCCTATTCAAATCCAACATCAAAGCGAACTCACAGGTTCTGTCAGATTTCTTCTTTCTAGTAAGAGATGAAACGTTTGTCTGCTGTCATTCTCTTAACGTGATAATTAGACAGTGTGATAATACAATTTTCCTGGTGTTTATAATCCTTGATCATATATTGTAATCATAAATAGAGGCCACAGACTCAATGACTTAATTATAAGCCTGATGGTAGACCGATAGAGAAAAACCTCATACTATCCTCAGGGCAGAAAAAGAGTCTTTTTGAACATATTTTAGAATGAATCTATAGTAAACATTTAAAAGTGTATTGAAGTAGTGATAATCTAACAGGATGATTTCAATATACCCCAACATACTCACCTTCACGTCTTTACACATGCTCCATTGAGCATGTTCTCTCATCTTCATCAGACCAAATTCTTCAACTTTTTTCAAAGCCTAGATCATGTTTGCTCAATCCATTGACCTATTACTTCTTTTGTTGATACCTGTTTATTTATTAAACACATCCTGCATACCAGGCTCTGTGCTGGGTGGTAAAGATACAAGGTGAATGAAATGCAAGAGAATACCCTACGGTGGGACAGATAGACTTAGTAAAAATATAAATGCAGTAAAGTATTAGAGGGGCTATCAGAGAAGTATAATGGCCACATTTTGACTCAAAGAAAAACAATCGACCCTGTTTTTATATTATTGTCTAAAATGTCGTGTGAGTGGATTCTGTCTTCCTCTGTCAATGCAGTATTTCCATATATTCTCAATAAATCTCTCAACAAATATTGAAACAGTCATTGATTTGTACATTTTACATTCAACTTGTACTTTGTGAAGCCTAAATACTTAGAAAACCCCTCTCATTGTACTGAGAGCATAAAAAAAAGTGAGCCCCTACTCTGTGACGTTGTTTCCAAAATATGGTCCCAGACTCTTAAAGAAATGGGCTTAGTCACAGTTTCATCACTAAGCAAAATCCTCCATTTGTTTGTTGTAAAGATGCTTCTTTTCTTAAAAATCTTATTTTTCATGAATCTGTGATTCAGAGAGGCAAAGCCCATTATGTACTTCTGTTCTTTATAACAAAATTGCTAGAGGAATTGAAACCTCAACATTGCATCGTTCTGATGAAAAACACAAGAACAAGAGGGTGACTTTATTAATCCCTCTTCAAGGGTGTGGTGTGAGAGTCTAATTACATCCATGATAGAATATGGAGCACTACTCTACCTGGTTCATCTTCAGATATTTGCTGCATGAGTGAAGACCTTGCAAATAATTTAAGCTTCTGTACTACTGTGCTCTGCTTTGTTAATAAAGATGGAGCTTCTGACCTAGCATGAGGAGAACGTGGGCATTGCTCTGTTTTGCCAAGAGTATTTATTGATTTTAAGGGCACTTTATTTCTGGTAAATAAAGGTATACTAATAGAGGAAAAATGAAAACTTTCCCAATATTTAAAAAAAGGGATCGTGTTAAGACAGAAAATAATAATTCACCCTGAATAAATTTTATTTAAATTTCATAATTATCTTAGAAGATAAAGAAACAAGGCAAAAAAGTGTTCTGCTCAAGGTTAGAGAGTGAGTTTAGCACAAATAGTGAAATGCCTGCCTTCCTAACTCTATATCACAATCAGGCCTCATTCATCTTGTGGTTCCAGTTTCCACGTGTGTCTCAGGGAGAGTTGCACTCTCTCCATATCCATCCTCAGTCTTAGCTTGGAGGAGGCATGGGGTAGTATTAGTCAGCCAGTAAAAGCTAGATTGACTTTCTAAGCCTGAATCACGTTGAGATTTTGCTTAGGCTGCCAAGTTCAAGCACAGTTCCTCTCGCTAAAAGAGTTTTACTATTGTATCATGGGGACCACTGAGTCATTTCCACCCCCTGCTATGGGCACTGCTTCAAACAGGACCTCACTTCACCCTCTCCCAGTGGAAAGGAGCCACAGGATCTGCTAAATGAAAGGCTGCTGAGCCTTGAATGGCTTTGCTAAGGTTCCTCACAGTTGGCCTTCTCTCAGAATTACACTTTAAAGGGAGTAATGCCCCTAAGGGCTTGGTCCTGTTCCTTTAATTGGTTCTAATTTATGCTCCCTCTTGATCCCTACCTTATAAGAAAATTTAAACTCAGGCTAAACAGCACATCTCTCTGTAGAATGCAGAGTAGGAAAGGGTGCGAGATTTGAAGGAGGAGGGGAGCTAGCTGTCAAAGGCAAGTTCATTTCCAGCTACTTATGTTTGATAATTTCTTGTTCCTATCTTATTCAGGGGTGGGTTGTAGGAGCCCTCCAGGCATCTCATATTTGAGAGATATAGTCTGATCTCTTTGGGTGCCACAGTCAGTCAGACAATTTTAGATCTTCTCGCCTCAGGACAATTCCATTTCTAGAAATTAACCAAATCAACTCAAAATATGACAACAGAGTTTTATTTTAAGTACAAGAAGCTCCCCTTGCTTGAAAAGTTGGTTTTAATGTAAAAACATAGAAATAAACAGAATCCTGCTCAGTATTCAGAAACAACTATAAATTGGTGTGAACATATGTTTGTTATTGAATATTCATGGGAATAAATATTAGGATGATTTCACATTCAGCTTAAGTGTAAATTACTCTAAATTTAGAACAGACTAAGAAAGAGGTGCAAAGAGGTTTATTTTGTTTTCCTTTAATTGTTTTATTAAATCACCCTATATGAAGTTTGGGAATTGGAAGACTACAAATCTAAATTACACGTTAATCCCCCACCCCACCCCACCTGCCAAAAATAAAACCATGAATGGTAGTAGGAAAAAGTAAGAGTTCAAAGTCCATCTTCTTGATGCATTGAATGTGGAGCACAACAATACAATGTGAGGAGAGGGGAACACCAGCTTGAAAACACAGGCATCTTTGTTTGGTAGTTCCAGTTGAAACTATTGGAATGATACCTTATAAAAACAACTACAGGTAAGGACCTTTAGAGCATATAACATACTATTATTTAAAATTCTAAGTAAATCTTTGGTCCTAAAAGGACCAAATTATGTGTGTTATAACTCAGATCCTGGTTAGGGTCTTCAAACACCTTGACATCTAGATAATAATAATTTGAGCCCCAGTTCATGTCCTGTGGAAATTCAAAGGCCCCTCCCCAAGTTTACCGTGATTTTTCTAAAGGGCCTTACATTTTGGGGGGACCTTCCAGTTTTAAATATCAGCCTCTTTGGTCTCTGAGTCATTTAACTTTTTTTTTTTTTTAATTAAGCATCAGCATATGATGAGCCTAGCTATTCTGTGGGATCTATCCTGATGATATAGCCAAAAATAGCATGTCAGGTCTTACCTAGAAAGTGTACAGTTTGTACTCTGTGCTTATCCCACAATGTAAGGAGGTCATTTTGCTCTCTAAATGACTAATTTCACAAAGGGGAGCAGTGCTAGAGAAATGCCAAAGGGGAAAGGTAAAGATGTGCGCGACTCCGTCTCCAAGGATGGCCTCTATTTATAGCTTGTTTTTAGCCCCTTTCACTACTCTGCCTCATTATCTAATCAACCGTTTCTACCGAAATGAGAGTTACAGCAAATTTATCCACCTGGGTCTGATTTGTAGCTATGTGATGTGAAAAATGAAGGCTTCTTCAATCCATAAGACTTTGTTCCTTGGGGACAACTGTCATTCCTTTAAAATACTAATTGGGACTGAGACTCAATTTTCTTTTTTTTAAGAAATGATAGGTTGTAATATTCATACCTCCTGGGAAAATTAAAACATGCAAATCTTTCAGGTGATAATTTAGCTAGCGGTCTTCTAATAACGGTTTTTAATAACAGAAGTTTTTTCCCCAAAGTGTGACCCTAATATATAAAGAAGGTAAGAGGGGTAAATATTTTAGTGTTCCAATGCCTTGTGCATTTGACACCCCTCTTTTTCTCTATCCTCTCAAGGAAGTATGATGTTCCACGGAACTCAACCAGAAAGCAACAGGACTAAACTAAGGAGCAATTAGGAAAATAGTTGAAACAAATGGTTATATTTGACAAGAGTCACATAAAGGTGATCACTGTTCATCACTGACATGTCTTCTTTTATTTATATACCGTCCACAATTGATCTTTCACACCTTGCAATACTTACAAAGATTTAAGAATAATTTAAGAATAGGTAATCTGTAATTGTTGTGGCTGTTTTCATCCTAATTCAGCATTCCCACTCTCCATTCTAGAGTCCAAAGTTGCTTATTTAACACTCTCCTTTGCCACGAGTCACCTATGCCTTTCCTCAAAAACAAGAATTCATCTATAGACACACCATCTTCCTTTCAAGTATCAAGACCCATACACCTCCCTTGGGGAAAGACCATATTAAATGGGTGCAGCAAGACCAGGAGCCCCATCCTTTAACCCCTGGAAAATTTTCAGTCCTGCTAGTCTCTTCTATGGCTTTCTATGACTTAACTAAAGATTGCTACCCTCAACTGCACTGACTTTTCCTACTCTTACTTAAATTCAAACCTTAGCTTTTATTCTGTGAGCATCTGGGTTTGACTCCACTGCCACTTCTGGTCCCTGACCCAGGAGATTGCTTTTTAATTACTGTATATCAAGGCTCTCAGTCCTCAATTAAAGCTAGACCTTCGAGGCCATGGTACTGGGTTCCTCCAGTCCTGCCTCTAATCACTCATTATTCCAACCCCAGCAATGTAGCTGGGCTGCGACATCCCACATCATGAGCTTAGGGAAGACTGAATCAAAGTATCTTTGAAACAGATAATTATCTCCTAACCTGAAGATGGTGGGAGATGTGATTCATCAAGGGCTAGAACATGGGAGATGTTGCACAGGCAAAACAGAATTACAAGCACAAAGATGAGATGAATTTGACTTGACAAAGAACTTTCCATTTATCTCCCTTTCAGGGTCCTGGAAATACATTGCTCGTGAACACTGGACACCCTCAGACTTCCACAGCCATCAGGATACCTACAGAGCTTTAGTTTCAAAGGAGAGAGATAAGCATCTGCTGAACAGTGTCACGCTGCAAGATTTGTGGATGAATTTCCTGAATCTCAGTCCTCTGGCTATAAGATAGAGTTTGTGCTTTTAAAGAATTCTAGTCCCAACATAAGATCACAGTCACAGTCTTTGTACAATTAAATGCAATTCTTTTTCTGCTTGCTCTATAAACCCCATGGCAGGCCATGTGCTTGAAAGAAATGCAAACTACTTAAGGAGCAAACTAGATGGCTTCCTAGACAGTCAATTATCAAAATTTGGTACAGTTGGCCAAAGTAAAGTCTTCTACCCTCCAGTTCTTGGACCTCAAGCCAAGGCCTCTTAAATATCATCACTTTTTGCATGATACTCCTCTTGGACCTCCAGTGGCAGAGTTATAGGCACGTGGACGCACTACTGAAGACATGAAGATATAGACAACCAGTTCGTGAGCCAGCTATAAATGTTCCTATTTTATTATAGTCTATTATCATCAGAATATGAAGGCAGAGCCCAAAAACCAAAACTATGGGTGGTCGAAATATATCTCAAGGTAAGAGAAGGGATGATGCTTGGACTAAACTAAAAATGTAACTGGGTTGGTTCTGACCAGCCCCCTGTAATCATCAGGTCACTGACCCAAACAGACCATTTGGTTTAGGTGTTGGTTGGCTCATGGCAAAAGGATAACTAAATGCTTTTGAAATTGCTTTCTAAATGATATCCTTTCAAGCACAGCCCAATAGTCTAGAATTGAAATTGAAATCTCTCATGACTGACCTCCCTCCTCTGTCAGAGGCAATAGGTAGAAAAATAGGTGTAGTCCACTCATGTGAAGGATCTTAAATTCTCACAGTTCTCCTGGAAGCCGAGGAGAGTGAGCATTCCCAAGAGTTGACTAACTTTATATGCATACAGCTGTTTCTTTAACCAGTGTGTCAAGCAAGAAACCAAAATGCCAGGCACTCAATGGCACCCAAGAACCACAAGGTGGCCATAAAAGCATATGCTGGAGAGAGAGAAGTAAATATATTTGTTGCATGAATAAATGGGATTGGTTGGTATCACTGGGCAGCCATTTGAGCATCTGAAGGCAGAATTGTAAGGTCAGGGCCAGCACCTCTGCCTTTGCTATCACAAGCACAGAAAAGCCAAAGTCTTAATAAAGGAGGTGACGGTGAGTCATGAGTCCAGAGGAACACTGTCAGGGAGATCAGGAAGCAAGTTTGGTGTAATTCATAGGTTGCAAAGACCAGTTCAGGACATATTCTAGAAATGGAACATATGGGCTGAAGATATTCACTTTGGTATTTATAGCTATTTTTAAGGAAGCCATTAAGCCGAATAGATACTTGATAAATTTTGGCCAAACCTTCTGATATTGCCAATATTCAACTTTGTCAGTTAATCAGTTTTGAGTAATTTCACAGGGTAAAATTCTAGAACTTGAGTCAGGGTCTTTGTTGCTTCATGAGCTGTTCTAGGGGAAAACATACCAGAAGTGGTATACATAATTCCCGTTTAAGAGAAACAACTCAGTAAGGATAATTTCCTATGGTTAACAAATTGTCATCAGTTCCCCATGAGCACTAACTTCATTCGACAAGTGAGGGAACACCAGTGTAGGAGGCTGTGGTGAGAGTAGGGTGGACTTCAATCAACACCTCTACTGCTGTTTCCCTAAGGGAGAGCTGCTCTGCTTGTTCTGGTTGTGAACCAAGCCATTCCATCACCATCTGACCCAGGACCAGTTTGAAGGCATTATCTCCTTCTATCCTGTGCTGGTTTACCTCATGTGATGCCACACTATCTGGTAACTGAGGCCACCATGTGTTCTTCTGGGACCAATATCTACCACTGACAAAGATGTTTCCGAGAACAAAAATATTCTTTCTCCCCACTGTTTGAAGTCAAGCCAGTCATCCTGGATTCTATGCCATAAATACAGAAAGTCATTTTCACCTTACCATGGTTGTCTTCCTACTATTTTGTAATTTTTACCATGGAAGTCATCATTATTACCTTGGGCTGTACTTACAAAACAAAGATGGGTAGAGAAGAGACTCAGAAAACTCAGAATTGATATAAGTCGATGTTCAAGGCCACAGAGTTACATAGCAATGGAACCAGAACCATTCCAGACTACTGAATCCTTCATCAGGCTCTTTCCATTCCATCAATCTCCTTAGATATCCTTCAGTGAAATGCCTATCTTACACCACATCCCGCCTCGGGTCAAATCTCCCAGAGATGCTGATGAGCAACCAAACCCAGGAACTGATTTTTGTGTTTCATGTTTTAATAATGACTTTTAGTCCAAACTGAACAATTTCAATTTTACTTCCTCTCTTTCTTGAATTTTACTTTTTTATTTTTCATTTTGTTTTCTTCTTCTTCTTCTTCTTCTTCTTCTTCTTCTCCTTCTTCTTCTTCTTCTTCTTCTTTTGTGCATTTGGACCTGTGGTACATGCATTTCAAGAACACTTGAGGTATTCCTATGTAGGTAGCAAAAGATTTCACCAATGATTCTGTCCCAACCCCCATCCTTATGTTCAAATCTCATTTCTCCAATGTGTTTAGAAACCAGAGACCTTCTCTTTTCCATTTCCCAGTAGTGCTTTAATTTCTTTTTCATTGTTCCTGATCAGTGTGCTGGAGCAGGATTGCACAGGCTCACAAGAATCAATTGTATGCGTGCTTTCCCAAGCTGAACAAAAGCTTGATATTACCCATGGTATAAGTGTTTACAGAATGGAAATTGGCAAATGCTACAAATCAGTGTTTTGGGTTTTTTTTCCTCCATTTTCTTAATTAGAGCTTTATTGAGATATAATTTGCAGAGAGCCAGTTGTTAACCTTTTCATCTACCAGCACACTCCTGTTTCTGACCCATCAGAAAAAAGTAAGCCTCCTGTTCCAGAGGAGTTTATTCACCTTTGCTGAAAGCTTAGGATAAGGCTTTATTTTACAATACCTCCAACAATAATGATTTTCAGTTGACCTGATGCTTCGGCCTGGACAGTCCTCTGTTTCCTAAATCAGAGTGAGGTAGAGGCACTTGGGCTATCTTCTCCAGGCTCACACTTCTTAATACCTCAAGGAGAACAGCTGCCAGGGGTTTTGTCTGCATTTACTATTTGCATTTCCCTTTTATTACTAAAAAGGGTGAGGCTATTATAGACCCTCTAACTCTAGCCAATCTACCAGATAGATACACTTGAGTGAGCCCCAGTGAAACCAACAGAAGAACCTCTCCATAGCTCACATAATCTTGATAAGTAGTAAATCCTCGTTTTAATACACCAACCTTTGGGGTCTTTTGTTACATATCAGTGGATAACTGAGAGAGCATCTCTCCGCTCAACAGATTTACAAGAGGACTATGAATGACTCCCTGGTTGCTCTCTTTGGCTTTTGGGCATTTCACATCTTTAAGGAGTTCATCCTTGTGAAGATTCAGTCATAGGAAGAGGGAAGAAATTAAAAACCCAGGATAAGGCCCACAATATGTGATGAAGAGAAGTCCAATGTAGGAGAGCCAATTGAGTAAACAAGGAAGCTTTGAAAAAGAAACACACACAACTGCAGCTGGCCAGCAGTTCCCTGAGTGAATTCTGAAAAAACTCCCACAGCCTCCAGAGATCAGACTAGAAGAAGTACATTTGCTGTTGAGTCACTACAGTTGTTAATAAAAGGTCTCTCTCTGCATATTTTGTGCCCTTCCTGAGAGCCTTGGAACATCTAGGGGCTGCCATATGCCTTCAAAGAAGCACTATTTCATAATACTCTACAAGACTAGGCCTAAAAGGAGATAAAACCCAAAAGGAGAGACTCAATTTGTGAAAGCAAATTGAAAAAAGCTAATATCCATGACAAGTATTTCCTAGCCGCCCATTTGTTTGTATGTTGCTTCAAACATAGAATATGCACAGAATAGCAAGATTGTACACACTTGACAGCCCATTCCAGAAGAGGGCACCTTGCCAAAAAGGGTTCCCTCAGTAACCACCTACTTTGAATCCCCATTTGGGTGGGTACACCTCAAGATTTAGCATCAGTCGCTCTCAAGCATATACTCGCAGAGTGCTATTTACTCTGACAGCATACTCAAAGACATTGGAGTTGAATTAAAAATATAAAGGATGAACAAGTCCCTTTGGGTAACTACATCCTTAATGGTAGAAAAGCAACAAACCCAGAATTTAAAATTCTGATCATATGTTACTTTCTGGGGGATTATACATTATTAAAACTTATCAAACAGGCAGAATTGGATTTTTCCTTCTTCACTTAGCCTGTTTTCTCTTTGCACTTCCCTCAGCAGAGCCTATAAAATGGGCCTGAGCAGGTTCCCATTAGCTGTGGTCAGTTTTAATTTCTGGTTCTCATGCACAAAGCTGATGTTTGTAGGTCCCAATCCTGGAAGGAAAATGCCACAAAAGCATTTTTGCCATAGCTTAATTAAAACAAAAAATGCAGCCTGCAATTTACACAGCAAAATTTAAGACAATCATTTACGTCATGTGGACAAATTTCTTCACTACATAATGCTTTGTCCTCAAAGACCATTTGCCAATATCCTACAAAAATTCTCATGTAAGAAGAAAGATGATGGAATATTTTAGAACTTTTTTCCTCTATCCCAACCAAAATTGGAGTATGCCTGTCTCAACTTTTGTGGTAAAAACAGAGAAAAGACAAGCTGTTCAGTATTCAGATTCCAGAGTCCATGCTTTCCAGTCAGAGCTAACAGTTGACCACCAACTATATCATAAATTGTGAGACTATGGTACCGAACCCCCATCTTGCTGGCCACAACTACATTGAAAGTAAGCTGAGATGGAATCTTCTGGCTCATATCTGAATTAATCGGAACTCTTTCAGTTTCAAGAAACAGAAACTTAACTCAACCTGGCTTTCAAAATGGTGAGAGGGGAAAATAGGCTTGTATAATTGGATGGCCGTGGAGTGGATCAGAGTTTTAGGTATGGCTGAATCCAACAAGAAAATCTTCCTCTCTACTTCTTGGCATTGTGTTCTTGAATGCTGGCTTTGTTCTCAAAAGGGCTCTTCTTGTGTCACAGAAAAGATGAAGAACAGTACCAGCTTACATTTCAGACACTAAGGAATCCCAATAGAAAGAAAACACTTCTCATTCGATGGTTCCAGGAAAAGGTCTGGGTCTGTCATTGGTCTGGCTTGGGTCAGGTTTGCATCCGTAATTAGTCACTGAAGCAAGAGGATCAAATGGTCTGATGTGCCAAGCTTTGGTTTTGTCTTAGTTAAGTTTCCCCTAGAAGCAAATCCTGAGCCAAGGATTTTGGTGAAAACAGTTTACTGGAAGTTGCAAAGAACATAGTGACAGGGAAATCAACCAATACAGGGATGACAGGGAAATCAACCAATACAGGTATGTTAAATCAGATACAAGTGAGAGATCAAGGCTTAATATTGCAAGAATATTCCCTGGCAAAACAAATACACAAGGTTTCAACTGTGAAAGAGTGAGGTATTTGGGGTATTTATACTCCAACATCTACCAGTTATTATGTAAGGGCTACCTCCAAGAGGACTTTTGTTCCTCCAGGTGCTTCCTACCTACCTTGAGTAAAGTAGGTTTCACCAACATGACAGTTCTCCAATAATCATGCTTTTGCTAACTATTGGAAGCCAGAATTATAGGCATGGAAATAGAGAGGAGATTTGAAGCAGTATGGGCAGATCACCAACAGTCTGCTATAGGTCCTGTCCCCACCCTCTTGTTGAGGGGATGCAGGGATGAGTGTGTTAGCCTCACCCAAACCACATCTTATGAGAGTGAAGGAGAGATGGTGCTCACAAAGGCAAACAAGGGTACTGTTCCCAAGCAAAAGGGGGTAATGTTTCTTCAGCAGGCAAGAACAAGAGATGTTCACTTGATTACCCAACCCTGAATTGTGCTTCCTCATTGTAAATCTGGCAATACAAAGACTGGTGCCATGCAGTGAATGGGAGATTAAGAAACAGAAACTGAGGTTGATCTTGTTAAGGATATGGATTATCATTCTTAGCACTTGTGCTAAGTTCTTGGAAGTGCATTCAGTATCTTCAAGGTCATGAAGATGGGGCCACAGCACTCATAAACCTCCATTCCTCTGGTAATCCTTGGTCTAGAAAATATAATTCTGCAACAAATGGAAGCTAAGAAGTATTAATTTAACATAGAGAAATGTAATTGGTACCTTCTAGGATAAAATTAAAAGAGAGTTACCGCAAAGGAATAAAGACCCTATCTATAAATGTCTAGGGACAGAACCCTATAGACCAAAAAGAAAGTGACTATCAGATGATTCTAATCCATTTGTTTTGCTTTTGCTGTCATTATTATTACTTGGTGATGAGTATATTTGGTGCTTGGCAGTTTATTCTTTGAAAAAAGTGTGTGTTGCCAACAGTTCTTCCAAATGAGAATCGTTGCCCAAGGAGTACTGTATAAGCTGCTGTGAGACATTCGCAACCAAGCAGGCATTAACGAAGTCTGGGGTAATTTCTACTGTGGTGAGCAGAATAATGCCAAACCTGCTAGCTGTCTGGATTTCTGGCTGCCTAATAAATCTTTCCTTTGTGTAGCCTGTGAATGTTGGCTCATGATCTTCTTACATCAGACTGGCTCTAAAGGGGCTCACTAAAATTGACCCCAACATCTCCACATCCTAACCTCAAATCAGAGTAGGACTTTTCATCATTAATAGAGAGAGTTGTTCAGTAGTGCTCAGGTAACATAAACCTATTTCTTTGCTGCGTTTGTGTCTGTGGGTATACAGGTTGGTTGGTTTGTTGTTTTTGTCTTTGATGCTCTAAAAATATTTGAGGGGAATTGCATCTGCTTTTAGATTCCTAGAATCTGTTGGAAATACAAAGAGGACATTCTCTGAGTAGTACAGTCTCAACTAAATTTCAATTCTTATTCTCTGCCAACTCACTTTTCTAATTCAAATTCTCAGCTAAGTTCTATGTAAACACCTCTATATTTGATACCTGTTCCTGACTAACTAATTTTCCTTAGTAAACAGAATTTACTTTATTTCTTCTCCTTCTTTTTTACTGAGAAGGAAAATGGGTAAACAGTATTCTATACACTTTCATCCTACAGCCCACAAATACTCTGAAACCGGAGTAAAATTATGGAGTGAAATGACCCATGCACTATTCATTGGGAAAAATTACATCTACAAAACACAGCTTCCTTTGTGATAACAACTTGAGATGGTTGGGATAGGGAAGTACACATCGCAAATATTTGTGTGCTTATGACTGCAGAAGTCAGCCACGATGAAAGAAAAGGCAAAGGCAAAGAGAAGTGATTGGGTGGTAACATAAATTGCGTATTCAGATTCCTTCTCCAGGGAACGATTCTCTTCAATGAAAGACTCAAGACTTTTAGCAGAAACTTTTGGTTTGTTGCTCATAACCATCTTCAAAGACGAGAAACTTGCCTTCCACCAGTGGTGATTCACCTTACACAGTGACAAACTATTACATCCACATCTGACAATTTTATTTTTTTGTGGTTTTGGAGATGGTCAGACTCAGCAGCAGAGCCTTGAATCCAGAGGAATGTGGCTAGTTGCACTCAACAGAGAATCCTTAAAACTTAGACCCTGTGTTTCTCCCTTAAGCAGTAGTTTCTTGGATAACGTGCTAGAACTCAATGGTAGATTCCCTCAGGAGAGGCCAACAGGAAAATGTCTGAGTCCAAAAAGGTGCCTAATAATGGCCAGTTCTAGGCAAAGAAAAAAGGGAAAGAAAAACCCCTCCCTTAAGCCATTCCAAACTTGGCTCAGGGAGAATATGGAAAAGGGGAAAGAAAATGTTTGGGTGTTTTTCTTCTTTTTTATGTGTTCTGTCTTGTTGGCATCTTATTGCCAGAAGATATTGGAGAGCCAACAATGTGCAATGTGGAACTTTAAAAATAAATCCTGTCTTGGAGCAATCCAAGCTGCTTGCCATGAAAAGGAGCCTTTCCCAGTGTGCCAGCACTGAACACATCTGAAACCAAGCCTCCCGAAGGCTCATGGTAATTATTAGAGTGGTGAGGAAAAGAGCAGAGGGGGAGAGACTACCATGATAGCTCAGGAGTGGGTAAACCAAATGGGTGGAAAACAAGTAGGTAAGAAGCTGAAGATGGTACAGTGTTCAAGTTATCAATGTGGTAAAAGATGGACTGTGTGGAGAGCAAACCACGTCATTGGAAGCTATGAACAAAGCCACTTGTTTTGTGGGAAAAGCAATAGCGCAAGGTTTAGGGAATCTGGCTTTTAGCACGTAATTTTCCTTATGGTACTTCCTCACTCTATAATCATGAAGTCTCTAAGCTTTTACTCAATTCATGAGGAACCTTCTCTCTTTTGCAATATTTAGCTTTTTTTTCTGTTGAGATGTTGATGGTTTGCACAATGAGATGATTTACAGAGTTGGATCACTGAGCACATTGTTCTTTTTTTAGTAGTCAAGTAGAACGGAACTTACACAATGTGCTATTCCTAACATACTCTCAAGGCAAAATGAGAAAAGAAATCTTGGCATTAGAAGCCCAAAATAAATGAATATAAATGCCTATATACACCAAGAAAAATCTTTCAAGATCCATAGTTTGTTTGCCTTTGGTCTAGCATCCTGGTGATTGGCAGTAATTGGTAGAGATAATGAAGGGTATTGATGATAAGAACGAGGAAAAGAGAATAAATGGGGGTAGGAAATCAATAGGTATGATGGGCCTTCTAGAATTCTTGTAAACTCAATTCTTTTGAAAAACTATTTGGAATACAAATTTATTAGGAAAATAAAATATTGGAAAGTCCATGAGAATCAAGTCAAAGTTCAGGCAAATTCAGGGAGTACTGATGTTCAGAAAGGAAGAATTGGAAAATTAGGAATATCGTGTACGAAATGGCACTGTAACATAAATAAGTAGTAGATTTTTTTTGTTCACTTATGAAAGTAGAAAGTTTTCGCTAAATATCAGGGAAAAGCAATCCAATATCTTGATCTGTACCACATAGCAATGATCTGTACCATCACGTGGAACAAGGAAGGCCTTTAGTAACTTTTAGTAGTGATCAAATAAGCTCCTGCCTAATATAAAAGAGAAAGCAGAGGGCTGGCCCCATGGCCGAGCGGTTAAATTCATGCACTCTACTTCGGTGGCCCACGGTTTCGCTCGTTCGGGTCCTGGGTGCGGACCTAGCACTGCTCATCAAGCCTTGCTCAGACGGTATCCCACATAACAGAGCCGGAAGGACCTACAAGTAGAATATACAACTATATACTGGGGGGCTTTGGAGAGAAGAAGAAGAAGGAAAAAAAAGAGAGAGAAAGCAAAGTGGAATAGGATTTCGAGCAACTATTTTAACAGTTTAATGTTTCTTTTCTAAGTCATTCATTTATTTGACACACACTTACGCTATTCGCAGTGACCCCAACACTAGGGTAAGCTCTGAGTTGTGGTAAACGGACACACAGGCTGCTAAAGCAAACACAGTCCCTGCACCCCTGGAACTTAAAGTCTAGTGGTGGAGATACACTAATAAAAAAATCACAGAACAAATTTAAATTATAATTGTGGCAAGTGCTACCCAAAGAGTATAGTCTGTGTTCCATGGAAGCTTCACGTGGAATCTGAATCAAGCCTCCAGTGAACTTGGTGCCCTATGTCCAGTGGGCAGCCTTCAGTCTTCATCTCTCCTGGCTTCTCAGCAGCATTAGACAGAGATGACCACCTTCTTGAAACGTTCTCTCTCCTTGGATCTAGTGGCATCACATGATCCCAGTTATCCTCTTAGTTTTCTAGCTTCTTGTTCCCTCTCTCCTTCACTTGATCAAACTCTTTTCTCCTGCGGTTAAATTCTGGAGCTCTTTGAGGTTGCACCTTAGACCCTCTGGTCTTCTCTTTCTTTATTTTTCTTCTCAGGTGATCACATGCTGGCTCCTGGCTCCATCTGCCTGGAAAAGATGATCACAGAGCCAGCCCTGATGTCCTAGTGGTTAAGTTCAGTGCACTCCACTTTGGCAACCCGGGTTCAGTTCCCGGGCACAGAAACACACCACTCCTCTGTCAGCAGCCATGTTGTGGCAGAGGCTCAGATAGAAGAACTAGAAGGACCTACAACTAGAATATACAACTATATACTGGGGTTTCGAGGAGGAAAAAAGAAAGAAAGAGAGGAAGATTGGCAATAGATGTTAGCTTAGGGTGAATGTTTCCAAGAAAAAAAAAGAAAAAGAAATGATCATAGATTTTCTCTCTATATATGATAGATTCTGATAGATTTTATTTCTGTGCCTGAAAAGATAAAGAGCCACTCAGCTCTACCTGGATGTCCCAAATTTCTCAAACACATCATGTCTAAAACCAAATTCCCATCCTCCAACCTAGTCCTTTTTTTTTTTCTTTTTTCTGGTGAGGAAGATTGTCACTGAGCTAACATCTGTGCTAATATTCCTCTATTTCATGTGGGACGTTCACCACAGCATGGCTTCACAGGTGGCACTAGGTCCATGCCTAGGGTCCAAACCTGTGAACCCCAGGTCACTGAAGCAGAGTGTGTGAACTTGACCACTATGCCACCAGGCCAGGGCCCACCTCCCCGCCCCACCTCATTCTCATCAAATGTTCTCTGTCTCAACTTCCAACTAGTAATGCAAGTCATGTGTTTAGAAGTAATCCTTGACATTACTTTTTCAAGAATTGTATCACTATTGTACTGATGATTTTTTTATAGCCTGTACATTTCTGAAGTGTGCGCATTTCTCTCCATCTCTTCAAGCATCATCTTTCTTTCAAGCTACCTCTCTTTCTGGGACCACTGCATTGGCTTTTAACTGGTCTTCTTCCCACCATGCTAGTCCTTTTACAATACATGTCCACATTGTAGTCCACCCACTATCATCTTATAGATTAGACTTGATTTTAAAACGTTTAATAATTTCTCTTCTTTTCTTCTAAGATGAAGAACAGACTTTTCATCATGTCTACAGGGCTCTGCACGATTTAATCATCATTCCTGGAGGATAAAATCCTCCCACCACTCCAGCTAATTCCTTTCGTGATATGGTCATGTGCATGGCTTATAGCCCCAAATTGTCTGGTTTCAAACTCCTGCACCACACTTGGTACTATGTCACATTGGGTATATTATCTAACCTTGTTGCGTCTCAGCTTTCTCACCTATAAAGTGTGGCTAACAATTGTATCTACTGCATAGGCTTATTATAAATATTAAATGAGTTAATAAATATAAAATGTTTAGAAAAATGTCTGGCACATTGTAAACACTATATAAATAATAGCTACTGATATTATTTTCTGCCTTTTGCACCATATATCTCACTTTCTCAGCACTTTCCAGTTTCAGTTTTACACTCTTTCTGTTATTTTCTGATTGATGGCAGCCTTCACCATTAGAATAAAAGCTCTGTTGGTCTATTTTTACCTACCATTGTATCTTCAGCACCTTGCACATTCCTGGGTCAATAATAGCTGTTCAATAAACATTTGTTTAATGAATGAGAAAATTAATTAATAAAACCCAGATGAGTAGAGGGTTTCAAAGAGGAAAACTTGTCCACTACAGTCAAATGTAGTTGAGCAGTCAATCAAAGGAAGGGAGTGTCTATATTATGTAGGTGTGAAGAAAGATAAATAGTGTATTGTTACACATAAAGATCTTGGAAACAGCTATTTCAGTGGAGTTGTAGAGTTAGAAACCAGAAATCAATGAGTTGAGAAGTGAATGGGAGGTAAGAAACTAGAGACAGTATATTAAGCCAATGCTTCTCAAACATTTTTGGACTCATACAAATAAATATGCAGCACATATCACTCGGAACTCAACTCACCAGTTTGATAACACTCCAAATGATCTATATCCCACTGTCCAATGTGGTAGCCACTAGATACGTGAGGCTGCTGAGCGCTTGAGATGTCGTTGTGCAAAGTGAGATGTTCTGACTATATGTATCATCACAGTGTAGACATATATAGCACTGTATTTCAAAGATTTAGTATAAAAAAGAATGCAAAATATTTAACTAATAATTTCACTTGATTTCATGTTGAAATTATAGTATGTTGGATATATTGAGCTAAATAAAATATATTATTAAAATTAATTTTACCTCTTTTTTCTTTTAAAAGCTACTAGAAAATGTAAAATTATATATGTAGATTGCATTATATTTCAATTCACAGTGTTAATTTATATTGCTTTTGAGCAGACAAGTCTACTGATTGCTGTTTGAACATTATGATAGTGTCAAATTACTCTCAATGTTTCTAAACGCTTGCTTTCAATAATGAACTCAACTCATCTTAACTCTGATGGGTAACGTTTGCAGAACTGATCCACAGATCACACTTTGAATAGCACTGTATTAGAGAATGTATAAAAGACATTTGGCTTGACATGTGACATCACAGAAAATAGTGGAACAGGCCTTAAAGAATTGGGCCTTCCACTGAAACAAACATAAATGGACAAAAATTAACAGAATCATCTTTTTTGGAACTCAGGAATCTAATGTGAAATTTGCAGGAAGCTGGAGACTACCTAATGAAGAACAGGGCGGCTGAAATTCAACGAGAGAGCATTGTGGCATTTCCACCTACCTGAATACCACCCCACATTCCCGAGTGTAGCAGCAGCCCCTGTGGGGACAGTGGTGTGTGCTCCTCATCAGCTTGCTGATGCCACAGGGTTAATAAGGACCTGGTTTTTTAAACTGTGGTGGTGCATTTTGATCTGTCTGGTGGTTCCCTGAGGGAATGGGGCAGAGGTTTATATTTGCTTCATGCCCCCACAAACCCCTCACCCCCTCTTCACCCCCGACACCTCTTTCCTCCACCCTCCTCATCCTCCCACCACCCATCCCCTACCTCCTTGGGCTGGAGTAGTTTTCCAGGCTTCCAAAGCTAAGTGTGGAGGCGGCTGTGGAAAGACGTAAAGACATACATACCCTGTGCCCACCTGGGGCAAGGGAAAGTAAGTGGGACAAGGAGCAGGCAGGGCCCAAAGGCATGAGAAGAAGGAGGTTAAGTAGGAAGATTATGAGGGAATAAACAAGGGCTCAGAAGGACCACCATATATACTGAGGAAGATAGAGTGAAACCCAAATGCCTAGAACCCAACACATGTTCAGAAAAGCCTGAGAGGACCCTGGGCTTCCACCTCTGATGGATCCGTGGACTCTGTGCAAGCAGTGAGTGTGACTCCAAGGCAGCCTTTAAGAAAATCGTTTGAAGAACTTTTTGTCAGGCCATTGGCTGATCGATGAGATAAAAGAACAGAGACTTTAGTGACCATATGTGGCAAAGGATAGTTTTGGCAAAAATTGTTTGGAAAAGTCACTAACAAATGGACGTCTATAGCCATCAAATACCAACAGCAGCAAACTCCGGGGAAAGAAGACCTGCTCTCCTGAGCTATTGCATTAATAAGGAACCGTTGCACATCACCTAGGATGGCTATAACGAACAACTGAAAATAAAGAGTATCAGTGAGGATATGGAGAAATTGGAAAATTCATACATTGCCGATGGGAATTTAAAATGGTTCAGCTGCTCTAGAAAACAGCTTGGCAGTTTTTCAAAAAGTTAAACATAGAATTACCATGTGATCCAGGAATTCCACCCCAAGGTATATACCCCAAAAGAATTAAAAATTGGTACTCAAACAAATACATGTACATGCATGTTCACAGGAGCAGTATTCACAATACCCCAGAAGATGGAAACAGCCCAAATGGCCATCAATGGATGCATGGATAAACAAACTGTGGTATATACACACAACACAATATTGTTCAGCCATGAAAAGGAATGATGTACTGGTAAATGAATGAAGCTTGAAAACATTACGCTAAGTATAAGAAACCAGACGCAAAAGGTCATATAATGTATGATTTGACTTATCTGAAATATCCAGAATAGGTAAATGCATACGGACAGAAAGCAGATTGGTGGTTGTCAGAGGCTTGGTGAGAGGGGGGATCAGGATGTGTAATTTTCTTTTTGGATGATGAAACTATGTGGGAATTAGGTGGAGGTGGTGGTTGCTCAACATTGTTAATGTGCTGGTAGCCACTGAATTGTTCCCTTTAAGATGGGCGATTTTGTGCTACGTGAATTTTACCTCAATAGAAAGAAAAGGGAGAAAAAGAAGCTTGGTTTGAGTGAAGAGAGAAATCGAGCAATTGTGGGGTGATTGGTGCTTGAAGTAGGTTGTTGTTTCCTTTTTAATTATTCATCTAGGAGCGATTTGAACTTGGTGAAATACCATTGGAAAGGATTCAGAAGAGAGAGATGGCAAGGGAAATAGCACGGAGAAGAGTCAACAAAGTCAGTTACAGATGTAAGTACGGATATAGAACGATGACTGGAAGTGGAGGTGGTTCCCATCTGATGGGACTCGTTTTATCTTTGAAGAAGTAAGAATATCTGTGAAGGGATGGATACCAAGTTCAGAGAGGAGAAGTGTCTAAGAAAATTTGAAATGGTTCTAATAGAGAAGGAAGGAGAGAGCGGCATATGGAATCACATAAAAGCTAAGAGTCTAAATGAGTTTTAAGATGATATAATTAGAGATGCATGTGTACATGTCTTTGTGTGTTTCAGCATGTGTAGCGTGTTTCCTAGAAATAATCAACTGTCTGGCTGTGAACTCAAAAAAAACAAATGTCTGGATTAGTCTAGCCTTACAGTTCTGTCATATGTGTGTAATAGACATCGAGGAAGGAGGAATTGAAGATGGAATAGTAAATTGTGGTCATTCAGAGTGGGATATTTTAATTCAATAATTCAGAAATATAGCAGCCCTTGCTGATGGCAAGCTCAGCCACTGGAGAGTGTGGCTGAGGTACGGAGGGGGTGAGTTTCTGAAATGAAGTCATGTATTGGGGTCAGGTGGTTGGATGAGCCATATATGTGAATGTTGAAGTCCCCACAGATGATAGCAGGACTTGAGGTGGAGGAGACATCCAATGCACCCATTCTTCAATGAAAAACGGAATGGGACAACAATAGGAATGAGAAACGGGCAGCAACAATAGAGCAGGATGTCCAGTGGTATAGTCCTGGTCTTGATGTGGCATTGGTAAGTAAGAGGATGACCAACCTATCTCCAACCCTTGTGGGGAGAAGCATAGTTAACTGAAGAGGGTGGTGCTGTCAAAAAACTATCAATTGATAAGACTTCTAAAGGTGGTCAATCTGGAAACAGTAAGGAAACCCAACAGTATGCCTCTTGCAATTCCTGAGCAGTCACAGTTACCAGGATGGGAAGAATTTGCAAATGAAAAAGGTGTCCCCTGATGAGGGTGAAGGTGTTTCCTAAGGTGTACCCAAGTGTGCACTGAAGCCTCTAGCCTTATTCACATCCCTTTGTTCTTACCCCACAATGTCCAAAGAATCCCCTGCAGACTAATCCAGTTTTCTAGAAGCTGAGATGCCAGAAATTGGGATCATCTTGAATATCAGGTGTGGATATTGTGGATCAAAATGTGGATATACTGGAAATGTATATTCTCTATTGTAATAAAATAAACCCACATTCTGACTTGTCAATTGGCTTCTCCTGAACCTGGCTACAGTGTATTTATGTTGACTAAAAAATCCTATGAAAAATGACATATTCCTGGCATCATTGGATATTTTGTTTATGCATAATGTTATAAAATAGAGCATCCAACATCTGGATATTTAAATATCCTGGATGATCAGGCCAAATTTTTAGTTCATGCCCAATTCTTCCCTAGCACGTACCCAGATGCCTTCATATTTTTACTCCCTGTTAAGACTGAAAGCTGAAAAATACCATGTGAATATTGACTCAACTGATCTGCAGCACGTCTGCTTTGAAGTAGTCATGCACCAAGTTAATAAGATGCACTTTGAAAGGTCTGTAATTATGTAGTTTTATAGAGCACAGTAACGGAGCTGAGTTAACTGTCTACTGTGCAAATATGCATGAATGTAACTCTAATGACCTAATATTTGCTTAGAAGGCAATAGTTCCTTGAGGGGTTGTAGTTAGGGGCCAACAGGAGGAATGTGAGGATGATTTTCCCAATAGGTATTTGAGGTAAATGGAGAAAATAATACCTCTTGAATTATTTATTAGTGAATAGGGGAAAATCTAGGAGAAACTCTAGGCCATTACTCCACAGTGCTATTAGGTTTAATCTAAAAGCTTCAGTTCTGTATATATCATATTTCTACTTTTTGTTTTCAGTATGCCTATATCAATTATTCAAATATCTGTAATCCTGGTACCGAACTGACCTGTGATTATCCATCTCTATTCACAAATCTATACCAGAGAAAAACTGCAGACCAACGAGAAGCCAAATGAAGCAGACTTAACAAATTTGGATCAACAGCATTTGAGAAGACAAGTTTGACTGCGTGTGCATGAAAATTAAACACAGGGCGTGAAGAGTCCCTTGACATTTGGAACAGGAAACCATGACAAATTACAGAACCAAGCAAAGGCTGTACGCCCAGAATGTTCATTAGCAATGTTATGAGTCAATTATCATTAGTTTTGGAGTCTCCTTGACATATCAAATTTTGCTACATCTAACTAAAATTTGGAGTTTCCCATGATACAGAACTCTAAAAACTACCTTACTGATAGTGCCATTCAGAAATATAATTTTGCCTAATCTGTATTTTTGTTTCAATATTATTGGCAAATAAAATACAGGCGTCATCTATAAATTCCACTATTTTATTTCTTGGTTATTGTTATACAACATATGAAGAAGAAGTATTGTATTCTGTCTACCCAATATCATCATCCAAAAGTAACCATATTAATGGTTTGATATGTGATCTTTCATATAATCTCCTTTTCCTTCCAAGACACACACACACATTATACATAATGAATTACACCTTTGTATGTTTCCTCCTTAACAACGTGTCATGAGCCTCTTTCCAGGACATTACATATGGTGATACTTCATATTAATGGCTAAATAGAATTTAATAATTATGACTAGTGGTGTGCTGATAAATTGGCTGTATTGAGGGACCCCAAGATCACCTCCAAGTTCAGTGATTTGCTGGGAAGAGCCACAGGACTCACATAGAGTGGAACTCAGAGCTATGAGTTATTACAGCAAAAGCATACAAAGCAAAACTAGCGAAGAGAAAAGGCACATGGAGCAAATGTGCAAGAAACCAGGAGCCAGCTTCCAGGGATCCTCTCTCAACAGAGTCACAGACGACACACTTAATTGCTCCAATATTGAATTCTGACAATATGTGTGAAATGTTGTCTACCTGCGAAGCTCATTAGCACTCAGTTCTCAAGGTTTTTATTGGAAACTGGTCCTGTGGGCAACCCTCTGCCTAGCACATATCGGATTCCAGACTCTCTGAAGGAAAGCAAGTGTTCTGCATAAGCCATATCATTTACACAGACAGCACAGGCACAGTGAGAGCTCTTATCAATTAGTGAACGGTGAGAACCCCCTGGAAATCCAACTTCCCAGACACTAGCCAAGGGCCAACCTGGCAAGTAGGTCTTTCCAATGATAGTTGTTGCAGGCCTGCTATTATAATTCTTTTCTGCACACAGGCTCTCTAGAAAAAAGGGGGAAAAAAACCCTTGATTTGTACAGTTTGCTAATTTTCATGGTGTAAATACTCCTATCATGACCAATTTCAACATACTAACATGATGACACTGAATGTAGAGTTGGGAAAAGATTCAAACAATTAGTTCTCCACAAGCCAGTACAAGCTGTGTCTAGCACACCTCTGGAAATACCATTATTTATGACATACTTCCTGAGAGTATGTGCCTCCAATAAACTCTTCATCAATCATTGGCATACACGTATACACATCCTTTTATAGTCAATTGAAGTTAAAGTAAAAAGAGAAAATAAGTTAGAAATCTTAGGTGTTAGAGATAACCCTTCAGCCTCCATGATTGTCTTCCAACTGAACAGGCTAAATCAGGGTGGTTCCCTCCCCAACAGCCCACGGATAGTAAAATTTTAGACCACAAGGGACCTTTAATTCAAGTCTAATATTTCATAAGTAAACAACCTGGGAACCAGAGAATATAAGTGATTTTCCAAGACCCTTATTAATTATAGGCCAACCGGCAGAAATAAGAATCTAGTTTCCATGAGCCCTCGACCCACCATCCTTGATAATTGGAAAATAAAACCCTAAAATAAAATTAAAAATCATTCATGAATTTCAGATTCAAAGATTTAGGCTATTTAATCTAATTCCTCAATTCCATCAGAAGAACTAAATGTGGATGCAAAAATCAAAAGCCGCAGAGAAAAGGTGAAGTAGGTGTGATAAAAACGGAACGAATTCCTCATCTTTTATGATAAGGGATTAAAACATACAGTCTAAAGAAGACAAATCTGGAAGTATGTGATTTCACATTTGCAAAGGCAATACCTAAGAAACCCAAGAACAGGAAGCATGGAGGGGAACCGAGGGGAGGGGGAAAGAGAATTTTAATATTTCATTTTATAACCTTCCGTATTGTTTTATCTTTACACATATTTAGTATTTTTATTTTTTAAAGATTGCACATATTTTTAAGGGACAGTAAAAAGACTGGGAACCCTTCGTTAATAGTGGTCATGCCTGGGTTGTCCAGTTGGGGATTAAGGTGATTTTTTTTTTCTGTTTTGCATTTCTGAATTTTTCTACATGAACATTTTTTATTTTATCATAAAAATAAAGTTGTTTGCTATGATTATTATTAATCTCCAAGAGTGAAGGGAAATGATATATAACTTGCCATCTATAAACTGAAGATGCTAGTCTAAGCTAAGACCCCTTTTAGCACTAAAATCCCAGATTTCTATATCAAAAGGATATAGCCACAATTAAGTTCAAGAAAGTGTGACTGTTCTCCTGAATGTTACGACAAATATGTAGCAGATATCAGATTAATAGACTTATTTGAAATTATCTTGGGTTACAAAGCCTCTGTCTCTGTGTTCCCAGCCTCTTTCTCCATGTTCACAGTTTGCAGTCTGTCTAATGCACTCTTTCCTTCATGGACACAAAGAAGTTGTGGGGAGATTATGGCTTTTGGGAGACAAACAGCAACATTCAACGCAATATATCAACAAGATATGATATTATATGTATGTTTATCATGGAAGAGACAGGAAGAATATTTTAAGCAATGATGATGCAGGTCAGAGTAGGTTATAAAACAACTATTTTTTTGAGCTAGAAATCTCACATAAGCTTTGCATATGTTAAAAAGTTGGAAGTTAAAAAAAAGCAGCTTGGGGCCGGACCAGTGGCGCAGCAGTTAAGTTCGCACATTCTGCTTCTTGGCGGCCCGGGGTTCGCCAGTTCAGATCCCAGGTGTGGACATGGCACAGCTTGGCAAAAGCCGTGCTGTGGTAGGCGTCCCACATATAAAGTAGAGGAAGATGGGCATGCATGTTAGCTCAGGGCCAATCTTCCTCAGCAAAAAGAGGAGGATTGGCAGTACTTAGCTCAGGGCTAATCTTCCTCAAAAAAAAAAAAACCTACAAAAAAAAATAAATTAAAAAAATTTAAAAAGCAGCTTTCCAGGCTGGCCTAGTGACATAGTGATTAAGTTTCTGTGCTCTACTTTGGCGGCCCCAGGTTCACAGTTTCGAATCCCACATGCAGACCTAGTACCACCCATCAACCCATACTGTGGTGGCATTCCACGTAAAACAGAGGAAGATTGGCAGGGATGTTGCTCAGAGACAATCTTCCTTAAGCTAAAAGAGGAAGTTTGGCAACAGATGTTAGCTCAGGGGGCAATCTTCCTCACCAAAAAAAAAAAAAAAAAAAAAGCAGCTTTCACTTCTTACATCAGGGCTTTCAGTTTATATTCTGGCATGCCACCTTATTAATACATTAATTTTTCTTCATTATTGGAAACATTCTCATAGAACTAACCTGAAGTAGTATGTATTTTACAAAATATTGGAAACGCTTAGCAAACTTTTCTAAATAACTCAAAGATAAGATTCAAAGAACATGAAAGATAAAATACTATCTTAGGGAAAGAGGAAAAAGAGAAGCTAAAGAAGACAGTTTGTATTTTCCATCTGCCTTTGAGTAAATTTCTAGTGAACAAGATTTGGGCTAGAGAGTTTACATTTCCAGAAGTACAATGAATCAAGTTTGTGAATTTTATTCTTACAACCCTGTCTTAATTTTATGGTTCTCTGGGTTATTAGATTAACACAAATCCTACAATTACCTTGTCACTGGTAAGTGACACTCACTGGCTCCCTTTGCCTTGATTGCTTTGTCTTAAAGTGTCCCAGGGTAGGTTTTGATGACTGAGTATGACCCAATAAGATTGTCCTCTGAAAACTGGAAAGGCTGTTTGCATTAGTCCACAGCTCAGCTCTCAGACAAAAATTACATTGCCAGGGGCATTTTAGAGTCTCTGATCCACAAATAGTATCCTTGATAGAGCAGGAATAATGGAAAATTGGCAGATGGGCCAATGTACAGGTATTGAAAAACAGAAGAGAGGCATATTCCAAAAGGGTACACTTTAAAATAATAGCTGAAACGATTCAATTTTTCCAACTATTCAATTTTTCATTTGTTTATTTATTCAACAAATATATGTTGAAAATGTACGTAGTGCTTATTAAGTACTGAACAAATCTCTACATGCTTTAAAAGACTAAAATCCAACCTGGAATCACCAGGAAGAAATTGTGCTAAAATAGCCTGATGAGGATCTGAGGTTCTACTTAATTTCTGTTATGGAACTGGATTCTGACCTCTGTATTCTCCAGTCACTAGCAAGCAGTTCCACAGTGAGCGGAGGAACTCCATGGAACCATAAAACCACTATAACGTGAATTTCTCCTACTTCAATGGCCACCGGTTGGGCCAAATCCACTGCTATTCACTTACCCATGCAGGGGCTGGTTTTGCCTTTGTATTCCATGCAGTAGAATGGCTAGTTCTCTGTAGGAATAAAGCTCTAAGAATGTGTCCTTTTCTCCAGTCCTCCTTCCACTCACTTCCTTCTTCCTGCTTCTCACTTTATGCTAAAGTCTCTGAAAGCCTCAGGTCCAGGAACAGCTCTTTGTGAAAGGAATCTTCCAGAAGAGACTGATTAGAATGGAAAAGGTATGGAGACACTGAGTTTAAGGAAGAAAATTCCTAATGAGGTAGAATCTGCGATTTATTCATATATTTGTAGGGTAAACTGTGGGAGAAGAAACACTTACGGTCAGTCTTCTGGGGGTCAGGACTAGGGCCCATGGGTGGAGTTTGCAAGAAGTATAGGACTTTATAAACATTGGAGTCCCTTGAATTATGACATGACCTGCCTTGTAAAGCAGTGAGTTTGGACATGTGCAAAATGTCTTCCAGATAACCTGGTTGGATGTTGTAAAACAAATGTGTATATTGTTAGTCATACTACTTAATGGATTCTAAGAGGTCTTGTCCATCTTCAAGATTCAATGCTTTATAGCTTGTCTTCTGGGAAGAAACATTGGCATGTTTTTCTGCATTAGGCCTTGGTTTAGCATCTCTGGATCCTGACATAGGAAGACACAGGATATGGATTATGTGTTTGCATAGGTGCAATTTGAATGGAGGCTCCTGAACTAGCCATTTGATCCTGGACAAGGCACTCAAAGCTTCTAAACTTCCATTCCTCACCCACAAACTCTTCTTCTGAAACCCTCAGGGCCACATGGTTTGGAAGTCAGAATTTTCCAGATACTATAATGGCAAAAAGAGCACTTTGTGTACATCATATAATACAACTAGCGGGACCTAGGGTAGTACGTGCTAATAAAATCCGTTAGTAATTCTTCATTAAAACATTTGAGCATTCTCATGAATTCAAAAAACTAAAGTGTATAAAACAAATGAGCATTTATCTCTACAGGTCAGGTTTTGCTACCAAATGAATCTTTTTTAATGGTCTCACACATAAGGAAGGGCAGAATTACACCTCTCTGGCAGATTCTTGTGAGATTCAAGTCAGTTAAACTCTGGAGAAGGCCACAGTAGGTGCTCTGTTGGTGGCCGTTCATCTTCCTGCTTTTTACCCTTGTGGCCCTTAGGTAAATTTTAAGATGTACACGTGACTTGGAGACTTAGCTTGAAACCACAGTTGGGTTAGTAGCCCTATGTTGTAGAGAATGTGTCAAATAGCATCTAATTTCCTGGTTTGGTAGATGTACCACACTTACAGTGTCCAGTGGTCACTCTTGGTGCACCCGGGCCACACAGCTACTCCATTTTTCACAGAATTGCCCTTGATCAAACAGGAGCTACCTTGACTAGGAGGCCAGCTCCCACCTCTACCCCCAGGGTTAACCCACAGCCAGGGACTGATCCAGGGATCAAAAAATCTGGCCCCCTTGCCTCAAATTGAAACAATTTGCTTCAAATCTCTGTGTTGTCATTCAATCTCCAGGGCTCCCCAAGGGATCAGGCTGAGGGCCTGGGCTCACATTCTGGCATAACGCATTTTCCTGCCTTCTGCTTTCCTCACTGCCTTACGTGGTTCACCTGAGAGTACTCCTTCAATAAATCATGTGTACCCAATCCCTGCCTCAAGCTCTGCTTCTAGAGAACCCAACTTAAGGCAAAATTCAATGTGATTTGTTTATGGTCTGTTCATGAACATGCTTATTTAATTGTAAAGATCCTAAAGCATTCACCTGGTGCAGTATTAAAGCCAAGTGTATTAGAAAGCATCCCAGCCTCTGAGATCTGTCAATCCAAATCTATCAGTCTAGTTATCCAAACTTTATAAGCCTCAGTGTCCTTATTAAGGTTAATGGGATATATACTGCAGGGGTGTTATAAGTGTATATAAAGTGCCTTACAATAATTGACAGAGCACACACATAATAAATGGACATTCCATGCCTCCATAAGAGTGTCTGCTGGCTTTTGATTGTCTTAAGCTCTATACGCATTTGTCAATTATCAAATTCTTCTCTGCCTACTGATAGAACATGGACCTGAAATTTAATGAGATGAGAAACCACAAGATCTTTCCTTGTAGGCGCTTCCTTACTGCTGCAGAGACTCTGTTTGGGATGGAAGTATCTTCTCCATCTGGTGCTTGGAGCCATTGCCATGGGCTTGCACCTTTCAGTCTATAAATATTACATGGAATCCAGGAGTACTCTTGTGACTCTCTGCTCTTATCTTAAATCCAAACCCTTGCCATGTACCTGAAGAACTCTGTTCATTATAAAAGGTGGCTGAATCATCAGGGAAATGCAAATCAAAACTACATTGAGATATCACCTTACATCCATTAGAATGGCTATAATCACCAAGACAAAAATTGACAAATGTCGGAGAGGATGTGGAGAAAAGGGAACCCTCCTACTCTACTGGTGGGAATGCAGACTGTTGCAGCTGCTATGGAAAACATTATGGAGACTTCTCAAAAAATTAAAAATAAAAATCCCATATGATCCAGCTATGCCACTGCTGGGTATTTATCCAAAGAACTTGAAATCAACAATTCAAAGAGACTTGTGCACCTCTATGTTCACTACACCATTATTCGCAATAGCCAAGATATGGAAGCAACCCAAGTGCCCTTCTACAGATGAATGGATAAATTAGATGTGGTATATACATATACATATATATATATGTATATATATATACAGATGGAACACTACTCAGCCATAAAAAAGACAAAATCGTCCCATTCACAACAACATGGATGGAAGTTGAGGATATTATGTTAAGCAAGGTAAGCCAGACAGAGAAGACATATGTGGAAGATAAACAAATACATGGACAAAGAGATCACACTGGTGGTTACCAGAGGGGAATGGGGTTGGGGGGTTGGACATAAGGGGTAAAGGGGCATATGTGTATGGTGACAGACAAATAACAACATACAACTGAAATTTCACAATGTTATAAACTATTATGACCTCAATAAAAAAAAAAGGAAGCTGATGCAGACAGCCACACCACCTCAGAAGGGACACAGAAGCAGCTATTTTCATTTGAGCTTCGCTCTGCCAGGTCTCAGAATCTAGGCTGGAAGAGGCTCAAGACAGAACTAACAACACTCACTTGGCCTTCTATCAACCCTACTCCAGGAGACCCCCCTTTCTTGTTCATCCTTCTTGATGGAAAAGGAAAGAAATGTCAAGAATAAATTTCTGTATGGAAAATACAGGAACTAATAAGGGAAAGACTTGCAATCACTCCTGTTTATTAATCATCTTTATTCTCAGAGCAATCCTGCAAAGATGATACGATTAATCTCATTTTGTTGATGAATAAACCAAAAAGTGCAGAGAGTTTTGGTAATTTTATCAAGTTATATACCAGTAAATAGAGGGATTACTGTTGGGACCCACATCTGTCTGACTATGAGCACTGTCCATATAGATTTGCAAGATATTGACTAAATCCCCAAAGCTATGCATTTAATATCTTTCTTTTCTTTGGGTTACCTTGAGTCCAAAGGTCAGAGAAGTAGAGCCTCTGTAGCATGTGAGAGAGTTAAGAAAACATTCCAATTATGCTTATAATTAGTTTCATATTTTACGAAGCATCAACATTACGTAAATTATAATAAATGAATTTAATTAGCTAGGATGATGTTACTTGAATCAAATGGGATCTATTAGAGACAGATCATTGGTAGACTGATAGATAATACCTTTCAGAAGCCAACTGAACTGATTTTGCCAGCCACACAACTATAATACAAATCAATTTCCAAAATTATGAAAACCAACATCTTTATATAAAATAGACTGAAATTTTTAGCATGAAACAAAGAGTCTGCATTTTGAGAAGTAGGTAAATATAAAAAAGTCCCTTTTGTGGAGTTTAAGAAGTCAAGTGATCTCCTAGAAACTTGAGAGCGAAACAATACTATTTGTGGCTTTGCAGGACTGACTAATTTGCTGAAATGTAAAAAGATGCCTACCTACGTTGGGGTGTTTGATTCCTAACTGTTGTGTCACCTGCCTCCTCTAATTTTCATTTTTGGTGAAAAGAAAAAATATAAACTTTCAAAATTCAACTCCCACAGCTCTAACATCAAATAAATACCCATGAAGTCATCTTCTAGCATGTCAGAATGGGACAGAAGCAGGGTGTGGGAATATGTCTGCTGCCATGACATTTATTTCATTAGAATTTCATGGAATTTCACTAAATGGAGCTTTGAATGGATGGGAAGCTCCCAGAGCTGAATAAAGAAAAGCAGACAGATTCCTAATCAACTTTCCAAGAGGAAACAGGACCTTGTGAAATATAAAAAGACAGAGTTAAATGTACACTAAATCCACTTTGGGGTATTGTATTTATTCGATCTGAAACAAATATATAAACCTTTTCCTTTTAGCTATTTTATATATTTTGTGCCTTTCTTTATTCTTAATGTTTATTCTCGCATCTTGCACATGTAGACCTCTTCTTAAACATTTCTTCCTTCTAAATTTCATTACTTGCCTTTTTGCTTTTCCTCTCCTGCTGAGGATTTTACGGGCTTACACCACAGTCTCTGTTACTTAGGAGGTGTTGTATAAGTACTTGTTTGATTGGTTTATTGTTAATCAGTTTAACCTGCTCTCCTGTCACCTCTTTTTTTATCCCTCCAGCATTTTCACCAGGAAGGAAGAGTCAGATAATTGAGTCAAAGTCAGGGTCAAGTCAAGGAGAAAGATGTACTGTAGCTGGAGGGTGCTCATACCATCGGCACTGCTGCACGGGAAGAAGCAAGGACAAATGACTCAGCTTGGGAAGGTTAATCTGAAGAGGTTGAAATAAAGAAAGAACACATTCTTTCTCAAAAATAATTAGCATTTTATGTAGAGTAAAACAACAACATTCCTTAGAGACTGACAAACATTTCATGACTCAATGACATAAATCTCCTCAGTCGTATAGTTTAGAAATGTTACTCTTTTCCCAAATTGTTGGGATCTGGAGTTTCCAATGGCTAAAACACAGACCTATCTTTCGCTCTTCCTTCCTCTATGAATTAGGAGGAAGGTTGCAAACTCAGCTGTAATATCACGTAATTCACGCTACACCATTAAGTGCTGCTGCAGTATAAAACTACTCAAGGAATGGAGTTTGCTTCGTAATTATGGAAGTTCTACCTTTTACCTATTTTATGCATAGTTGATTTCAGGATAAAACAATATAAGCTGAATATTACAAAGAGAAATAACGTTTGGCATTGAGACAAAAAATTAAATTTTACAAGACAGGTTTTAAGAATGTAATATATTTATTTTATGTATGCAACGCGTTCTTGAAATATGGTAGCCATATAAAGGACTATTTCAGAAAAAATATTTATTGGTGTATCATATTTCAGGGCTTTCTTATAGACTATTTCATTCTGTCCTAACATAATCCATTTTACATAGTAGAAAACTAAGACCGAGGGAAGCTAAGCGTCATACCCAAAGGCCTATGGGTCATAGACTCGATTCTCACAGGTTGGAGAGAGCCAATGGTGCATGTTGCTTCCCAATTCAAATTCAGCAACTTCCAGTCTGTGGCTTACAATTAGGCATGGTGCACTTGAAAATACGATATGGAGGTTGGCAAACTCTAGAAAGCACAGCCTGTTTTTCCTCTAGAGCTGCTTGTTAAACATTTACCAGCACACCACGAGAGGTCATAGATGGCAGAGTTGGGATACGAAGCTAATGTTTCTGATTTTAACCCAGAGCTTGTGTATAATTCTCAGCTACTGAAGTACATTTTTTCATTTGAAATAGAGTTGTGTGTTTTTAAATAAAATAAAAGCATCATCATGAAATGGCATTCAAATAACTCTGCAGATCAAGAAGAGAGGTAAGTATACACTCCAGTGAGTACAGAATAAATCCTATAAATGTACAACATCTATAATTACATCCATTTTGAAGATGATACCCTTAAAATAATTTAATTGGAGAAACTCAGAACATGAATACATCCTTAGATAAAACTATTTAAAAGTGAAGGGTGGAGTCTAACACAATAGAATTCAGAAAGTAAGAGAAGTTAAAGGAAATATTTGTTTCCAGCAGAAAACCAGACGGCAGTGAAAAAAAAAAAGTTGAATCCAGAAGAACAGTGTGAGAGGAACTATTGTGCGAAATGCTTAGAAAAAGCAAAGAAAAAATGTTATAAAGATATTAAGAAGCTTGCAGGATTTGTCATGTCAAACTAAGACATAAACCAATACCCTGGTGTCCTCATACCTACAGCATGCACAGGTCTGAAGGTATCTGGAATTGGTTACCTGTGTTGGTATCATTCCTAGAGAGCACCGGAAGATATTTGAAATGAAGTTTTGTCCACCAGCATCAGCTGCCCCTTTCTTTCTTTAATAAATAGTGGAAGATTGGGAGAGATCTGCAAATGTTTAGGAAAGATTCAGAAATAATTTGGCCATGTGGTTCTCTCTTTACTTGATTATCTTCTCATGAGCAAAGATGAGCTCAACTTCAAAAATTTGGAGAACAGAACAAAATCAGTTTCTGTTTTTCCAGAATTGGTATGAGGTCTGCCTAGGTATTAAAATACTCCAGTGGATGATAGATACAGAATCCAGCGTATCTTGGAGCTAACATTTAAATACTAGTAAATACTAGTAAATGGTCTAAAAGTGACCAAAATGTCACGTTGGTAATTAAATGTTACCTCTTGTGTCCTTCTCAAGTGCATTCTTTTCTGCATTGTGCACTCATAATTGCAGGGATTCCAATTAAAACCCAGGATAACCCTCGGCAAAAGGAATGCGAAGAAAAGGCCCATAATGAATTGCTAGTAGATATGACTCAATATGATTTATGATATTGAAGTCAGTGGTGAACCAAGAGTTGAACTTATGTGTGTGTATGAGTGTGTGTGTGTGCATCTAAACATCTTTGCTAAAGAGCACTGAACAAATGGACCATATGCCAAATAAATATGTCTAGAGCAAATTTTTGAGGCCAAGTCTCTGGGAAAACAACCAGGAAGGAAGCTTTGGATTGACTACAACAGACGTTTCCCCTTTCAAGTAAAGAGCTGAGAACATGAAGAGTAAGATCAAAGAGCAAATACTGGGAAACACAGCCTTCTCCCAGCTTCTTGGCACCTTCCCCTCGCTATCTCACCAGGCACAAGCTAACCCAGCCAACAGTATCAAGCCCAAAGCCAACTACCGGTTCTACGGCACATGGGGCAAAAGGATGCTAAAAATGAATGAGTGGTTATTATCAATGGACTCCTGAGAGAGACAACAGCCAGTGTGCCAAATATCAATGCTCCTTCTAGACACTCACTAAATAGGCTTTTTTCTTTCGTTTTCTTGGTCCCAAAAGTAATTGCCAATAAGGGTTTAATGCTGATTTAGATTTTTTGGGGTGAGGATGGAGGGTGGTCAGCTTATAAAGACCCCTGGGAGATCCCTAGATGAGAAGTTATCAGAAATATGGCTAGAACCATCCAGTCGCCCTCAAGAGAGAACAAGAAGCTTCTGAAAAACAACCACTGACCTCTAGTTACACTTTTCAAAGCAGGTGTGGGCCTCATACCTGCTTGTCAAGCGTCGTAAAAGATCCAAGAAATTCAAAACCTGAGTCACTGTCTGCTGAATTCCCAAATAAAATATTCTGTTCTCCAAACAGTAGAGTCCTGCTATGTTTATCCCTATGGAGGCCCAAGAGGAAGGTAATTGGCAGCTCGTCCCTCCAAACCCTAACCTCAGCGTACTCTTCTGAGGTATGTTTTCTAAGATTGTTCATCCTTTTACTTGAAAGCAATTAAATGTGACTCAAATGAAACACAGTTTAAGACCAAAAGAAAATATTCTAAAACAGATCTAAACTCCCTTCTTCTCATGCCAGGAACTAAGTGATGCAGAAATAAGAAAATATGAAAAGGAAGTCGTGTTTTGACGAATACTCCTACATTGATTTAGGCAAGGGCACAGATCACAAAGAAACACAGGTCAGCACCAGCAGGTGGAGCTGGTTAGAAAACTAGAAAAAGTGTTAACAGTCTCAAACAATCTAGAATGGTAATAAATTGTAAGGGGAAAAGAGAGCGAGCAGAGCACTCTAAGGAATTTAGTCAACGTGATTTTCCGCCTTTTAATCCTGTGGAAAAAGTCCTCTTGTCTCAACGGACTTCTAGCTGTAAGCCCTCGGCAACTTGGGAGGATTTGGGTCTTGGGGTGAAATGTGAGCATGTTTGACCAATGAGAGGCAGGAGTTGACAGAAAATTTCAGACTGTTGAAAACAGACAAGAAAGATCAGAGTAGAAAATTACTTGATTATGTTATGATGATGCCTGATAATGCCTGCCTTAGCCCTTTTTCATTTTGGGGGGTGTGTTCATGAGGAAAATCCTTTGAAATAACAGAAAATTCTATGTAAATGAGGTACACTGAGAGAAAGGTGAGAAGGGTAGACAGCTGGAGGTCAGAAGCATAAACAGAAAAAATTGAATGGTCCAGAATAAATTTTTCAAATGTTCATTTTCTAACTACAGCAGTAATATACACACTTTACAAAATTAAGAAGTTGCAGTAAAAACCAAAGAGGAAAATTAAAATTCCTCTTTTTATCTTTCTCAAGAGATAACCATTTTTTCCCACAGTATTTCAGTGTTTTTCTGGTCACCCTACATTCTTTACTGTTATACTCAACGTGCTGTTTTGTTACTTTCTTTTTACTTAGAAAATTCAGCATAAAGTCAATATGTTCAATTATCTTTACATAATGTTCCAGAATGTGATTTTTAATGCCGCATATTATTACATCAAATGGTGTAACTAACTTACCAAAATACTCTTCTATTGTCATATTTAATTTTGGTTTACTCTCACAAGCACCTACATCTTTAAACATCATTTTATTGGGGCACATTTATAAGAGTAGAAAATCTTTCAAACTTTTACGTTCATTGCCAAATTGTGCTACATAATAGTAATGCTAGAGTCTGCATTTCAAAGTATCCTCATCAGCATTGGACAGTATTCTTTTTAAAAGTCTCAGTTAATTTGATAAGTAAATTTCTTTTTATTTAAATTTATTATCCTTTTAATTTTCAACAAAAATATTCCAATTAATGTGTCAATGAATTCTGCCAGGAAACTTCTTAATGTTGATACATATCAAAATATTCTTTAGGGGCCGGCCCCGTGGCCAAGTGGTTAGGTTCATGCGCTCTGCTTCGGCGGCCCGGGGTTTCTCCAGTTCGGATCCTGGGCATGGACGCGGCACCGCTCATCAGGCCACGGTGAGATGGCGTCCCACATGCCACAACTAGAAGGACCCACAACTAAAATATACAACTATATACTAGGGGGATCTGGGGAGTAAAAAAGCAGGAAAAAAAAAAAAAGATTGGCAACAGTTGTTAGCTCAGGTGCCAATCTTTAAAAAAAAAATTATTTAAAATGTTTTCAAAATTCAGTACCATTCTTTTTCAAGAGATTTTATTAACTAATTACTTTATTAATCCGTTCACAATCAGCAACCATCATTTAGGAGATTTTCTTTCGCCACAGAGAAGAAATTATTTTTCCCTTTCTATCACTTTAGTCACTCAAGCCATACTTAGCTAGTTCCATGCTAAACAGAGAGAATAAGATTCCAAAACTCTTGAGAATCCACAAACTATAGTTTTCTCAGTCACCTCATCAAGCCCTACATTCTTACTACAAATATCTACAGAGATTTGACTGTGTCAACCTGAAGCCAAATACCAGTCTGCCTGACTTTTTCACTAAATTCACTAAACTGATTGCCTTGACAGGCTCTTTCTTTCTTTTTTTGCTCAACATACTCCCTAATTTTAATTAAATTCTCCATCCATATGGCTAGCTTTGATTCCTAACAAAATCCTGTCAGGAATGCTGACGAGAATCCTATCCAGAATCCCGACATAGAATATATATATATATATATGTGAGTATATATACGTATGTAAATATATAACTATGTATAGAAAAGTCTCTGCATGTGTGTAAGTCTCTCCTTCTCTCCCCCTACAAAACATATTTCTCCCTGTTCTGTAAACTCTATATCCCCACAGGGATCTGTGTCTTTCTCATGCACTCACTGGGCACTATCTCCCTGTTCAAACTGTTTTCTTCCTGTTTCCATACATTAAGATTGTCTAATGAAAACAAAATAAAGTCTGTTTTTTTAGATTGATGTGGGTGAAAAAAAGAAAGTGTGTCAGTTTATCTTACATGAGGAAATGTCGATTTTTCTCAGCTGAGTTGTAAAATAATAATGATATCATCACACATTCACAGAGGGCTTTACCATTTGCCCAGTATGCTCATGCTCACATACAGCTTAATGCCTCAGCCTTAAAAACCAGCCTCGGACAAGGCGCACAGGAGAAATTGAAAGGGGCTGGGTGTTGACATACTGCATTCCACAGTGTTCCGTGAATGCTGTAACTCCAACCATTCCCCCTTTACTTTAACAACCTTTGAGCCCCCGTCTGCAGCTGAGGAGTGAGCTCGCCACTGGTCTACCCTCCTCTTTCCAAATCGACCCACTGATGCATCACCTTTTATTTACCTTCCCTAATAAGTCCAACTCTCCCCCGTTTTATTGAAAAGAAACGGAGATTCTAAGAACAAGGGATTCTCCCAACATTACACAACTGAAAATATGAAAATATTAGAACTTGAAGCTGTGCCTTCTAAATCCAGGGCTTTTCCTATGGTGTCACATCTCCATAAACTCCAGCTATCACAGTTCTATTAGTACTGCTTGAGTGTCTCAGAACTACATCTAACTTTAAAAGAAAATCCTCTATGAGAATAAGGAAAGTGTAAGGATCGTGCCTGGACTGTTATGTAATAAATAATATTGAGAATCAAAGTAAAATTCACTTAGATTACATCACAGGATCAGCACAGATAAATCCTCACGGACTTAAACTTCTACATTTTTAATTACAGTATGAGTATTCCAAAATGTATCTATAGTGATAGTGACTTGGTATCACAAGATTTTAAAAAAGTAAATAAATATTTAGCATTATTAGTACAAAGTATACATATACTGCACTCACATTCCCATTGTTTATACTCATGCAGAGTACATGGAGAAGATACCCATTAGCTAAAATGATTATTCAATTAGAATATATGCTCCCAAATATTCTATGTAATGGAAAGTTTCTGTGAAATATTTTGGTCACGAAATGTGCCAATATTCAGTCTATTTCTATATGGTGCACTTCATTGAAATTTCCAGAAAAATCACAAAGAAAGAAAAAAGCTGAAAAATTATCTGGTACAATCTTTAGACATTTGAACCAAAAAAAAGTCATGTTAATAAAGATAAAATAATACAAGTGTTTGACCCATCCACCCATCCTTGCACACATTAATAAATGTATTAAACAAATTATTATGATGTATTTGAAAATAATTGTCTGATTTATGATGGATCAATAAAGAAGTGTCTGCCCTGTGCACATCAAAATCTTTTGGTGGGAATTTGTTCTGGAAAAACATAAAAAATACAATATCTTGCACGCTGTATATTGTTAAAACTACATATTACCCGCTTTTGGTAGATTCAGGCTCTGAATGGGAACTATAAATAATTATGATGAGAGTTATTAATAATTACCATGATATGAAAGCAACAGTTACAAACATTCTCACCACCTTGGTCCTCCTTCTTCCTACACCCACCCGAACATCACTTCCTTCCGTACTCACTACCTCAGTTAGTGGTTTTACAAACTGTAGATGAGATTTGCAGTTTTTTGTTCAAAATCAATTTTCGTTTCTTTTGCAAATAGGACCCCAAGTTTTCCCTAAGGAGCCCTTCTCCACTTTTCTCCTTCCCAGGCTTCGATCAGAGAGTGGATGTCCATGGGCACAGTGATCAGTTCAGAGGTGAGCAGATGCCTAATTAAATTATTTGGGAAGCTCTCTCTTTTCCACTGGACTTGACACTGGGAAGGCCCTGGGCTAGAGTTGCTGTCAGCCTTGTGGCCATCACCTAGAGCCTGAGAATAAATCCAAAATGGAGGCTATAAGGCCAAGAGATGAAGAAAGGTCAGGAAATGGTGGCATGTTTTGGATGCCTACATCTCTGACACATGCTACCCCTGGACTTTTCAGTTGTGAACGAACATATTCTTTTTTTTGCCCTTAATACATTATTTTTTCCTTAAGCTGTGTTGAGTGGTATTTTCTGTCATCACTAACCAAAAGGACCAAGAGAATTTTTTTCAGTCCCTCTCAGGCCCCCTGCTAGAAACAGCAGCTCTGCCTTGATTTCTCCTTCTCCCCGAAGATATTCACCTGGTGATCAATTTCTATCTTTTGTCCTTCCAAGATGCCTCCAAATCCATCCCCCTCTTTCCATGGTGCTCATCACCCACCACCATCTAGGCTTGCATCCTGGTTTCCCTAGACTATTGGGATGGCTTTCCAGGTGCATTGCTCTCTAATTCACTTTTCTTAATGCTGATGGTGGCAGCTACCTAACCAGCAAGGCAAAGCAACCCACTTCTCAGAATTACTCTGTGGCTCCCTTATTGCAAAAATAAATAAACAAAAAAAGATAACAACAACAAAACAAGAGGACTGTTTAGTCTACTATCTAAAGCTCTATCTTTTCCCCTTCTTATCCTATCTTTCCAGATTTTTCTCTCCCACTGACTGCTTATGCTGCATGTCCCTGTTCACTATTCCCAGGCCACTGTGTGCAGTTCCGTGGAGCTGCACATGTGTGTCTGTGGAGCTGCACACCCAGTCCTCTCTGCCAGGACGGAGTTTCACTCTTGTCTCTACCTGCCCGAACTCTACTTCAAGACACAGTTCAAAATTTGCTTTTTTTTCTGTGAGAACTCATCTAACTGTGCCAGCTAAAGTTATTACTCATCTCCTTTATACTTAACACCACAGTGATAATACGTACCATATTGTGACTTGTGTTACTTTTCTACTTGGTAGATTTTAAATTCCTTAAAAGCAGAGGCTAGCTCTTATACATCTTTTCCACCTTCCGGTAAAGAGAACTATACTTTATGCAAGATATTAATTAGTGCAATCACCATTATCTGAATGTTTGAATAGATGACTATATCTTTAAATAAACAAACTGCAAAGACCAAAAATGAAAGACCTAACAAAGTCCCGTAAAAGTACTGAAGCATTTCTCTGGGGTTTGATAAAGTGGTTGAGAAAATTGCTTTGTTTAATAACACAGGGTGAAAATGACTGTGTTCAGACTATTTGCACACCATACTAACTGAAGTGTAGAGTGCTTATTGTCTCATTGTTTCATATAGACAATTAAATCAGAGAATTCAAGAACCAGAGTGAGACCTGTAACAGTGGCCCCACTCATCTACACACAGAACTCCAGTAGGAGAGTTTATGATGATAATAATATACATATACATATTTGTATATATATATACACACACACACACATTTGGTTTGGGTAAGAAAGGTTGGCCCTGAGCTAATACCCATTGCCAATCCTCCCCTTTTTACTTCAGGAAGATTGTCCCTGAGCTAACATCTGCACCATTCTTCCTCTATTTTGTACGTGGGACACCACCACAGCATGGCTTGATGAGTAGTGTGTAGGTCTGCACCGGGATCTGACCCAGTGAACCCCAGGGCGCTGAAGCAGAGCGTGCAAACTTTAACCACTATGACACCGGGCCAGCCCTGATGATAATATTTTTAAAGAGGAATTGATCATATTCCATTTCTCTCTGCACTGGTTTTACTGCCACTGACTTTCCTTTCCATCACTAACCTCAACGCAGCTATTTCTCAGCAAGCCCCTAAGAAGCTCTTACTGCACCTGTGATAAAGGAAATCTTTGCTGTGCTTTGAGGACATACCTATGAGTCTGCTAGCTGACCCTGTGCTTGAAGAGAATGAGAGATTGAAAGCATCTTTATTCTCTGACATGCAGTGAGTGTTCCTGTTTCCAGAAGAAGAAAGCAGAGGAGCCCCTTCCAGAAAATAGATGAGAATCAGCAGAAAAGCGGCCCGATGGTTAACCACTCCTTGTGGTCTGTGACTCAACTGAACTATGTGACCTTAACCTTAATGGGCTTTGTGGGCCAACACAGCTCCTGACAACCGCAAACAGATCTGGGGTTCAGCAGTTGGCCAGCACTGATCTACCCTACAACCACCCAATCCAGAACTGACAAGTCAAAGACATGTTTGAACCAACCATTCTCTTTCCCTTGTGAAATCTTGGCCCTTTGTAAGTCTCACCCTTACCTTCGTTGGAGAGACAGTAGTCTCAGGGACTGTCTTCCTGTGCATACACCTATTTAGAAGCCAGTTCACATTCTCTCTTACCTATTCTCTGACACTCTGAAGGCCCAAGCCGCAGAGCCTGACTCTTTTATGTTGGATAAATTCTCCTTGCTTTGGCTATTAGTAAACACAGCTTAACACTCTCAGTCTTTATTTTGGTTTTAGCACCTGGTTATTGTTCAAAAGGTTCTAAGATGACAAAATATTTCAATTCAGGGGCCAGCCCAGTGGTGGAGTGGTTAAGTTCGCACGTTCTGCTTCAGAGGCCTGGGGTTTGCTGGTTCGGATCCCGGGTGCAGACCTACACACCACTTGTCAACCATGCTGTGGCAGGCGTCCCACATACAAAGTAGAGGAAGGTGGGCCCAGATGTTAGCTCAGGGCCAGTCTTCCTCAGCAAAAAGAGGAGAATTGGCGGCAGATGTTAGCTCAGGGCTAATCTTCCTCAAAAAATAAAAATTAAAAAATAACTAAATAAATATTTCCATTCAGGCTAACATACTAGGCCAAGCCTCTAAACTGTATAGATAACCCAGGGCTTTGGTACAGATGCTCAGTTTAGCAACTTCAGAACACATTCTAAAGTCAGTCCACCTGAGCTGAGCAGGGTGCGCATGCGCCCTCAGATAGCAGGATGAAGCCTTTCGTAATCAGGGGTTGAAATTATTTGCAATGGTCACGGTTCAAATGTGGCTGAAATTTGCAAAAACCTCCCCAGGCCTGATCTCTCTATTTATTCTGTTACGAGTCCTCTTATTCATTTGAGCGAGTCAGAACCAGAGAGCTGGATCAATAAGGTGACAGGCAATACTCCTTATGGCGTTTGTAGACATTTAAAGAGAAAACTTTAGAAACATTGGAGGCATCATCTTAATTTTCTTTAAAGTGTTCTGGTCATAAGTTATCAAAATGTGTCAAACTGTTTAAAAACCTTTGCTCAAAGAATACTTTGGTGCATATTTATGACTACAAAGAGCCATCGTTTTACCAGGGAACTATTATTTTAATATACTTTTTCTCTATGTACATATAATGTGTAAGGAATGACAAAAGCATAATATTGTAGACATCTGAGTCATAGGTTTAATGTCTACATTTAAAAAGTGGCAAGTTTAGGAAACAAAATTACAGCTATAATAGCCTTTCATTGGCTTTATGGACTCGAATTACTAGCGTTTCTAATACAATAGTTATTATGGGATATGAGATCATGAAGTATTGAGCATTCACAGTGGGCTGATGGAAAGGTGCTAATTAATATAATGTTATAAAATTATTACTATCATTACTAACAACAACACTAATAAGGAATAATATGAAATATGTTTAAAATATAGTTCCAGCTTCTGATTTACTTTCTACTATGTGATTCCCATAACAATTTTAAACTGTAAAAGTTTGATTTTGTTGTCTTTTTTTATATGACAGATTTAGATTGGTAACAAAAATAATAAAAGCCTTCATACTTAACAGAATTGTAATCAGTTATACATTTTATTAATCACTCCAACATTTTCTTGTTTCTCTTTATCAATTTCAAATCTTGCTTTTAAAAAGTTTTGAAAGTATTTTGGGGGTAAATAGTCTATTTCCGTTTTTCTTATGAAGGAAAACATTCAATATCAGACGCTAAGTGCAGAAATAAAATTACTCTTTCAAATGTTGTAATCCATAAATTATGCAAATTTTCCTTGGCTACAGATGAAAATTAAACAAACACAACTTTTTGGAGAAAAAGCAAAATATTGAGTCAGATAACTTTTGTGAAGGGTAACAGCATGAAGACTATAAATTTCATTCCAGTTATTGCATTTATAAATTTTTTGTCAATGCCGTTCATAGTGCATGTAGAAACACAGACATATTAAGTCAAAGCAAATGTAAAGATTGTTTTATTTCATTCCCTCCTTTCAGTGGTTAAGGAAACAGAGAGAATGACACACTGGAGAATGCACAGGGCTGGACCATGAGTCCCCTGACAGAAATCTTTATTGAATATTAACCTCTGATCATAATCATTTAAGTTAAGTATACTTTGAAACCAACAGCATTAAAGAGATGGTAATATTAGGAAAATCCCATGTTCTGCTATTTTTCTAAGTAAAATTTAGTTTTGAGAGATTTACAAAGTTGTGGCTGAAGCAGGATTTTAAAAAGTTGTCACTAATTTTATCCTTTGCCGATTTTCTAAATTCTAAGATCTGCTTTCAGCATTTTTTTCCAAATATTTTTCTTTTGTGATTTCTGCAATTTCTTGGCATTTCAAATCACATTTAAAATGTTTTGTAAAACTGGGTGGCAGTGGGATAAGAAGAAGAGAAAAATAGCATTGATTCAAAATGTTCCTCTGCTATTCGGGAGGCCATGTAGTGTAAAATAGAAATTCTCGCCTCCAAGCAAATATCTGTAAAAGACCTTTAGCAGTGAAAGTGGGAAAGCTCTCTATCAACATTATCCAATAGAAATATAATGTGAACCATATGTGTAATTTTAAATGTTGTAATGGTCATATTAAAACATAGTAGCAAGAAACAGATATACTCAATTTTAATAGTATATTTTACTTAACCAGTCCATCCAACATATTATCCTTTCAACATCTAATCAACATAAAATTGTTAGAGGTATTATACATTATTTTTTCATATTAAGTCTTTGAAATCCAGTGTGTATTTTATATCCACAGCACATTTCAACTCACGCTAGCCACCTTCCAAGTGTTCGGTAGGCACCTGGGTCTGGTGGCTCCCATATTGGACAGCTTAGCTCTAGATGATTCACTGGGATAAATCATGAGACAGCCAGGACTCTAGTACCACTTCAGAGCTAGTCAAGACCTTTGTGCCACCACAGCAGGCCTTTGGAGCACACTGACCTTTCCCTAACCATTGATTCCCAAGGGAGTTGGTGAAGAACCTTTACCTCTTAATTTTCATCAACAAGTTGCGATGTAGAAATCAAATCGAGAAATCTCAAATTAGAGAAATTAAGGTGTTTATATAGAACAGATCTAGGCTGAATTTCCTTTACTTGGCCTCAGCTGGAGAACCTTGCCTGGGAGCATTTTCTCAGCACTAGCTCTCAAATTCCATCTTCCCACTGTGTTTCTCTCTCTCCTGATGGATTATATCATCATTGTATCCCTAGCCGCCAGCACATAGCTACCTCTTGATAGGTGCCTGCAAGTGTCTGTTACACTGATCTGAGTTAATTAGAATCTCTAAATATAAGTGGAAGAGGTAGAACTTGGTATCCCTTCAATTAAGACAAAATTCATTCTCTAAATCTATTGTTCTTACCCTACTTACAATTAATTGGCAGGGACACTGGGTGTTCCGGGAAATCTTCCACATCAAGTTCTCTACTCCATCCTGGAAGCTTTCTTCAGCCTTTTGATAGTCTTATTCAGTGAAAAGTAAAGCTTACCTCCCAAAGAGTTGAAATTTACCTCCTGTTAAAGCACTCTTTTACTATCAAAATGATATTTCATAGGTGCTGAGCAGATGTTATTAATTATCAATGCTACATTATTCTACAGTAAAAGTAATGGCATGAATGTGATTTTTCAATGAGAGGGCAACATGTGACTTGATTTCTTCATCCGATTGACATGAATAGAGATGGAAGTAAATCTGTTTAAAGATACGAATGTTTGTCATTGGCATGTCCATCTTAGAGCCATCAATGATGAATTTTCAGGGTACAGAGGTAACCCAAAGGAGTACTTACAAATAAAAGCCTATCAGTATGAACTTAGGGAAGGTACATAAGCTCTTTAAGTCTCCATTTCCTAAACTTAAGAAAATAATAATGCCTAATTCATAAGACTACTGTGGAGGCTGAATTAGATAAGGCATCGACCACGCTTAGCAAGAGGACGGGCGCATAGTGATGCTTAAGAAATGGTAACTAGTCATATAAATTTGTTGGATCTTTAAAAAAATGAGGTAAAAGATAGAGTAGGATAATAGTAGATAATATATCTGTCCTTTCCTAAAGCTGGAAAAAATGTGAATCATGCTGATGACTGTTTATCTTACCAGAATAAACACAATTTGAGACATATTGTCACTCTAAAAGGAGGTGATGATTCCACTTCCTGCCAAGTCATTGGGTATGGATTACTTAGTGGCCCATATTCTTTGAAACACCCTCATTTACTGCCCAACATATCTCTGGTGCTTTTCTGTCTGGAGACATCTATGCTGACAGATGGAGACGGCAATACCCTGTAGTTAGAGAACAGAATGTACAGCCAGGCTCAGTGACTGATGCTCCATTCCTGCCATGTATTCTCAGAATCACCTTCAAAACATCATTTGGATCTGGAGGCTTCAAACTCCTTCTATCTTTTATGCTCTTTAGAACCTACACAGTAGATCAAAGGCTTGGGAACCTAATGTGAGTATTATTCAGAGAAGTGTATCAGTGCATGCATGCTTTTATCAGATGATACTCTGACAATTACAATGATGAGCTCACTGCAATAAACAGTTGGGAGGAAAGTTTAGGTGAATTATAGGAAACTTTTAGACAGTAAAATGAGTTTCTTCTCATTGGGACAGGAATCTAAGCTAACTGCTCAGAGTTGGATCTAGTCTCTATCCCTTTGTATTTGTTTCGACAAATAAAGTACAATCACAACCTACTGGTTTATTTACTCTTGTAAGCAAATTTTAAGAGCCTCCCCCTTTTAAAGCACATCATTAGTTTTCCTAGCAAGTCATTTTCTTGCATACAATGGATTACCAATCTACACATCAATCCAATACAAGTTACTACATTCACCAAATTATTGGGAAGCAGATACACTTCTAAACTCATTTAGTAGCTTGACTTATTCATGTCTATTGCTACCAATGTCAAGGCAATATGATCTCTCTGATAGCAATGTCCAAATCATTAAAAAGGATAATAGGAGTCAGATACGCTGGTGCTAAATTCTCACTCTGCCTCTTCAAAGCTCATGTAACTGGCACAAGTCCTTTAAATTTAGTGAGCTTCAGTTTCCTAATGTGTAACAATGGATAGTCTTTCTTTCTCTATGTGTCACATATAATTGTCAGGAGAGCCACTGAGAAATTGTTAGGAACTCTAGAGATAGATAATAATTTTACTTTATCTTTTCACAATTTTATTTTAATTTTTTGCATTTTATTTAATCATAATATGACAGACATTTGGGTAGATGGACCAAATATTCATATAAAAATATTAATCTCTACTTACTTCAGAAGTGGGGGTTAATGAGCCCACGTAAAAACAATATCTCCTTTTCAAACATTTTGTCATTTTTTTCAAATCACTTGTATGCATTGTCCCAATTTCCTTCACATGGAAATTACTCATTGGAAGTAGATAGTACAAACATTATTATTTTCATTCTTCAGATGTCGAAGCTGAGGCAAAGAAAGCAACTTAATCAGCTTAACTTAGACTTCCACTAAACAACAATGACAACAACAAAATCAGCCTTGCAAGAAATTTCCACTCCAACACTCATTTTCTGCTATCATAATTTTTCCAGGGTCAGATTCTTATAGCAATTTTCCAAGTTCATAATTACCTTAGTTGCATGCACAATTTGGGTAGTTAAGTAATTACTTGATTTGCACATGCAAATATTGCAATCATTGGCACATAAAAATAAAGTCCTTTAAACATTTGGGTCCAATGGAGGACAAATGCTCAGGAAAATCAAAATTCCTGTGGTTCCCAAAGGGATAACTATGAACAGAACACATTACAAGCCATTCTCAGATGTTTAGAGAATCGGCTCACTTTAACCTAGAGAAAAGAAGCAACATGGTGGCATTCTAACTTCAAACTCCTCTTCTCTATTGATTCAAAAAAGATTTCCAGGTATTGATAAGCTGTCTGGAACCATAAAACATCTGAACTTAGATCAGAACACTTGAGAGTAAAACATAGTCCCACCATTGCAGAGGTTGGGGAGATCTGGGCAAATCACTTAACCCCTAAACCTTATATTATTAATCTATAACATATAGATAATAATATCAACCCTATATAGTTGAAAATAGGAATAAATGAGATAAATTAAATAAAAGTACTCTGTAAATTCTGAAACTCTGTACAAATAAAGCAGATTATTATTGGGTTTGAAATGTATATGATGCTATCAAATATCCCAATAGAGAAGACACACATCAGTTTTTTTGGTTGAATAATAAGATGTCTCTAAGGGACCTTGGTAATTTTAGCACATTTTCCCTTACATCGAAAAGGAGTGGAGGCTGACATCAGCAACATGGTGGAGTGAGCTCTTCCCTTTATCTCTCCCCCTTTGAACTACAACTAAATGGGCATTCATTGGCCCTTGGAGGAATCCCACAAAGTACAATAGGATAACTGAGAGATCCACGCAGCTATACACCTGAAGGTGCATTGACTGGCACTGTGAGGAGTGATGGAGATAGATGAGCACTCCCTGTTCTTCCCTGGCAGCCCTGTGCACATGGACAAATGCTTTCCATCCCAGCACAAGCACCTTTAGTACCGCTGTTCCCTGAAAGTGGGAATGCACCCCGGGGAAACAGTAGGAAGAGGTGGTGGCAGCCTTTAGCCTGCTCAAGATTGCTTTCTTGGTGGTGGGGGAGCCCACTGTGCCCCTGAAGCCCCAGGGAGTGGTCCTGGCTCAGTCCTGAAAGGAAGCCCTGCCCCCAGGCACAGTAGCTGGTAGGACCATAAGAAGAGGTGGGGGCAGATCTACATGCTGAGGTGAGCACATTCTTGGCCCAAGTGAGTGCCCATAGTACCACTGCACCCCAAAAGTGGGAACACACTCTGAGGCAACTGTATGTAGAGGTGGTAGCAGTCCTTAGCCAACTCATGATAGCTTTCTCAGTGGTGGGGGAGCCCATGGTGGCCCTGCAGCCCCAAGGAGTGGCCATGGCTCAGACCCTGCAAGGAAGCCCTGCTTACCAAACACAGTCTACACATGTGCCCAAAGCTCCCCTGGCCAGTGCAAGTGTCCATAGTACCTCCACACCTTCCAGTACATGGGATGGGATCAGAAATTCAGCTCCTGCTTCCCCCTAGTGGTAGCAGGTAGAATCTGCAACCTGATACTACCACAAGTGCACTGACAAAAGATTAGTTCATTAAACACCATGAGAAACTACGGCAACAATTTAGACCTGAAGGAAAATGACAATTCTCCAGAAACCAACCCTGAAGGCACACAAATTTACAATCTAAATGACAGACAATTCAAAATAGCTGTCATAAAGGAACTCAAGTTACAAGAAAACTCAGAAAGACAGTGCAATGAGCTCAGGAATAAAATTAATGAGAAGAAGGAATACTTCACCAAAGAGATTGAAACTGTTTAACAAAAAAAACTCAAGCAGAAATTCTGGATATGAAGAACACAATTAATGAAATAAAAAATAATCTAGAATCCTTGAAAGATAGAGCTGATGTTATGAGGGAAAGAATTAGTGAGTTAGAGGATACAAATATAGGAATGCTACAGATGAAGGAAGAGAAAGAACCAAGATTTTCTTAAAAATGAAGTCATTCTTCAAGAAATATAGGACTCAATTAGGAAAAGTAATATAAGAATTATAGGTATTCTGGAGGGAGAAAAAAGGGAGAAAGGAATAGAGAGCTTGTTCAAGGAAATAATAGCTGAGAACTTCCCAAACCTGGGGAACGAACAGGATTTACAAATATACGAAGATAATAGGATGCCTATTACATCAATACTGAAAGACTTTATCCAAAGTATATAATGATAAAACTGGCAGAAGTCAACAACAAAAGAAAAATATTAAGGGCAGTAAGGCAGAAGTAAATAACCTACAAAGGAACCACTATCAGGCTTTCAGCAGTTTTTTCAGCAGAAATCTTACAGGCTAGGAGAGAAAGGAATGATATGTTCAAAATATTGAAAGATAAAAACTTTCAGTCAAGAATACTGTATTCAGAGAAACATTCCTTCAGAGATGATGGAGAAATAAAACCTTTTCCATATAAACAAAAGCTGAGGTAATTCATTGCCACTACACAGCCCCTACAAGAAATGATTAAAGATGCCCTCACACTGGAAACAAAAAGGCAAAGGTCAACAAAGCTTTGAGGAAGGAGATAAATAGACAGACAAAATCAGAAAATTGCAGCTCTCTATCAGAACAGAAAAGCAAATATTCACTTATAACTTAAAAGATAAAGGGAAGGAAAGTATCAAAAGTAACTATAAACACTTCAACTTAGTCACAAACTCACAATACAAAACAGGATAATTTGTGACAAGAACAACTCAGAAAGGGAAGAGGAGAGGAATGGAACCTGCTTAGGCTAATGGAGATAAGAGGCTATGAGAAAATGGACCATTTCATCTACAAGATCTTTTATACAAACCTCACAGTAATCACTAAACAAAAAATGAGAGCAGAGCCACAGTTCATAAAAATAGAGAAAACTGAGAAAACCTCCTCAGAAAACCATCAAAATGAAATGGCAGTCAGAAATAGAAAGGAAGAGAAACAAGGGAAATATAAAACAACCGGAAAACAAGAGATAAAATTGCAGCATTAAGCCTTCATATATCAATAATCACTCTAAATGTAAATACATTGAATTCTCCAATCAAAAGACACAGGGCAGCTGAATGGATTAAAAAACAAGACCCAACTACATGCTGCCTCCCGGAAACACATCTCAGCTCTAAAGACAAACATAGGCTCAGAGTGAAGGGATGGAAGACAATACTCCAAGCTAATGGCAAACAAAAGAAAGCAGGTGTTGCCATACTTATATCAGACAAAGCAGGCTTCAAGTTAAAAAAGACAATGAGAGACAAAGAGGGGCAATATACAATGATAAAAGGGACATTCCACCAGGAGGACATAACACTTATTATTATATATGCACCTAACACAGGAGCACCAAAATACATAAAGCAACTATTAACTGGCCAAAAGGGAGAAAGTAACAGCAACACAATAATAGTAGGGGACCTCAACACTCCACTTCCATCAATGGACAGATCATCCAGACAGAAAGTCAAAAAGGAAATAGTAGATTTAAATGAAACACTTGATCGGGCAGACTTAATAGATATACAGAGAGTATTCCATCCCAAAACAGCAGAATACACATTCTTCTTAAGTGAACATGGATCATTCTCAAAGATAGACCATATGTTGAGAAACAAGGCAAGCCTCAACAAATTTAAGATTAAAATCATCTAAAGCATCATTTCCGACCACAATGCCATGAAACTAGAAATCAAATACAAGAAAACACTGGGAAAGTCAGAAATATGTGGAGACTAAACAACATGCTACTGAACAACAATTGGATCAACGAAGAAATCAAAGGAGAAATATAAAAATACCTGGAGACAAATGAACATGAAAATACAACATACCAACTCTTATGGGATGCAGCAAAAGCAGTCCTATGTGGGAAATTCATAGCAATAGAGGCCCACCTCAACAGACAAGAAAAATCTCAAACAAGTAATCTTAAACTGCACCTAACAGAATTAGAAAAAAGAAGAACAAGCAAAGCCCAAAGTAAAAAGGAGAGACATAATAAAAATCAGAGCAGAAATAAATGAATTAGAGACTAAAAAACAATAGAAAGGATTAAAGAAACTAAGAGCTGTTTCTTTGAGAAGAAAAATAAAATTGACAAACCCTTAATCAGATTCACCAAGAAAAAAAGAGAGAATGCTCAAATAAATAAAATTAGAAATGAAAAAGGAGAAGTTATAATGGATACTACAGAAATACAAAGAATTATAAGAGAATACTATGAAAAACTATTTGTCCGCAAGTTGGATAACCTAGAAGAAATGGATAAATTCTTAGACTCATACGACTTTCCACAACCGAATCAAGAAGAAATAGAGAATCTGAATAGACCAATCACAAGTAAAGAGATTGAAACAGTAATGAAAACCTTTCAAAAACAAAAGTCCAGGACTGGATGGCTTCTCTGGAGAATTCTACCAAACATTCAAAGAAGATGTAATACCTATCCTTCCAAAACTATTCCAAAACATTGAAGAAGATTGAACACTTACTAACTCATTCTATGAGGACAGCAATACCCTGACACCAAAGCAAGACAAGGACAAAGCAAAGAAGGAAAATTACAGGCCAATATCACTGATGAATATAGATGCAAAAATCCTCAACAAAATACTGGCAAATTGAACACAGCAATACATTAGAATACAGGAATACATTAAAAGGATCGTACACCATGAACAAGTGGGGTTTATTCCAGGGATGCAGGCATGGTTCAACAACTGCAAATAAATCAATGATACACCACATTAAGAAAATGAGAGATAAGAATCGCATGATCATCTCAATAGATGCAGAGAAAGCATTTGACAAGATCCAACATCCATTTATGATAAAAACTCTCAATAAAATGGCATAGAAGGAAAGTATCTCAACATAAGAAAGGGTGTATATGACAAACCCACGGCCAACATCATACTCAACAGTGAAAAACTGAAAGCCATCCCTCTGAGAATAGGAACAAGACAAGGGTGCCCACTCTCACCACTCCTATTCAACATAGTACTGGAGGTGTGGGTCAGAGCAATTGCTACCTAAACCAATCTACAGATTCAATGCAATCCCAATCAGAATTCCAATGACACTCTCCATGGAAACAGAACAAAAAATCCTAAAATCCATATGCTACAACAAAAGACCTCAAATAGCCAAAGCAATCCTTAGAAAAAAGAACAAAGCTGGAGGCATCACAATACCTGATTTCAAAATACACTACAAAGCTATAGTAATCAAAACACATGGTACTGGTACAAAAACAGACACAGATCAATGGAACAGAGTTGGGAGGCCAGAAATAAGCCCACACATCTATGGACAGTTAATTTTTGACAAAGGAGCCAAAAACATACGATGGAGAAAGAAAAGTCTCTTCAATAGATGGTCTTGGGAAACCTGGACAGCCACACACAAAAGAGTGAAAGTAGACCATTACCTTGCAACATGCACAAACATTAACTCAAAATGGATTAAAGACTTGAATGTAAGACATGAAACCATAGAACTCCTAGGAGAAAATATAGGCAGTACGTTATTTGACATTGGTCTTAGCAGCATCTTTTCAAATACGAAACAAAAGAAAAAAAGAGCAAACGGGACTACATCAAACTAAAAAGTTCTTCAAGGCAAAGGAAACCATGAACAAAACAAAAAGACAACCCATCAACTGGGAGAAAATATTTGCAGATCATATATCTGACAAGGGGTTAATTTCCGAAATATATAAAGAAATCACACAACTCAACAACAAAAAAAAACAACCCGATCAAAAAATGGGAGTGGACATGAACAGACATTTTTCCAAAGAGGATATACAGATGGCAAACAGACACATGAAATTATGTTCAACATCACTAATTACCAGGAAAATGTAAATCAAAACTACAATGAGATATCACCTTACACCTGTCAGAATGGCTATAATTACCAAGACAAAAAACGACAAATGTTGGAGAGGATGTGGAGAAAAGGGAACCCTCATGCACTGCTGGTAGGAATGCAAACTGGTGCAGCTGCTACAGAAAATAGTATGGAGGTTTCTGAAAAAATTAAAAATAGAAATACCATATGATCCAACTATCCCACTACTGGATATTTATCCAAAGAACTTGAAATCAATGATCCAAAGAGATTTATGCACTCCTATGTTCACTGAAGCATTCTTCACAATAGCCAAGATGTGGAAGCAACACAAGTGCCCTTCTAAGGATGAATGGGTAAAGAAGATGTGTTATACATATACAATGGAATACTACTCAGCCATAAAAAAGACAAAATTGGCCCATTTGCAACAACATGGATGGACCTCGAGGGCATTATGCTGCGTGAAATAAACCAGACAGAGAAAGACAAATGCTGCATGATTTCACTTATGTGTGGAAGATGAACAAATACACAGATAAAGAGAACAGATTAGTGGTTACCCGAGGGGAAGGGTTACCCCCAGCCCCCTTATATGTACATATGTAAAGGGGCACATATGTACAGTGATGGACAAAAATTAGACTACTGGTGGTGAGCACGATTAAGTCTATTCAGAAATTGGTAAATAATAACCTACAGCTGAAATTATACAATGTTATAAAATATTATGATCTCAAAATCTATTATTGGAAAAAATGAAAAGAGAAAAGGAGTGTAGCATAAAAGGGTTGTGGTCTTCCTTTTATGTGCAGAGTTGATGTGGCTCTTATGTTAATCCTATACCTAGTTTTTGATCCCATAGTTAAGAGTGGATGGCAGAGAAGATGGCAAGAATTTCAAGGAGAGCAAAAGTAAATGACTGTGATGTTAGAAACTGGGCCCTCTAATGAAAAATAGAGGGACAAAGGATTTTTCATCATCCCAATAAATTCATGAGTATTGGGGGCTTGCTACAGTTCTTAAGGGATATGGAAAATTGCTTTACATATGAAGCTAAAGATAGAATGGTAGCTGAAAGTCTAGCCAGAGAAATGGATGTACAATATTGAGCAGAATTGTCTAAAACTAAAGTTGCAAGGCATTAGAAAATGTTTTCATGGGAGAGTTTGCATTGTTTTCGCGTGGATGATTAACAGAAATATTTACAACTTTTGATATGGTCAATCTATGAGAAGGCTACAGAATGAATTGAGGCACTCGAAAGATTTTGCATGAGATGCGATTTTAGAATTGTCACATTCCGTCCTCCTTTACTCACAGAGAAAAGCCACATTGATGAAAACGTGCAGCTTCTCCTTTCCAACAACCTTTTTCTAATTCAAAGCAGTGTGATTCCATGGAAAAGGAGTAGCTATGGAGACAGGGAGCCATTATTATACTCTTGTCCTATCTCCAGATGGGTGCATGTGTGGATTTGGCAAGATATTAATACTTAACCTCTTGAACTCTTTAGTTTGAAAATATCTAAAACATTCTCACATTCCTAAAGTGAAGCACAGAGGGAGATCACATACAGCTTGATCAGGATTCCAACAATATCGCCATGACCCAATTTCTTTCCATCTCTCAGATACATCCAGAGAGCTACATATGGTGGCAAGGTGGCAGGAGTAGCTCCAGCGTCTCCTTCCTTACTCAAGGACAGAGAGGAAGGACAACTGTCTGTTCCACAACTTTCCATAAAAATATGTGCTTTCTTTCATTGATTCTGATTGGTCCAAATGTAATCACAGCGACCAGGGCATCTGAGGGACTCTGACCCTGCCAGAACCCATAAGCTGAATTTGGAAGAATGGTGGTATCCCACAGGAATTCTGCATGTTTTTCCAGAACTCCAGGAAATAGATGCTAGTGGCAGAAACGATAGATACCCACTACAAGAGATTTGGGGATAAACCTATCTAGTGCCGCGATAGTGAACGGGAGGGCTTCTTTGATAAGTTTTCTAAGGTTTATGGTTCCAAATTTCTTATCTTCACTTTTATCACTTATTCACAAGGAGAATCTGCATTCTTCAAATGTTGCCCCTCATCAGGGCCTCCAGACTCTTCCATTTCCACAGGGAAGTTGTGCAGTTCCCTGAAAGGGGCAAGCCTTAAAGCCAAAGCGATTCGGGGTCGCATCCCACATCTTTCACTTCGCAGCTGTATGCCCTTGTGAAAGTTGCTGACCTCTGTAGGCATTGAGTATCTTAGCAGTGAAACCAGAATAATGACACTTCCTCTGAGGGTCATGGTAAGGACTGGAGATATATATGAGAAGACCCTGTAACGGGGTCTGCCAGATAGTGGATACTCAGTAAATGATCATGCAACATAGTTTCATCCAGGGCTTGTGATCTATTTCTTGGGGCTTCCTCTCCCACCCTCACCACAACACCCCATCCAAATGTCAATATTCAAAGTGGCTCTCACTTGACTTTCAGGATTTGGAAGAAGTCAGCAGTCCAAATGGAGCTGGAGGCGCCGCACAGCAGTTTGTGAATCACTGGATGGGGCACAAGTGTGCAAAGAACAAGAAAAGAAGAGTTGCCATCATAGAACAAGCCTTTGTCACCCTTTCTGTTGAAAATTTCTCTAAGCCTTTGTCACCCTTTCTGTTGAAAATTTCTCTAAAGTGCTGAAACCCATATGCGGAATCCAAAGAAAGAACTAAATTCAAGTGTTTTATGAAGCGAGCGCTCCGTAGAGAAGTTGGCTCAGTTAAAAACTAGCTGTTCCTTATTTATCAGCAAACGACCAGCTGCAACAGGTCGGCTTGAAACCTCTTGCTACTTGACCTCATCAGCAACCACCCTGCAATAGGTCACCATTGCTTAATTAGACAAGGGAGTTTTCAAATGTAATCTCTTTGCACTCAGCAGGCCCTGGGTCAAATAGAATCTGACTAACCTGCAGCTTGTGTTTACACAGCTTCCAACAGTTCAAACATCCAAGGGAAGATCAGAAGCTTATCTTCCAGCCAGCAGGGGAGGGAGGGAAGGTGGAATTTGACAGAAGGTTGTAATCATCCACATTGGGGAACAAGAGGAAGGCCTGCTCATCTGTTTTTAAGCGTGTTAGGACAAGATATTACACTTCTAGAAACCCGGATGCAGAAGAAGGTGGGCAGATGCCATTCTTGTGATTTGATTAAGAAGGAAAGTAAAGATCTAACATAAGTCCAGGTCTGTTGGCTGGGCCTCCTCTCTGGGGAAGCAAGGGTGGAGGCGGGGGAGGCTGGCGGAGAGGACGAGCACGGTGGGATGTGCTGGCCAGCGCGTGGCAGCTGTGCACGGTGAATCTTATTCTAGCTCATGGCCATGTGTTCCAGCCCTTTTGGAAAATTACCTCCAAATAACAGATCACGAAAGAGCAACTCCGACAAGCCCTATAATTTAGTCCCAAGAGGAAATTCTTCATTCATCAAGTGTACAGGAGGCTAAATTAGTTCTATACCCACGTGGGCCCTGGTTGGCAATTTTATGTGAGGGTAAGCCCTACCTTGGGGAGGAGCCCAGCCAGAAGGGATGGCAGCCAAGGCCGGCCTGGTGCCCAGCTGGGTCAGACCACATATTGTGCCACGGATTGGGTAGAGTTCCTGGGGAATATCTCTGGGACTCAGTCTCTGTCACTATTTTTTTTTTTCAGATGCACATTTTTGGGGGTTTGTGGGCAATGAGTGAATCTGTTTCATCTCAGCCCTTGGTTGCTGGAGCATTCTTCATCAGGAGGCAGACTAGATTTGCCAGAAGCGCAAGATGGGATTGAAGCCAAATAGAGCCTTCAGAAGAATGCTTCAATTTCATTCTGTTATTCAACCAATAGACAAAATAATGACAAATACACATATATTACACACAGATTTTTTTTTCCTATTTGTTGGGGGTTTTTTTGTTGTTTTCCTCTTGTTCTGTGAATCTATTCGCAGCCTGGAGTCCAGCTCCACTGTTGGTCCTCCTGAAAAACAAAACAAAAGCACCTTAGAAGACATTTAGAAGATGGCTGTTTCAGAGGACATCTCTTTTCCTTTAGCCAACTCTTTATTTTTATGGACTTTGTTTTTTTCTTTTAATTGAGAGGTAGTTGAATTCCTCAACTGTCCTGAACATTTCAAGAAGTCTATAAATAAGCCAGAAGTTTTCCTTGTGCCTAATCAACAGGTTGCCTAAAACAAGATATTTTTTTACATTCCCTACATTTTAAGAATGATGTTGCTAAAATTGAGCTACATTCTGAAGTTAAAAATCTTGTTCCTCTTCTTAGAAATCTGATTCACTGCCTCCATCTAGGAATCTGAATAAAATGTCATGCTTCTCGTTTTGCTATCTTTTCAGCAATCTCAAAAGTGTCAACCTTGCTAGTATTTGCGAGACTTCCTTATGTTTAGATTTTATGAGCAGCCACTCTCCCTGTAAGTCAAAGTCAAATCTGTTTTGTGAATTCACTACACATTATAGGCAGGACACGTTTGAAAAGAAGGTTTACTAATTTGGGGAGAAAATGATTCTGCAGAAATAGAACAGATGCTTTCACAAATAGTAAAACAACAATTCAAAACTAAAATTAGAATTAAAGTACTACATATTATATATATCACTAAGTTCAAATAAGACTATGTGAATAGAGCTGGTTGATTGGTGCAGCTTTGTCAACCTATTTATTTCCTGTTTTCTGTTCCTAGATGCCCATAAAAACTGATGCTAGTGTTACATCTCTAAATTTGAACTCATAGAATGTAAAAATGGATCAGCTATTCAAAGAGCTCTGCTCTGCAAAAATATTCTCACTAGAGAAATTCTTTAAAATACACTGAAGAAATCCCTTTAAATGATGGAAATGCATTTATTATCAATTGAGCAAACTAATAAAGGTAGTTTAATATATACGCCTTCATTCAAGGTGTTCATGTCAAATGAGGCATTCCTGTAATCAAAGACTTACCTGCCTTCTAAATTTCAATTTATTTTTTTTCCTTGGGGGGCATGGACGAGATGGGGCCTCAGAACTTACTACGAACCATGTGTGGTCAGAGTAGAGAAGAGGATAAAGCTGAATTCATTGCTTATTCACCTGGGCACCCTGAACCTAGTATATATTTGATGATTCGTCATTTAAATGGCAACCAGAGGCAGGGCTGCTGGTTACATCTGTGGGATAAGGCAGGAATCCGAAGGTTTACAGAGTGTGTACAGTCTCCTGAGCCTAGGTAATGGCTTGGCTTTTGTTTGAAGTGCCATGACGAAGTACTGGAGGGTTTTAATTTGAGAAATGGCATGGTATGATTTAGAATTTTGGAAAATCACTCAGGCTGCTGTGCCAGAGTATACTGAAGGAGGACGTGGTAGAAAAGACAAGAGGCTACAGCAGCGGTGCAGTCAAGCAAAAATGGCACTGGCACAGGAACCATGGCAGTGAAAATAGGAGTCCATGTCTGTAGGATATACTTTATTTCAGTAACAAAGGTAACTTTTTGTTGATAAGCAGGATGTCACACATGAGGTGAAAAAGCATTCAAAGGCTTATGGTTTGAGAAGGACTGTTTGGTTCTTTTCTACCTACTTTATTCTGCCTATTACCCACTGACAGAAGAAAAGTTAACAAAATTACATTCATGGAGTCTTTCCCTTAGCGCTTATCAGTCTATATTGCAACAGAATTTCACAACCTGCAACATATTTCAAATAAGAATGGTATGTTTCTCTTAGGACAATAAAAGATCATGATTTATGTGGCTGTTCAAAATTTTCAAATAAACTTTGGCAGTCATCACAAGGCACAAGCAATTTCATTTCCCAGTGCATTCCTTTAAATGGCATTGTGTTGAGCAGGAGGAAAACCAAAATGATGCTGGCTCTGGCCATAAATTGTGGAAATTGGAAAATGGTCTTCATGTAAAACTGATCAACACTGAGCACAGAGGCCATGCCGTGAGAACCCGAGTGTGAAAGAAATGCGTGTATTGCCTGGTCTATGGGGCCCTGAGGCATCTCGATCCTCATGGAGTTTGTGGATGGGATGAGAAGGTGCTCTGCCACCTTTTGAAGTAGATATATATTTCCAAGATGCTTTATTTGTTGCCTGGCCACATGGAAAGCTCTCTAGAACAGTGTCGTCCCGTAGGAATGGGATGTGAACCACATATGTAAATTTACATTTTTCTAGTAGTCATCAAAAGTAAAAAAACAAGGTGAAATTAATTTTAATCAAGTATTATATTTAAACCAATGTGTCTGAAAAACAATCATTTCAACATCTGATAGATGTGAAAATTGTTAATGGCATATTTTACACTCTTTTTTCCATACTAACACTTTGAAATTTGATATACAACCATCTCAGTTAGACTAGTCACATTTCAAGTGGTCACTAGGCACAGGTGGCTAATGGCTTCTTATTAGATATCACCTCTCTAGAACATGTATAAATACATATAAGTAAATATAAATATGTATGTTTAGATATACATTAAACAACAATTTGCTCCTGTTAGCAATTTGCTCTCAAATATCCAAAAAGAAAATAACTGATGTCACATCATAAACCTGACATAAATAGTTCATAAATAGGCAGCTAATGACTGCTTAAAAGATTTGCAATAATGTAGCATAAGAATGGCAACCTTGACCATTTAGAAAACACAACCACATTTTAATAACTCACGGCTTCATTTGACCTTTTTTGCAGCTTCAACTCTTTGCTTTACTGCACTTGGAACCAAAAGGAGGGACACAGAAAAAAAAAAGAAAAATTAAAAGCTGATGTTTGTATTCCATTTTTTTTTAAAGGATGAATCTTCAAAGGGACAATAAAATTATCTCTAAAATATTTTTCAGAGCTCCTGTATGTCTATGTTTGGACTTACCTTTCCATGTGTAAATGATTAGAACAAGTCTGTCTCCAGGAAGAGAATCTGTGTGACAAGATTGCAGCTGGGTGTCAAGGGAAGCCTTTTGGTATTGCCAGGCTGCAGACAAGAAAATCATGGCCAGGAGTGTGAAATTATCCCTTTGGCACCACAGTGAAGGCAGACATGGTGTACACCTAAACAGTACACGCCTTCTGACACTGAGGTTCTAGATCAGCATCATTAGCATCATTGTTAGCTAGTGTGGTCCTGGGATGGGCATGACAACCAAAATCTTTGCAAGCCAAGAGGTTTTGTGAACTTCTCGTGCAAGGTGAGATGAAATGATGAGGCCAGTTTATTTTTGCAAAGGCAACCTAAACTTCACATTTACATTTACCGTTTATTGAAACTGCAGTAACTCTTGCCAACAATGGCTACATTTAAGTATGGAGAAAACACATGGAACCTTCTGAACTAACTCACCCTGGAAAGACAGAAAGAATGGTGTCACAGGGGTAGAAACTTCCTCAGAGTGGAGGACTAAGTCACGGATCTTTTCGATGACAAATCAGAACCTTTAGACTGGAGAGAGTCTTTTTTTCTAACAGTGTGACCTGGGAAAAGTCATTTTCTAGGAACACAGCTAAAGACTTCACTATTTTCCAGAGCCTGGAAGACCCTTATAGGGTAATAAAGAACTGACAATAAGTCAGAAGCATATTTTTGGCGTCCTCAGACTGGCAGGTAAATATGCGGATAGTAAGGACACAAAAATTGGGCACATTTTTGTTTCAAAACCAAACCAACATCTTAGTATATGAATGAATACATACATACATACATAGTATTTAGAGTAAGGCACCTGCCATGGTTTGGGGGCCTTTTTACTTTATTTTACTTCATTTATTTACTGTATTTTATAAGGAACTGGAGGTTTGCAGAGTAAAAGCTTGATATGGTAGCTAACTTACCTGAGTGGGGAGAGATTACTGTACACCCTCCCTTTTCCTGTGGAATCATACTTCGTGCTTTCAAAGGCTATAGGATGCCTTCTCCACTCATTTGTGCACTTCTTTAGATAGCTGTATCTATGTTCATGGCGGGTCGGGCTGAAGATTTCCTTCTTCTGCCCACCTCCATTCCCATGAAGGAAGCCACCAAGGCAGATGTACACATTTAGCCAGCATCTGAAGCATGCAGACAGGCCAAGAGACCACATTCTGCCTTGATGCAGAGATAAGGCAATGCATCCGTGCTTATCTTCAGTTCATCCTGTGGGAACTGAAAGGAGCATCGAGCCATGAGCCCAGCCAATTCCACAGCATCTTTTTCTAAACACTAAATCTTTTCATAAGGAAAAACTGATATATCAAAGAATCCTATTTTCAGTGAAGGAAGAAACAGATTGAAATAAAATGATTTTGAATCTGATGGCAAGTTTTGTTTGGCTTCCACTATCTGGGGCAACAGTCCACACTCTAAAATAATAAGCACTAAATAAAAGCATCTCCACTCACAGATACTCTTTGCAATGCATAACTAATAAACGATTCCTAAGGACACTGTCGGGACCATGACCTTGCATTAAGGGATTGCTTTGGGGAGGAGAAGTTGCACTTTAACAAGAATAAGGTTGCACTTATTTTGCCCTTTATTCTTTTATTTCCTTGGAATATCCATGGTAATAACATCACTAAGTCAGAAACTCTATTGATTGCTAATTGCAAGTCAGTTTGCCTGAATCTCTTCTGACTGATCATTCAATTTCTACTTGAACACTCTCACTGCCTCTCTACATAGTTTGGATTTTTTTTTTCCTTCATGGAGAGCTCTATTCATTAGTGAGTTTTAACTTACGTTGAGTCAAATTGTTTCTACTTATATATCCGCTGGGCTTAGTTCTTGGAAAATGACGTACAAAGATAATCCCTCATTCTAGACTCTTGAGGAGAGCTATAGCAGACAGAGAACAAACATATAACATGATTCCAGCACTTAAGAAAGATGCAAGCAAAGGAGAGAGGCAGAATTAACAACTAATGAAAAGTTAGCTACTGAAAGGGGCTTATAGCTCTGTGTGCAATAGAATTGAGTCCACAAAAGACGGAAAAGGTAGGGAAGATTGCATGGAGAAGGACCAGCCTAGATAAGCAGAAGTGAAATAGAGAACCTCCCCAGATGGGGCAGAAGGAAGAGCAGGGAGGCAAGACAATTGCAGAGATTTGGATAAACCTCGGGTCAAACACAAAAGAACACTTGGTAGACATCTGTGATACAGATAAGACGTTTTTCACGAGTGGAGTGATGTGCACAGCATTTTTGATATCTGGCAGGTCTAAATCATTTTAGCAATGATGTTTCTTGAAAATACAAATTTAATACAAGTATCGTACATTTAATTCTGTTTATTTTCAATTAGCTTTATGCTTGCTTTGGACAGTTGTACAGCACATACGTCAATTTACGTCAAATTTCAAAATTCTATGTATGTCTGCAAAACTTCAGTTTGTGTCTTTTCTTATCCAAGCATATATTTAAAATGTTTTTAACATTTTTGCTCCTTCAATGCCTGTCAGCAGTAGGGTACCTAAATTTCTCATTTTATTGTAAACTTTTGCGGAATCCTGTTCACATGCACCAGTGGGGTAAAAAAGTTGTAGCCAATCTGTTTCTGATTTAAAAGGAAGGCTTGCTTTAGCCTCAAGCCCAGCCTTTCTAACTGACATGGCAGCAGCTACAATAGCCGCAAACATACAATAGTGCTGCATTTTTTCTGCTATGTCCAAAAGAATGTTGAAGATCTCTCTAAAAATTTACTTTTCAGCTTATCTCCCATTTCTCCTTTCAAACTCAAACGGCCAATAACATCTCAAGGAGGTTGGCAGACATACAAATGCTTACATTAAGGAAATAGTACAAAATTGAAATCAAACTTTTGGATCTCACAGGATTTTGGCAACTTGGGTATAATTGAGTAGGCCCGGGAGTGAATAGGCCTAGATTTGAATTCCAGTTCTGCCACTCATTAGGTTACAGGAACTTGGGCAAGCCAGTTCTGAGGGCCAGTTTCCTGATCTGTAAAGTGCAGACAATCGTGGCGAGGATTAAATAAAACATTTGTATTAGAAAATGATCCTACAGAGTGCCTGGCACATCGTAGTCATTCCAGGAAAACCTTAGTTCCTTTATTCATTTGTTCACTCACACATCTCCACTAATATAAATAAAATAGACACCTAGTTCTTTCTAAAGTCTTTGGGTCCAAATAAAACTGAAGAAGCAGAATCAGAATTTATGTGGAAACTGTGTGTGGAAAAAACGGCAATGGATGTTTGTGACATACTTTGCTTCTGACTTCCTATCAAATGATGAAGCCATTTGTGCTAGCTTCAGTCTTTTAAGCAAGGCTGCCATATGTTTTGTTCTAATATTGATATTTGGAGTTGAGGACGAAATCCTGGCTGTCTTCCGAGGAGAATTTTGGGCAATCCAATGGCAAGGCGTAAGAAAAGGCTGGCATTGAGTCTCTCTTGTGGAAGAGGTTGACCATATTTCTAAGAGAATGTTGTTAAGTATGGTTGCCCGGAGGCAAAGAATTTAATTCCTTAACCATTTCATTTACTTTTTGCAAGTCAGATTTACCATGCAAATGCTAGAAAATAAATAGATTGTTTTCCCTCATATATGATACAGTGTTCTACTTAACATCCAACTCTAAATGTAATTTTACTTTTCTGTTGCTATTTCAAAAATTTCAGAGACGTGTTGTCTTATGATCTCAAATCTGATCTATCCTCCAATTTCTGGTCTTTAAATTACATTAGCTGTTCTTCAGAAATGGTTCCCAATGGCTTTACCCTTATTCTTTTACTATCTACTGAAGAGCCCAGTTCTAAAATCATCTCAAAAGTCTTACATCCAAGGAAGTTTGCAGAACATATCCATAAATAGCCTTTAGTTTAAGATTTTAACACTCAAAATATTATGATATTTCAAATTTTTTTATATGTCCTTGGGCCTAATAAATAAATATATATATATGCAAACATTCACACACAACTTTTACATAAATCTATTTCACATTCACACATTTAACATTATGTAGTTTTAGAAATTAAACAAAAAATTAATAAAACTCAGAAACCTTGAAGTAATTTGTGTAGCCTTGTATGTCTTCAAACTTTAGCTCCCGAAACCTTAAATGACTGTTTTTATTTTTCCTTTAAATGAAAAAAGCTAAAGAACTATCTATCATGTTTTTCTTTCCTAGACTAATACAGCCACTCGAGATGTAGGAACAGGCTTTTGAGTGGCCAGTACGAATAAAGGACTACAGAAATCTTCCCCATAAACAATCCTTTGTGAGTCTATGTCCACAACTCCCAGAAGTTAGGAATGAACTTTATCTCAGCCAGGCTGATGATGATAAGATTTCAAAAAGAAGGAAAGACTGACCACCCACAGCCCTGCTGTCTCCAGAGCAGATCTAGCCAGACTTGCAAATACCACTATCACAGGACAAGTAACATCTCCAAACTGACTGTCCTGTTGATTGGCAGGCCTTCAGGGAGTTCTATCTAATTGTCTAAGAACAGGAAGGAAAGGAAAGTACACACTTATTTTCATTTAAATACAGACAGTTTTTACCTTTGAGCCTGGAGCCGGGGTAGGGAAGCACAGATTTACACACAGTTTTTTCTTGGAGCCAATATGCCCCAAGTGGAATATCTCTTGCGATTTGATTTTTTTTCTTTTAAAGATTGCCTGAGAGATACTCAACTAGGACCTCCCCTTGGAAAACCACCTGGGAGCTGAAGAGACATGTCTTCGAATGCATGAACACTGCCAAAGGTGACAGGGTGGCAGCTACAGCCCAGGAAGTGAATCACTGCCTTTATTGGTTTCTAATTTGTCAGCAGAGGGAAAGCATCAAAAATAACCTACAAAAAGGCATCAATAAATAACCTATCATCCGTGTCTGGGACCCTGGTTCCTAGCTGCCTCCATCTCTCCCATCTCCACAAATAAATGAATCAATAGTTGAAAAATTCCAAATATCTCAGATCAAGTTAAATTGGATATTAAACCATCTTAGTCTCATTGTATGTGGCAAAAGGAAGCCATCCAAAAGAACATGCTGGCATTAAGAGAAGTGAGAAGTTTGAGGGACCCACCACACTCTCACAAAATAATCCTGTGAATTAAGAATACGTTATGCTCCAGCACAGCACACATGTAAAAAGGAAATTTAGCTGCTGAAAAACAGACACTCTCCTCTGCCATTGATCATTTTGCTGGAAGGACACGTACTTTGTGGTTAGTAAATAGCACCTTTTTAGTTTTATAAATATGTTTAATTACCTGCCAGTAAAGTATGATGAAACGTTCATCACTTAACCCTCGAAAAGCATCTAAAATCACCAAAGATTTAATAAATCATTGTCAAAATACTCACACATCCAACAAAAGTAATCCAGAAAATTGCATTGGCACCTTCTCAGGCAAAATAATATTTAGGAGATTTATTCTTACATGGCTATGTTGTGTGCTGTGCTCAAAATGTTCCAGATTTTACCTCTTTACCATTTAGATTCATAGATTCTATTTTTACCTTCTCCAAGTTTCCTGGATGACTGAAGCCCTTACAGTCTTCAGTTAGTCATATCCCACACTCCACTAATTCTCAGATGCTGGAATGATGACAATGATTGAGATCATGATGAACTTCTGAGACTGAAGTCCTGTCTTTATCAATGAACACATAATCACTATTTCATGAGTCACCCCAAATTACCTCTTGCATTTAATGGCAGAGAGTCCAGAGGGCAGACTTTAGAGCAGCCGTTTTTGAGTTACTGACATAGGGAGTGGGAAGATTGTGAGTTGTTTTGACTGTGTCACTCATTTAGAGCTCACTTCCCACATAGGTTACAAATCTATTCTATCCTCCTAAAGCAGTTGGTTAAAATTAAGATGGATAATCCTCTAACTCATCATATGAGGGAGTCATCATTTGCAAGATCTTGGAAAGTCCCATGTTAAGTTCCACTGAAAGCCACAGTTCCCATCTGAAGCTCAAAACAAGACAGGGGCCATGTAAACAATTTATGCGTCAACCAGAGGTGATGAGAATAGAGTACAATTATCCTCTTCATCCTGCTTCACCAGGCACAGCTGCAAATGTCAACATCCAACTCATTTCCAGCCTCCATGGACTACATCTCTTTCTAATCTGAGTTTCCTTTTCACTCTTTGGAGATGAGCCAGCACGCTTCTTGGTGAGACCCACTTTATATGGCCTACCGTTGCAGTACAAGGATTCATAAATGCCCAAGGGTCACGTCACATCTCTCAAGTGACAACATTCATGGTTCTGTTTATGACGCTGGTGATTGCTAACCCCCATACCTCTGTTTCATCATACACCAAGACAACAATGCCTTTGGTCTAAAGACAAAAGGATGGAAAATCGCTGAGAGAAAAAAACATTGGCTTACAAAGGAAGTCCCATGCTACTATCAAAGAAATTATAAAAAGATCAAAGTTGTTCTCAGAAACAGAAGGACAAGGAGTTCCCAGTGTACTTCTTTCTCTCACCATATTGTAGTTAGAGGAAAGAGTAGAATAGAATATTCTGGCGCTATAGAATCGTAGTTGTTGTTCTAAAATTACTGTGTCGAACTACTCATGTAAGTGTCTCCCTTTCCATAATTTAACAATGCAGAATAATTAAGAAAAGAAAATATATATATATACATATACACACACATTGTATTACAAATTAAGGCTAGAAACATTAAAATTAGTTAGCAGTTATAGTTAGTTCTACAAGATTGTTTAATGTTGAGTTGGCATTTCTATATTATATTTCAATCACTATATTCTACATTATTATATTATTCTATGTTACTGTATCTATTTACTATTCATATATTACTATATTTCATAGTACAATATAGAATATGACAACCTACCATATTACTAAACGTATATTACATTCTATGGTATATTTTATTACTGTATTACTGCTTCTTCCTCTTGCGTGAGTTTAAAAGAGGAACTTCAGAAGTGAAGAGACCATTCTGACGTATAAATGACCAGACACTTTTATTCTGCTCACTGCAAGAAGCCAGCAGACACTGTACAGCTAAAGGCGTTCCTGAAGAGGATTCAGAATAAAACTTTTCTGATGTCATCTTCAAAGTCAAAACATTATAATTTCCCCATCATCCTTTTATTGGAGTCTTTATAATATCAACGACTATTTAACATGTGACTTCTCTGCATGGGACATTTCGAGAACTACTACTGGGCAAATTCTAAGCCCATGGCACCCACCTCCAATTCCACTAGTGACAAAACATTGAAAAGTGAAGTAACTTGAAAGTTTCAGTAGCTTGGCGCGGCCACATTAGTCCTGACCTGACCTGAGAGCCTAGGAATTGGGGTGAAACATAGTAATTGGTAGACTATTATTGGTGAGCTACTGTCTCAGAAGGGGCTAACATTGGATTTAAACTATAGAATCGGCAGTGCTATTGAATTGCAGCCCACAGTAGGAAACCTAGTGTGTCAGAAACTATTTTGAGTAAAGGAACAACCGTATATTAAGGTCAGTTGACACTTTCACATTTAAGGTGGCTATTGAACACAGGCATTTCTCTCCTCTCCCTCCCAAAACCCCACAGGAAAAAAAAAAATAAAAAGAATAAATTTAAGGCAACAGTGGAAAACTGAGAGGGTTACATCAGCCAGCTCAAACAACGAGAAGTGTCCAGAAGAGACAAAGCAGATGTGGAGCCAAAAATCATGAAGAAACCACAGCACAGCACAGGCTTAGACAGAATTGTTTTTTAAAACAGTAAAAGCTCTTGCTAGAACTTCACCTTAACCTGATACTGAAGCTTCAGAAGCAGACTGTGATAAGGAGTGGTGGAGTATGGTAGTGGACACCAGGGCAGCCTGGCCCCCAAGGGAGCTGATGACCAAGACAACTGCCCTCAGCCAAAAGCCGAAACACAGCCTTTCTGAATAAAGTTGGGGATCTGCCCAGCAGGAATGCCAGAGATACAGTCTACTAGGGCTGAGAGAGGGAACCAGCACCGCAGGCAAGGTTCTGTCCCTACAAAGGACAAGAAGACTCTCCCCCTGACACTCCATAAGGCAAGCTCTCCCTCCGCCCAAAGGGGAGCCCACCTTGCAACATACCCGCTTCCCATCTGCCTCCCTTCCGCTCCACCTGCCTCTCTTCAAAGCCAGAGAACTTGTAATTACCCTCGGAGTACAATTTTTTCCCATTCGTGTCACATATACCTACTTGTTACTGATATTGACAAATTAAACCATCATTTGCAAGTGTAAATTGATGCGCCAGAATGATCAACTGAAGAAATCAGTATGCAAGAGAGACACAAACTGAACAAACGAACTAACTCGAGAGAAAGATAATCTCGAGCATAGAAGATAACCATAAAGAATGCAATTAGTGTCTTCAGATCAATAATAGTCTATATCGTGGAAACAGGTTTGTGCCTCAGGGCCAAGGATCTGTATTTAAGAATGATTCTCAAGAATTTCTTATGTACGTTGACATTTACAAACCATAGTCTCAGGTCATCTTTAAAATCCTCCCAAGGTGAGGACCCACGATTTTATTTCAAGTGTAATTCCCTATACTTCTCATAGGATACAAACATCTACTGATATTTCACAAACAAAAGAAATTAAAATATTCTGAAATTGTGAGAAATCACAAATGATTCAATGTCCCATGGAATGTTGAGCCCAAACAGATTTAAGGGTCAGTGGTGTGGAGAGTGCCTTGCTGTAAACATGTTCAGTCTTTGGATCATTTTTTGTTGTTTCTTTTGTTTTCTTTTTTAATTTGTTTAATTTTTTTTGGTGAGGAAGATTGGCCCTGAGCTAACATTTGTTGCTGATCTTCCTCTTTTTGCTTGAGGGAGAATGTTGCTGAGCTAACCTCTGTGCCAATCTTCCTCTACTTCATGTGGGATGCTGCCACAGTGTGGCTTGACAAGCGGTGGTTGGTCTGCACCTAGCACCCAAACCTGTGAACCCCGGGATGCCGAAGTGGAGTGCACGAACTTAACCACAATGCCACCAGGCCAGCCCCCTATCATTGTTTCTGTGTATGGTCTTCCTACTGAGATGGCGGGGAAAACTAGGGTAAAGGACTACAGTACTTGAAAAATACTTGGCCAGGGGTTAGCACTCAACAGAGTACTTGTGAATACTATATGGGAGCACATCACACATAATGCTTTATCTCAACACTTGATTTATTAGGCTAAAGTATCTTTTAAACAATGCTAGCCTCTATAGCACGAAGAGCCTAAGGCTAGCTGGGACAACTGTTAGAACAGTCAACATAGAAGAACTGTTTGAGAAAAGCCAGCTTCCAAATGGGGATTTTCATCTGTGTATTGTATTCACTTTAATCCTCTAAGTATTTTCAGTTTCCTATGAAAGAATTGAAATTTCCTGAACAACAATACTGCCAAGAGTTATTATCTTTTTCACTTACCTTCAAAGAGTCTTTCTCGATTAAAATGGCTTATATCAAATCTGAGCATTAGTAAGATTAGATGCAGCTCTCCAGACATCCACCTAATTGGAAAGAATAGTCCAGAAAGAATATACAGACTTCCATAGTCACATAGTGTGTATGGTACAGGTTAACCCTGGGAAGAAAGCTAATGGAAAATCAGTGGAATAAAACAGCTTTCCAAACTTTTATTTTTATGAAGATGTATTTTCCCTAGCCTTTTGGTACACATGTATGCAGATAGTTTTTGCATTAAAAAAGTGCTTTACTAGGAAAGATGTTTCTGTGTTTTATTTCATTGATTTTTTTGCTTCATTTCCAGGCCATTCATATTGAGCTCACTTCTCTCATGCTATAAGGTCCTTGTGTTGGAGTCTGTGCATATCATTTGTTCTCATCACTTAGCAACATCTGGGAAATTCACTTCTTTCAATGAGCATTTAGTTATTCATTTATTCAACAAGAACTTATAGAGTGTCTCCTCTTCGTCAGGCAGTGTTCAAGAAGTTAGAAATACAAAGTTCCTTCAAGGCTTTCTGGACCCAGGCCTTCCTTCCATCTGAAACGTTTGGGGGGTTGGTGCACAGAAGCCTTGCACATGGCGGTGGTGAGTTTTGCCATTCTGTTTTGATGAAACATCAGTGAGGAAGAATCATGACTCTCCTTCCACAACTTTTAGAGTTGATTTAATGTCCCTCTTCTCACAACTCCTTAAATCATAAAACTAATTTATCTGAGAACCAAGGGATGTGGCCTTTCCAGTCTCCCTTCCTAATGGGTTTATACGTTAACTGTCAGACTGGATGTTGGGGTGACAAACATCCGGGTCTCAAATGTTAAGATTCTGTATGGCTCTTCTTATCCGCTAAAAGGAGGAGTCATCTTTTTAATGTATTTCCAAACAGAGAAAAAGAGAATAGAAGGAGAAAGACTCATTTGCCTCTTTCCCTTTTCTCTAATGGGTTTAAAATTGTGGTTGTGACATTGGCTCAGTGGCCAAGCAAGAGGCAGAGGTCACAGGAGAGGATGAACCTGCCTACCACTGGGAAAGGAAGAAGAATGACCCAGGAGGGCGTGTGTGCCTGGTATTTGTAACCACTCAGCCTCAGGTAATGCTCCTGACCCTGCTTTCCCAAGCCCTCCCCATTCGGTAGCGGGGAATTTTCCACTATGGAATTAGGACACTGTCCTGGCTCCTGACTCTTCACAGCCTGAATCATTTCCTACATTGACAGGGGCTGGGCCCCCACCTTGAGCCATAAGGTCTGGAGGTTAGTTTAGCAATGAGCTAATTCTTTCCTAAGGAATCCTCACACCTCACAGTGAGTGAGTACACTACACAAATATAACAAAATGAGGAGAGATACACTCAACGTTTCCCTTATACCAAAACCTAACTGGTTATATCTACCCTGTGTATTGATATTTGGCATGACCAGACCTATCCACTCAACTCCCCTCAGCCAAGGGGACTCCTAGAACTGGGAGAACACTGACTTACTTCCCCAAACTGCTCCCATACAATCCCATGGATTTTATTCTTCACTATTAGGATTACCTTACTGATGGAAATATTTTACACAGTAGTTTAAAAAGGTTGCTGCTGTTGTGAGCCACCGTGAAAGTTTTTATGTTGAAATATTGGTATCATCTCATCCTCTGAGAGAAATGAAATGAAATGAATGAAATGATTCAAATGAAATGCATGCACAAAATCTAGAATTACATATCACATTAAAACTGGAAGAAATGTTTGAGATAACCACTACCAACTAACATGATTACAAGTGGGGAAAATGAGGAGCAGAGCAGAGGTGGGACTTAGGAAGAGTCCTAAGCTAGTTGCACCTAAATTTTCTCACTTTGTCATCTCTCAGAAGCCATGGAAAACATGATTTAATTATCTTGCTTGAGGATCCCATTTTGTTAACAGGGCTTTCGTGTTACCTACAGTAACTTATTATGAATAGTCCTTTTTTACATTTTGAAAGAAAAAAAAGGTGAAGTTTTATGGTTTTTGAGGTGAGCTCATGCCAAAGTTAAGGGAGAGAATCCTTGGTTAACTTACCAATGAAAAAAACAATCACTACAACTATTTAAGTAAAACTGGGAGTAGATCTAGCATTATAGCGCCAGCTTGAAGGCCCCGCCCCCCCTCCTTGCTTGAGACAATAGGGATGTCAATAAGAAAATAGAGGCACTGAGGGGCAGTTTCCAGCACTAGTGGAGAGAAAGCTGAACTGATGTGATTAAAAGTTGCAATGTAAGACTCTAAGGTCCACAAGCATAGCCTCCAATAGGTAACTCCACAGATAAAAGAATGAATTTTCAATTGCAGAAGGGGAAGTTGCGTGTATGAAAAGGAATAGTCTATCTTGTTAGACTGGTTGGTTAGACCTGTAGGTGTCCTGCTAGCTAGGAGAAAAGCAGAGAGGATCGCTGGCCAAAGCTCTCTCTGGGGAGATGAAGGAGAAGGGGCCACGTGACCTAGGAATTCTTCTAGCGGCTGCCACTGACTAGATAGAAACAAACAAACAAAAAACCCAGAAAGCAACAACCAGAGAAAAAGATAAAGGGCGGAGAGGGGGTTAAGGATGTGGAAAGAAAAAATATGACAAAAAGTACATTTATCTCCCTGACTCCTAGCCAAGATTTCTCATGCCAAAATCAGCTGCTTGAAACTTTCTTATTCGTCAAGAGCAGATTTGAATGAAACACATGGAATGGAGGCAGACTGAATCAGAGTCTGAAACTTCTTCCTGAAGTGTCTTCATTGTAGATTGTCCCAGCCTCTCGAGGCAGGACTGAAGATAACAAACAAGTTTGCTCAAAATGATTCCTTTCTGAAAGTGTCCAATCTTGAAACTTACTTGAAAAACTGTGCTTTAAATCTTGATAATATCCTGAGACAATTAGCTCTTCTGTATATATCACCTCCCCCGAATTGGAAAAGCCTTGGGAGATAAGCTGCTGAATCTTTTATTACTCCTCCAGGCCTCTTGGGATTCCTTAGATTGGCAGCGATATGAGCAAAATGGATAATATGTTCTACCTTTTGAGACTGATATCTCTCTCCAGGACACCTCACTATCAGTGGGTACCCTGCTAAGATCAAAGGCATTCCCCAAAGCAATAGAACAGGAATATTTATTTTGTCACTGTTAGTTAAAAAGGTGGGAGTGACACTCCAGGCCTTTCACTCTAGGAAATCAGCCTCATTAGGAATCTAACCACCAATACAGAGCATTCATTTTTGCACTGGTATGAAAAAATATCTTATGTCTGCAAACAGCAAGAGCTGAAAAGAACTTCAAGGGGTATTCAGTTGAGATCAATTTGAGCTGCTAAGAAGCAAAATTCACAAATGTATGCTGTTTATAAACAGCTGACACTATTTTGATTTGCTTTCCTTCACACTTTGAATCCTTGTTTACTCAGGAGAAATCATCTCCTCTGAGATGATATCGAGAAATTGTGAGTACTAGGAATTCAAGCATAGCTTTGTATGAGGTAAAATAACAGTAATGATAATATTAATAATTATTATTATCATCAAAATGTTCAAAATGAAGACATGTTTCATAAAAGGTCGGTTTGAAAGGCTGTTTGCTTACACCGTTTGTATTTTAGCCTTTATCTTAGAGACAGATATACAGAAAGTAGGAACGGACCATTACCAACCGCTCTGAAAGTTGTTTAGTCAACAACATACTTACCACCACGTGGAGGATGGGCTTCTCTGGGGATTTCTTCCTCCCTAATTTTTAATCTACTTATCCATGTGGATCAAATCAGTCAGCCGAGAACATCCACGTTTCGGCGAGCTTGGGTGCCATGCTTAAGAAATCACAAAATGAGATGTCAGGGGCTGATATACCAGGTTTGATCATATTTAGGGTAAAAAATTAAGTGTTCAGATTTATTGCCTGACAATAATGTATTCAGACATTTAGAGAGTAGGCAAAAATAAGTAAACAGTTGCATAAGTAAGTGATCTTTTTCTTTCCTTTATCTTTTGGTTGGATTTGCAAGAGTGACTTATGAGTTGGGTGTGGCAAGCTCAGCCTTTGCTAATTAGAAAATCTGCAGCTTCTTGCAGGCGACACAGGAGGGGGGAAAGGCTTGGTGAATGGTGTGTGGGCTGAATTTCAAACATCACCCATCCCATTGACTGGGTATCCTAGTACAGCGGCACAACTGTATGCAATGCTCCTGCTTAAGAAGATATTAAAATTACTCAGGATGTCCATCAGATATCTGCAGGGATTTTTCAAGACATTTCTTAGCCAAGTATGGGTGTGCTTGCTTCATAGAACACTAGTGGGAGTTAATAAGAAAGAGAATACACTAGGGAGAAATTTTATTATCATAGAACATATAAGTAAGGCATTCCAAGTTTTACTAACCTGTTGATTTTTGGAAACTATTTCCAAAAAGAGTTTTTCCTTTTCTGTGTGGCTCCACTAAACTAAAGGTGATAGGGAGTTTTAATGAAAACAATGAATTATTTAGGAAATGACTTGACAGGATTATCAAATAGGCATTCCACTCTACCAAACAAAAAGATAAAAATGACTGACAATATATATAACATACACGGCTTGTATTTTTCCTACGAGATGGCAAAGTGGACAGAGTTTGTCTTAGGGGAGTACAAGGTTTCTTTAAGAAACCTGGAATTTAATATGGGCATCAAGAAACATGGCAGTAGGTGTTTTATACTGTTTTGACTCCCTAAAGGAAGAAAATACAACGGGGCTCCAGCCATGGATTTCACATCCTGTCATCGGCGTCATTTCCTTGGACTGTCTCAATATAGATTCCACTTTTTAAGAAGGCAAGCTGAGACTTTTTTTTCCATTACTCTCGGCTGGGATCTGGATTTAGTCAAACTGGCCACTGTCACGTCACTACTTATGTCTAATTAGAACCACCTGTGAGAATTTTGTGTCAAAAAGAAAGAGAATGAAAGCTAATGTTCATGATGATTACAAGATTTAATCTCAAAGCTCATTTCACTTGTTTTAGGCCTGATAATAAGACTTCCAAACACCTCTCACATTTTTAAAAGTGATTCTCTTTGGATTTTGGCCAAAAGGGTTCCTGTGTTTTATATATATATATATATATATATATATATGTATATATACATAAACATACATATATATTTACATATAGGGAGGGAGGAAAGCAAAGAGAGAAGGAAGGAAAGAGGGAGGGAGAGAAAGTCTTCTTAAAGAGACCCTTCACACCGCTTTAAGGAAAAAGTGTACAATATCGAAATCTGAGTTGGAATGAAAAAGTATGGCTTGATTGGCTGTTGTTTAGAATGGTACAGAGGGAGCCCAACTGACACCTTGTCAAAGAAACAGCGTCACAAGTGTTCACTCTCCTCCCACCCATTTTCCTTCCAATCACATTTTCAACATTTTCCTAAGGAGAATTCTTTCCAGTCTTAAGCTCACTAACTTTGGTCTTATCACAACAGTATAAACAGTTTTGGAAATTTTGAGGGGAGAAAAAAAAAAATTATGTCAAGCCAGGATAGAATTATGAAACCAGAAGGGGGGAGAAAAAAGCTTGTGTTTTTTCCATTTTCTGTCATCAACTGTAAAATGTCAAACCCTTCAAATGCCTGGTTCTAAGTATGAAAAAGTCAACTTTGGGGAAACAAATGAAGCCCTCTGTGAATGAAAACAATGCCACTTGTTATGAATAGTATAAACACTTACAACTGGACTTTTTGTTACAATGCTATGTCACAAAGAAAATTTTTACATTGTCTTTGAAAAAAGCACATACTGATTTTTAAAACTCCATGAACTTAAAATCTGAGACTAAGCTCCATAAAATAAATGTATATAAACTTTTCATATATCCTATTTTTTCCTTCTCTTCATTTTACAAACTGAACCATATTCAATGTCTAAACTGAGAAAATGAAATGTTCTGAAAGGAAAAACACAATCTAAGCCTCTCGACCCCCCAAAAAAGCAGCACATTTACTCTAACAGTATAAACCCACTCAATTAGCACAAAGTAATTTGCACTAGAGTTTTCTATAACTTCTCTTAGAGACAATGGCGAAACTGTCATCAATCATCAGGGAAATGAGTAGACATCATCAGATGTCTTTATTTCACCCTCAACTTCTCAAGGTCCTTGACTTCCCTTTATAATTACTATGTCAGCCTCAAACTCCATGCTTTCTAATCAGTGGCCCCAAGGAGGGAAGTTGCCTCCTGAAGCTGATCAAGAAATGGAAGCTGACACTAATAGCACTGGGATTTGCACACTCTGGTTGCAAAAATGCAGATGAAATTCTGGCTGTGGATTATAACTAAGTTAAGAGTCCCATTAGAAATTGTAAACATCCTTGCTATCTGGGTTCCCTTCAAGACTGCTGAAGCTCTTTTTAGAAGAGGCAGTGAAGGACTTAAATGAGCATTAAACCGAAGGCAGAGCTGGGTGGGAATCCTGCTTCTGCTTTTGACTAGCTGAGAACTTGGTGAACCAAGTTTCATGGCTTCTCCTAGACTTGGTTCACTCATCTGCAGAATGGGCTTGAGCATTCCCACTTCAAAGAGCTATGCAGGTTGAATATGAACATTAATGCAAAAATATTTGAGTAAATTGTGAAAAGCTACATGGATATGAGGAACTGTTTGAATTTTTTGTCTTAGATGCTCTCTTGCATCTAACTCATCTCGCCGCATACACATCCAATATTAGAGGAGAATGGACAGAAAATTTCTATATCTACCTGGTACCTAGGTCCCTTCTCCTTCTCTGCATGATACCATTTGCTCTTTTTGTCCCTAGGACCCTCCTTTAAGTTGGATGAGGGGCCTGTCCCCACCCACTTCTTTTCCCATAACCCACAAAATACAAGAAATAACGCTCAGTGTATAGCCCATTCCTGAAGACATGGCACCCTGCCCTCAAGTTCACTGTTGTGTATTATATTCCAACTCATCAATATACTTTCATTACTTTCCTTTAGACCTTCTTTCTTTATTTTTCTCTTCTCTCTCTTTAAACTTCTGGGGACACGAAATTCATACTTGTTCTTTCTTTAAAAATCTTTCCTTATGTTTACCCACCTGTTTCTGTTTTGTTTTTTTGTCTTTTTGTTTTTATTGGTGTGGGAGATTGGCCCCGAGCTAACATCTGTTGCCAGTCTTCGTCTTTTTACATGAAGAAGATTGTCACTGAGGTACCATCTGTGCCAATCTGCCTCTATTTTTGTATGTGGGATGTGGCCACATCATGAGCAGTGCGTAGGTCCATGCCTGGGATCTGAACCTGTGAACCCTGGGCTGCTGAAGCAGAGCATGTGAACTTAACCACTATGCCACCGGCTCGGCCCCCCACCTGTTTCTTATATTTGAATTTTTATTTATAGAACAAACTGACAAATATAAAGGGCTTCCCAAAGTCTTACATGACATCAAAAACCAAAGTCATTGTCAATAGCTGAAGAAAGATTATTTAAAAAACATTTAACCTAGGTCTTGAGAAAGCGTATTTTTTTCCAAGTGCATCCCCTTAATGACCATGAGCAGTTATTAATAATCTCCAGCTGACCCACATTTAACTAAAACCTGTGAAAGAGACAGTAGAAGGTCTTACCTTCAAGGAGCTTATAAGCAAGTTGGAGAGCGAAAGAGGATCCATCCATTTGCAGTGGTAATTTTGGCACTGTGTACCTCGTGTTTTGGTACCTTCCTGTTAACTCTTTTCTCATAAGGAGCATCCATTCCTGCAAACACACATGGCTGTGTGATGAAAACAGATGGCTCAGATCCTAGATAATATCCAGAATGGATAATGCAGGAATACTGAACAATGGCATTCTAAAAGTCCACTTTTAGACAAAATTGGCCCCTTAAAGAGATGTGAGATGAATATTAGAAAAGGCAGCTTCACCAAATATCATCAAATAACAGAACAGTCATCTCTGTGGGTGGGAATAGGGGGTGGGGTGGCAGTGAGCTGTGGGGATTGTCTAAACATCCTATTGCAAGCTGTCCACACCTAGATGTGCCTTCTTAGATGGCTTCTACGGTTTTGAAGTCATGAAAATTCCCTTTCCTTGGGCCTTTCGTCAGTTTGGGAATCATGAAATTTTCCTGCATAGGATGCTTATTCAGGTTTTTATATCTGCCTACCTATTTTATTACCTTTTATATTGCATGTGAGGCTGGATCAGGTTGCAGCAGAACAAAGTTAATTACAACTTTCATGGCCTAAATATAGCATAATGACAGAGTGCCATTCAGGGGTAGCACTGAGCTGAGAAATCTTTTGGCAGGCCATGACAGAGGTTATTCAGCCTGATGGGGATAGCTCCAGGGGCTGACTGACTGCAGAACTATAAGTTACCCCAAAGCTGTGAGCAGATCACCGAACAATCAACTTGACTTTGGAAGGAAAGTTAGTCTCTTGTCCACTTTGCTTGTTTCATGTTGACCTTTCATTTTAGAGAATAAACTGCAAATGTACAAAAGCTGATATTTGATATAGAGGGTCAACGTTAATTTCAGGGATTAAGAAGCTCTGGAGAGGTGGAAGAATTAATAGAACCAAAGGATTTAGAAGAGAATATTCCTGGGGAGGCCAATTAAAATCATTTCCCAAACAGCATAACTGTCCTAATTGCCACCAGAAGATAATTTGTCATTGGGTTTAGTTACTAAAGATGCCCTCTTTCCACATCTCTTCCCTCATGTGACTGTCTTTATTCATTTGTGTGTTTTGGTGCCTTTTCTTACAGTTGCTACCTTTAGTTGCATGGGTATACATATGTCACTTGTTTCTAATACACCAGCATATCTCCCACGTGTGGGAATTTTTATGGTATTAGATATATGTCCAGTAGTTGGTGATGTTGATCCTTTTACAGCCTTTATGTCAAACTCAGAAACAGTCTTGTTCCCCTCGAGATGCATCTGCCATTGGCAGTTTCATTTCGCTAAGAATGTCTGACTTTAGTTACTTCAGTTGTCTCACATTCTCCTCGCCGTTCATTCTGCTGTTCGACTCTCCCTAGAATTTCGTAGTCATGCTTTGTATTAATGCTTGTTAATAGCATTTAATGAGAACCTTTCAAAGACTCTGAGTGAACAGAGGAAACAAAGGACATGCCCAGTGCTGTCACCAGAATTCCACCTCCCACCCCAGGGACGAAGCCGGTTCCAGGCCTTTGAACTCGAGACAAAACACGGACAGTTTCTTACTAACCACTCTGCCTTCCCTTGTGAAAAGGGCTTGAGGAGGCCTGGCCTACCACACGCAGCATGGGAAAAAGGCATAGAAATTTTACAAAGAGAAGTTAGTTACAGGCATTATTATTGGATGAGACCAGTCAGAATCCCTCATGCCAAGCCACCATGCTCTTTGGGGAAACAAAGAAAGCTTACATTTAGAAGAGGAAGAGGAAGGACATTTCTGATGACATCTCACCTGATCTGTGCCTCGATGTGAAAGTGCCTTGAAAAATTTATAATGATTTCTTCTCCTGGATGAAATTAATATGTATAGCTTTTATGTAAAGTAGACGGCAGTAAATAAATCCTAAACTCTTCTGTTGTGAAATGTAAGCATAATATAAAAAGGACCAAAGATGTTTCAGTATCTCTATCAGAAACTTTCTACTTATTTTTCTGCTGTGGAAGTGTGTTTTTTGCTGGAGTAATGAATCATATCATATTTTCTACATCACCCTAGAGAATTTTATTCATTTAAAGATGCTGTCATATTCTACTAAGTTTCCACAAGCCATCTATTCTAAACCATTTTATTGGCTTCTTGTCTTATTGAGGGTTTAACCAGGGGTGTAACTACTCCTTTTTTTTACTCCTCTCCTCCACCTGCTCTGTGCCCTTGAGTCTCGCTATTGCTTCCCTGCTTATTGGCACTTCCATAGGAGACAAGGCAGAAGAAATAAAAAGATATGGACTCTCTATCAGTCAAATTGCCTCCTTTGCAGAAGTTCTGGGGGAAAATAGGGTAAAAATGTTAAAACTCTTGGTTGAAAGAGGTTTGGGCATAATAAGGTGATGCTACCCACAGCTTCTCTATATACCATGCGTGGTTATAACCCAAATTTCATGTTTTTCTGGAATTTAAGTCTTCTTGTCTTTGCTTGGTGTGGTCTATTTATTTTGACAGCTTTGCAATAAAATCATTACTACATCAACTTTCCAGCTACTGAGGAAAAAGCCAAAGAATAACTTACAAACTTTCGTAGCAACGTAGTCTTGTGAATGTGGGAAGTGTAAAATACAACTTTTTTGACAGCTATAAAATTGTTCCATAATGAAAATAGGGGGACCTATAATTTGGTTTTATATTTTTCACATTAACAATAGCACAAGTAGCTAAAAATACAGTTGAAGTCATCCAACTAGCCCTTCTCAATATTATGTCTGGGTTAAAAAAAAAATCAGGTTTGTGTTTGGCTACATGAACGTAAACAACCATATAATAACTTCTTTTCACACCCCATCCCATATTTATAACACAAGCAGAGACAGTGTTTATGAAACCAGGCTCCCCCCTAGAAAACCATCTGAATAACGCAGGAACCATAATGCAACGAAAGACCAAAAATGTATTATCTCTGAGAGTCTTTACGTTTCTCAAAAACAATATTGCTAGGTATAGAACAAGGTTTTAATTTTTCTACAATCGATCTGTGTGTGTGTTTGAAATTTTACTAAAGTGTAAATAAAGTGCCTAAATGGTAAGTGAACAGCTCGATGGATTTTTGCAAACTGAACACTTCCATGTAACGAACTCCCAGATCAAAAAAACGGAATGTGAATCACCCAGAAGCCTCATCGGGCTCCCTTCAACTTACCCCCATTCCAAAGCACCAAAGGTAACTCTCTCTCACATTGGTCAGTTGTTTATTTTTGAACTTGTTAAGCATTGAATCAAGAGTAGCCAATTTTAACCATCAGCTCAGAGGTTTCAGTGACGTTCCCACCTCCTACATGGAAAATTCTGTGACAGAAAGTGAATATGTTACACGATTTAAATATGTAAAAGATAGGCTAAAACTTCAATCTGAATAAAATTTAAAAACCACAGTGTAGGTGTTTATGAGAGAGAGACTGGATCTCCTTCTGTCCCTGACAAGATCCTGAGGTATAGAAAATACCAAAGCAATAATAATAAACAATTGTTGACATTCTCTGTGTTAGACACTGTTCTAAGCATCAGTGGAACAGCTCACTGAATTCTCACAATAACCCATCAAGTAGGACTCCACTGCATAGAGAAAACAGAGTTGAAGTAACTTACCCAAAATCACACAGCTAGGAAGTGGTGGAGAGGAGTGTGGGCTCCAGAACCTGCATGTTCATCTACTAAACGAGAACTATTTCCGTGGTACGAGCATCTCTTTACCTTCCTACAGGCAGTGCTTATACGCAACCATTGAAGAATATTAAGACCCATAAACTTGTGAGCACACCTGTTAGGATAATTAAGCAGAAGTGAATGTCCTTTTTTATGTAGGTATGGAACTCTAAGAAAGTGGAGAAAACAAACTGGCATCCATTGTGGAAGGCTAAAAGCCTTGGTTACCTACAACCTTTAATTAACCAGAAGGGGGCAGTCTCATAAGAGAGAGTTACATGATGGAGAAAATCAGACTGAAGCTAGGAATAAATGAAGCCACACATACTTCTAGGCCAGTGGCTCCCAACTAGAGGTGATTTCCCCCAGGGGATATTTTGCATTGTCTGGAGACATTTTTAGTTTTCACAATTGTGGTAGGTGGGGTGGGATAAGGGAGGGGTAGAGGTGGGAGGGGGAGATGGGAGAGGTGGGGGAGTTGGAGAAAGCGGGGGAGATGGGGCGGTAAGGGGAGAGAAGATGACGTAGAGTGAGAGGTAAGTGGCTTGCCTACTGGCATCTAGTGGGTAGAGGTCAGGGGTGCTGCCCCAATGCACAGGGCAGCCCCCCCCATCAAAGAACTATCCAGCCTCAAAAGTCAGTAGCACTGAGGTTGAGAAACCTTCTCTAGATGATGGCTTAGAATTAAAGTCTTCTCATTTTTCTGAATTGTCTCCTACGCAGAATAGTGGAAAGAGGAGGAGAGTTACAGTGAGACAGCCCCACATGTGCACTCTGAGCGTTGTGCTGTGAATGAGCTCTTAACCTCATTGGGACTCCTGTTTTCTTTCTTTCTTTTTTTTTTTTTGTCAGGAAGATTTGGCCCTTAGCTAACATCTGTGCCAATCTTCCTCCACTTTGCATGTGGGAGGCTGCCACAGTGTGGCTTGATGAGTGGTGTGTAGTCCACCCCCAAGATCCAAACACATGAACCCTGGGCCACCACAGTGGAGCACAAACTCAACCACTACGCCACCAGGCCAGACCCAGGCCTCCTGTTTTCATGTGGGAAATATGATAAGTGGTACTCCCCTCATGCAGTTTCTGTTTAGAATAAATATATGAAGCACCAAGCATAGTGCAGGTACCTGTCACCAACCTATGTGCTGAGTACTTTTTTTAAGTTTGGATTATCAGATTCTCATTTCTTAAAGATTTGTGGATAGTGGATAAAATTCTTCTGACTTATTTTAATAGTTCAGCACTCAAAAAAATACAAAACGTTTTCCCAAATGAATTTAGGAAAAGTTTAAAAATCCATTTATCAGAATGATTTTTATGCTGAGCCATCCTGGTTATTTGTGTGGTAGAAAAATGCATTAGTTAGATCTCTACTTCATAGACTAAGTATTTCAGAAGCATTGACTAAATCCTCCCAAACTTTAAAGTGCATTAGAATCATCCGCGGATTTTGTTAAAGTGCAGATTCTGATTCGGCAGGTCTTGTGTCTGACCTGAGATTTTGCATTTGTAACAACCTTCCAGGGAATACCTCTGCTGCCACTGGTCTTGGACTACCCTTTGAAGAGCAAATCTCTGAGCAGAGGAATTGCTAACACACAGAGAAATAAATGGGAGATGCAATTTGAGATACACACGGAATCTATAACGCTAGTCACTTACCTCACGTAATGGTTGAATATACACAAAGGCTGGGCTCCCTCTGGGCAATGAAGTTCAACTTTCTAGTCTTACATTGAAACAATTAAGAAAATAAGTTTAGAATCTTTTAGTAGGAGTGGAGGAATTGAAAAGGAGAAGGGCAGACATTAAATCCAAGATTCCTTAGATACAGCCTGACCATAAGCCCAGGATACTGTACTCCCTTGTCACAAACTTGGCCAAGGATCGCAATGCGGTCTTTGTTAAGTGGCTGAACATCAGTACTTAAAGCTCCAGACAAGAGGAAGCCCAGAGCTGTATAATGAAAACATTCTGTGGCTGCTCAGGCCCTAAGCTCTGCAAGGAATGGATTACTGTCAGGGGATGTGTCAAAGGGTTTATGTTTAGGGCAATGGAATTATTGTACTTAATAAAGCCCCACAGGGCTAGAGGTTGACTCTTAAAATGACTGGGAAGACATTGATGCTTCATAAGAAAGAAAGGAGGAAGGTGGAAAGGCTTCTGTGAATCTGCTGCACTGTCACCTGCTGACGTTCCAAACACGGGGTCTATGGACAGTCCTCAGGGGTCTGTAAATTCTTCCAACTGGCTTGTGTACCCACCCACATTTCGGAGAGCAGAATCCACATACTTCATTAGGGTATCAGAGTGAGTCTGCCTGTTTCTCACTTTTCTTCTTCCTTCGTAAATTCTGTCACTCTGTCTATTAACAACGAATCAATGCCATCCCAACTCCTACAGCTCCCCCCTCCCCTGGGACATAGGGTAACTACAAAACTTCTATACTCACTACAAATGTCAGGTTCTAGGATTCTGCCCCATGGCTCAAAAATTCTCTAAATAGTAAGCACATTAACCACTTGGAGACACGACTGGCCGTATCCCTCCGGAATCTTGGACCTTGTAGTATCAGTTGCTACGTAAGGCTAGATTAAAGTGGAAAGACAAACTGGACACGAACTGACAAAATTCAGAAGGTGACAGGATAAGGACATGGGCATGACCTTCATCTTCCATCCTTATGTCCTGATTCCTGTGTCTCATGAAAACAGATTTTTTTTTTATTTGAAAGGAAATTGTTCAAGTTCTTTTCACATAAAAAAGGTGGGTGTGTTTTATTGGGACCTTGAGTTAAAAATGGTATTTAACTGTAAAAATAATCAATACGATCTTTCATACAAATGCAAATGATGGTTGCCTTAAAATACTGACCTCTGAAAAAAGTCAAGTACTCACGTTGCGAATAAAAGTAGTATAGGCTCAAGAAAAAGCTGCCATAATATGAAATATAACACACATGGAATGCATTTCCCTTTGAAGACAGTATTTCTTTCTTACACAAATGTTTCACTTGCCATTGAAGTAAACGGAAGTTCACGAAGTTTGGCCAAACAAAGAGGCCCATTTTTTAACACTGTAAGGAACAAAGTGTTTTCTACTGCCAATTGCCCTTAACTGCAAAAACTACAATATCTCAGGGACACAGCCAAGGGGCACAAGTAGCATATGTGCTTCCCCAAGCAACAAAAAGCATGAAGTGACAGTGACGCTTCAAATATACTTTTATCCGTGTATAAAAACACAGAGCACACGCTCACATGAGTACTAATGCGGAGGGAGAGAGACAGAGACAGAGATAGACAGAGAGATTATGATGGAAAATAAACTGTTTTTAGGATCTTTTTTCTCATATTTAACCAAAAACCAGTAATACCCTGATCATGAACCAAAATGTATCCATAATGTCTGGTTGTGTCTACACTGGGCAAATAGTACTAACTTCATTCCAATTTAAGTTTAACTCAACTCAACAATCTGGACTGGTTTAATAAGCTACATGATTCCCAACAGCATTTCAGAAATGAAAAATTCAATCAAGCTGTTGTTATTTTGGTTGAAGTGGAAGACAATCATATTTATTATTTTAAAATTGAATTTTAATGACATGTGTTAGGGTCATACAGACCTGTCTTTAAAGAAAACTTTTTAAACATTGACAATGAGTCATTTCCCTGGGTCTTGGAAATATCACTGCTCTAGTCAGTAGTACCTTCCAGAAGGCTGCTTAATTAAAACCATTATATGTCATATACAACCTTGCAATTGTCCTGTTTCAGAAGCAGATTTACCCTACAGGTGTGCCTGCAGCCCTTACACAAAGCTGTTATCTCCTAAACTCATTCCTTTAAAGAAATCTTTTTATTAAAAAAAATAAATAAACCTTTAGAAAAAGTTGCAAGGAGAGTAGAATGAATTGCCATGTACTTTTCCCCTTAGTCACAAATTGTTACTATTTTATCAAATTTGTTTTACTTTCTCTCTATATTGATAGATGTAGATATGGATATGAGTATCAATGTGGGTACAAATTGATCATATACTTATATCATATACTCATACTTATACCCTTATTATGTTTTTTGTGTTGAACCATTTGAGAATGAGTTGCATTCACCTTGACTCTTCACCTTTAATACTTCTGTATGTATTTGCTAAGAACGAGCACATTTTCTCACACAATCATGATACAATGAGCAAATTTAGGAAACATGGAATTGTTATAATACTATTATCTAATATATAGCCCAAATTCAATTTTTGCCAATTGTTCCAATACTATCATTCTTTTTCAATGATCCAGAATCCAGCCCAGGATCATATACTTCATGTAGATGTCATGTTTCTTTTTTCTCTCTCAATCTGCATCAGTCCTTACTTTTCTTTGTCTTTCATCAAATTGATATTACTGAAAAGTACATGCCAATTGTTTTGTAGAATGACTCTCAGTTTAGGCTTGTTTGCTAGTTTCCTTGTGATTGTATCCAATATCATTTTCAAAGCTATGTGTAACACTCTTTCCCATAACACCATGTCTCTCAAGAAGAATATTAGCCTACCCTGGTGACCTAGTTGTTAAGATTCCGCGCTCTGACCACCACGGCCCGGGTTCTTCCTCAGTCAGGGAACCACTCCACCCATCTGTCGATTGTCATACTGTGGTGACTGCGTGTTGCTGTGATGCTGACAGCTATGCCTCCGGTATTTCAAATACCAGCAGGGTCACCCATGGTGGACAGGTTTCAGCAGAGCTTCCAGAGTAAGACAGACTAGGAAGGAGGATCTGGCCACCCACTTCTGAAAAAAATGGGCCATGAAAACCCTACAAGTAGCAATGGAGCCTTGTCTGATACGGCTCCTGAAGGTGAGAGGATGGCGTCAAGGGACTGGGTAGAGTTCCACTCTGCGGTACACAGGGTCACTAGGGGTAGGAATTCACTTGACAGCACTAAAAACAAAAAAGAAGAACATTGGCATTTCCAAAGGATAATTGATACACACACACATATATATATATATACTCTCACCCTGAATCCCAGCAATGCCTCGCCCCACCGCTCTACTTTAAGTGTTTGTTAAACACCCACACACGTTCTCAAATGCCACTCTGAGTGGGCAGGCACTACCTCCCTAAATAAACAACTGGGCAGGTAAGTATAGACACAATCCGATTATGTAATTATTTCTCAAAATTTATAGTATAAAAACTAATTCCACAAATATTTGCTTCTTAAAACTAATTTACATGACCTTTCCTTTCCCTTCAAGTTTCCATTCAGTGAAAATAAACGTTTTCTTATTTTAACATATCTCACATCTCAGCTTATTTTCTTTGCGATTCATCGGTCCAAATACTTCTATAGAATTAACATTTCAATTATGGTTTTTGACAGGATATTTAATCCAGAACTCTTCCACATTAATCTGCGGCTGTATTTTAAGTCTGGATTTTGTCATCTGCTATAGAGTAAAGCACTGGATAAAATTCCATTAACATCAAAACAGGGAAAGAAGTAAAGAAAAGCAAGGGTGTCAGAAGTGCAACGGAGTGGTTTTGACTTTGAGCTCCAATCAAACAACTACAATACTCGTGGAAAAATAATCTGACAAACTTCATAGAAATTTGTAGGAGCCCAGAAGTTGGTCCAACACCCTTTTCTGGCCTGCTGCCACTGGTAATGGAGGTTTGTTTTTTTTTCTTTATTTAACAGATTTCTTAGATCCTACTCGCATCTCTCCATCACTTCCACTCATGCCAACACAGTCTCAGGACTGCTGCTGTCTTGTGATCATCCAAAGTCTCATGCATCCAAAAAAATTATTTCTGACCCAGGTACAAAACCCTTTCCTGGAAGCAAAGTCTATCTTATTTTGAGACTTCTATTTTGGAAACTCTTGCGGCGTTGCATGATATATACATACTAGCAGCCTGTTGAAATTGCAGCCTTCTTGATTTTCACAGAAGGAGAATTTGGGCATGCTCCATGTCTAAGGAGCATATTTCTGTTTACCAAATATATTAATTTATTAATTCAACAAATATGTATCACACACATAATATATGTTACACCATGTGCATAATAGATGGCGATGGCCACCAATACAGCACAGTTTCTGCTCTCAAGCAGCTTACATTTTAATACAGTAAGTGTTTAATTTCCTAGGAGATTATACTGATCATGTTTATTATAGTAATGATAACCTTCAGAAAAGCCAACAAGTCATCCGAATGATTAACCATAAATAGTAATCAAAAGATAACATGAATTAATATGAAAGTGATTTTTTAATAAATCTCTTAAGTAAAAAGCATAAAAAGGACTCTGGCAAGACCATGAGAATATGACACCAAAAGCTAAGTTAAAACTACATTTTCAACATAGTCTGCCCAAGATTGGCAAGGATTTTAATGATGAAAATAAAAATGATAAATAACATGTATTGTTTTGTACGCGATAGGTTATCTTACAAATGTCTCAACCCTCACAAAACTGTGAGAGATACAATTATTATCCACGTATTAAGGACAGGGATGAAGGTTTAGGGAGCTAGGCTGAGTCGCCTAAATTCACAGAGCCCCAAAGAACTGAGCCTGGATTCAACCACAGTGGGCCCATCATATTAAATACCACAGACTACTACTTTCTTCTTACCCCAAGCCATCCCCACCCCACTCAAAGATAAGATATCGATATTTGGCCTTCAGTATGGAAAAACACAAGTAGTAGTAACAACAACAATAATAATTAGTTGCAGTACTACAATCAGCAAGTATTTTTAAATTGGTGCTATATATTCAGTAATTTATTCATTCATTCATTTATTTAGATAATAGTACTTTATTATTAAAGTATAATTTACATACAGCAAATACGCAAATCTATGCACTATTATTTGGGACAAATGTATACCCATGTAATTATCACTCTGCTCAAGACATAGAATACCTTTAGGACCCAGCAAAGTTTCCTTGTGTCCTTTCCCAGTCAGTCCCTATGCCACCCTCAGACCCGGGTGCCCACTCTTCCGTCTCCTGTCACTGTACATTAATTTGACTGGCTTTTCCACTTCATATAGGTGGAATCCTTCATTATGCCAACTTTTGTGACTGGCTTACTTGTCACTCTACATTAATCTTTTAAGATTTATTTATCCAAGTTCTTGCATCTACCGCTAGTTTGTTCTCTCTATTGCTCTGTTGCTTTCCATTGTAGGACTATATCTCAACTTGTCTTTCCATTTTTCTGTTGCTGGATATTTGTTTGTTGACGGATATTTGTTTATGACTTGGCTACTGTGACTAAGGCTGCTATGAGTATTTTTGTAGAAGTTGTTTTGTAGATGTGTGACCTCATTTCTCTTTGGTGTATATGTAGGAATGGAATTGCTGGCTCATAGGGTAGGTATGATTACTATATTAGTTTTTCAAAGGGGTTGGACATTTTTATACTCTGGCTGGCAACATATGAGAGTTCCAGATACTCCATATTCTGAACCACATTAGCCATTCTAGTGAGTGTGCAGTGGCATCACATGATGTGGTAATTCGTATGTTTGCTAAGGCACACATGGGAGTCTCATGGCTATTAACCCGAAGCATGACTTTCTTGCTTCATTTAATTAACACTGGGTCTCAGTCCACCCTCAAATTACCTCTGGAGACAAATACTATTAAACCATTTGCAGATGAGAAAAGTTATAAGCTATAATGCTACTGTCAATGGACAGCATCCGTTTTCATCAATCAATGCCTATAAATAAGCTGTCGTTAATTGTGGTGAAAAGACCTAGTTTTTGTGTAAAGTAAATAACACATATGTCTTAATACATGGAACAAGATTAACAAGCCATTTTATATTGACTCATTTGCTTTTTATTTGATTTTTTTTTTGTCTTCCTTCATTCTGTCTTTCCCACTGGAAACACTTTCACATCCCCTTTCTGTCTCCACACCTCTTGCCTATCTGACCACCATCTTTCTCAGTCTAGCTCAAATCCAGTGTCTGGAATGAAAGATTCTAGCACTGCCTATTTCTTTAACAGCGTGATTTTGTGAGTTCCAACAATTCCAAACTTTTGGAATTACTTTTAGTACTCACTGTGCCTTGGCTAATATCCAACAGATTTTCATTTGTGCATTCCTGATAACTCAGATATCCTCAAATATAAGTTAGATTCTATTTCATGCACTTTTTGCCATCCTATCCCTAGCAAGCTGCTTGTTCCTTTAGTGAAACTTCTTGAATTCCAAAGCCCTAAGTGGGGCACATAGCTGTCTCGTCAAAATCAGATAGTAACAGTCAACACAAGGCCACTTCATTTGCAAATAACACTCCTCATTCCTTATATGTGTTCTTTTAAGAAAGACAGACAGCAATTCTTTCTTTCTTTCCTTCTCTATTTTTCTTCTCCCTCCCTCTCTCTCTCTCTTTCTTTACCAGAATATGTCTCTGCAATATCTACATTCAAAGCTGAATCTCTGATATAGCAAGGTAAATCACAATGAACTCTTCAGAAAATGATTTATCTCTTTTTCCATGTATGTCTTTAATTCCACAGTATCATCTTTTTTTCTTTTTTTCTTTTTTTTTTTTGCTGAGTAAGACTCACCCTGAGCTAACATCCACTGCCAATCTTCCTCTTTTTTTTGTATATGAGCTGCCACCATAGCCTGGCCACTCACAAATGAGTGGTGTAGGTCCGTGCCCAGGAACCGAACCCAGGCTGCCAAAGTGGAGCACACCAAACTTGCCCACTAAGCCACTGGGGCTGGCCCTCGACAGTACCATCTTTGATTAAACTGTCACAGCCCTATGAACAAAGAGATAATGCAACAGATTGAGATTTTATTGCATGAGCAGGTGGTCAAGTCTCAGTCTTCATACTATTCAGTCATCATTTTAATAGGAATATTTTAACTTACTTCCATTCCAAAGTACGCAAAAATCAGACACAAAATAGTGATTGCTGTGAATTCTACATTTTAATTAGATTGCTATCAGCTGTTAACTTTGGGGGAAAAAAAACTAGAGAATTTAACAATTTCAATCATACCTAAATCTCTTGTCCTTTTTCCTTCCTAATTTTCTCTTGGACAAACTCACTTGGGCACTTTCCTTAAAGTGAATCCCAATACCCAATTTGTGGGCTTTCCTAATACATTTTAAGAAAACAGCATCTTGTTGACACTTAAAGTAGAATTTCCAGACTTTTGAATTTTTCACCTGGTGTGATAACCATGCATCAGTGCATTCCTCTGTGTAATAAAGGAGGTATGCCAGAGAGAAAATATTAAAATTTTTATAATTTCACAACCAGTACAAGCATTAGTTTTTTTATTGAGGTAGCATTGGTTTATAACATTATCTAAATTTCAGGTATGCATCATTATATTTCAACTTCTGTATAGATTAGATCATATTCACCACCAAAAGTCTAGTTTCCATCCTTCACTGTACAAGCATTACATATAGAAAAAATTATGAACTTTTTAAAAAATTAAGGTAATATCTGTAAAATGCAGTTGCAACCCAATTAGTAATCATGAATGCAGTATTTTCCAAGATATCCTATTGGGAGAGTGGTAGAAAATTACATTTTTTAAACTTTTACTTCCTGAGTCTTGAGAAAGGTTTAATAATAGACGCAGAGGTTGGGAAGGGACAACTAGCAGTATTTTTCCAAATCAGATCTGCCACTCATCTGGCATTATGCTGCAAAGAGGGGTTTAACTGTGGCTTGTCTTTACTAAAACATTAACCTTACAAGTAGACCAGACCAATGACATGACAAAGAATACCCAGAAATAAAATTGACATATGATTGTAAATCAGTTTTGATGAATATATCAATAAACTACAGCCCTTTGTAACTCATTTCAGATTAACAATATATGTACACACTTAATAAAATATTTTTAACATTTCAAAAGGAGAAACTTTGCACTTAAATTTTTTGTTAATTGTGTAACTTAGGTGAACTATTTTCCATATGAAAATTTTAAGAATTACCAAAAGGGGCTGGCCCCGTGGCCGAGTGGTTAAGTTCTCGTGCTCCGCTGCAGGTGGCCCAGCGTTTCGTTGGTTCGAATCCTGGGCGCGGACGTGGCACTACTCATCAAACCACGCTGAGGCAGCGTCCCACATGCCACAACTGGAGGGACCCACAACTAGGAATGTACAACTATGTACTGGGGGGCTTTGGGGAGAAAAAGGAAAAAAAATTAAATCTTAAAAAAGAAAAGAATTACCAAAAAAAGGTAATAACCTAAGCCTCCTACTCTAATCTCATGTGCCTACTCAGAGGTAATGAGTATTATAATTCTGTTTGTTTGTTTTTATCATTATTACATGCAAAGAATTTAATATTAAATCAAGAAGATTATTTTAGTATCTAAGTTCAATCAGGAGTTAGAAACAACACAGTAGGTTAAACAGGGGAAGTTAATAAAAAATATGGATGATAGTAAGGGAGTAAGTATAAGCTATAAGGGAAGTCGCTATAGTACTGTAGGACTAAAGAAGAGCATCCTGAGAGGTACAAACGTGGACGGAGTTCAGACTTGGAGGAAAAGGTATAGTTTAGCCACCAGATCACAGAGAAGTTCACTAGCTCAGCTAGAACAGGTCTGGAGATTCTGGTAAACAATAGGCAACTCTCTGGATCGCAGGTGGGGGAGCAGGTGATCAGGAACTGGTAGTGTGGGCATGCAGTAGGAGTCCAGGTGCCAACGGGAGCAGAAGGCCTTCAGGGACTTGCAGAAGGAGTGCCTTCTCTGGGTGAACTCCCTAGGCCCCTGGCTGCATGCACAGGCTGCACGTGGGTTTGCAGAAGGAGAGGTTCCTTGGTATGTGACCCTCTGCATCACAGGCCCTGTGTGCAGACCATCTGGGAGCTTTGATTTCCATGCTGAGAGGACTGCAGAAAAGTTATCACCAGGCAGAGGCTTCCAGGTCCTAGAGGGATGATGTTCTGACCCATGGCTGGGGCAGGCTCCACTGGGCGTCCTCACACTCCCACAGCCAACACTTCCTCATCGGAAACTGGAGTCAATTCTTCCTCCTGCTACGTCCCTCCAGCACATTCTTCACATCATGCTTACTTTGATGGAGAAATGCTTGAACAAATCCTGTTGTTTACCATAGAACATATATGGAAGGGTGTATTCCGACATGGGAGACAAATAATTGAAAACTGACACAGTTCACACCCTTGACCACTCAGCTTCCAATTGTACTCTTCCACACGTTTGAACTCTCTTGCAGCAAGATGCAGGTATCCTTTTAACAAGTGAAGAAATTTTCACTCCTCCCCAAAACAGGAAGACACACGGTCCCAAAAGTTATTGTGTCTGTCGTGGGCTATATGTTAATTACTCCTCATATTCAGTCACTGTCTCACAAAATATTCTGTTACCTAAATTTATAAGATATATATTTTATATAAATTTATAAGATATATGATTTATAATTATTTATTACATCCAATAACTCCAATGATTTATTGCTGCCAATAATTTATTAACCTCCAATAACTTGTATATTATTTTTTAACGGGAAGGATAAAAGAATTATTAATATATGCAAATAAATGTATGCATGTAACAAGCATAAAGAACTTTTGCAAAGCTACTATAGTCCTCATTTCTGTAACTGGTCACAAGGCCATACTTGATAACTATGGCTTCCTTCAGCTACCATCTCATACTTCCTTGACCTCAGCCAGAACATTAGCTGTTCTGGGTTCTTTAATTGATGGAGTGACCCAAACCTTAATTCCTGGAGGGTCTGGGTCCTCAGTCATCCTGCTAATTTCAGTTGATGTAGTTTTACATTAACTTTTAACCATTGGATGTGGAAGTGCTAAGTGGCCCTCTGGAGAATTCTGAGAATTTCAGACATAGTTTTCCCTGTCTTTATTGTACAGGAGCAAAAGTCATTGTGACCTTCATTCTTGGTGATCAAAATCAATTACTCCAGTCAGTAGGTTTGCTCCTTTTTAGCCTCCCTGCTTTTTTTTTCTTTCTTGGTTGATGGCACAGGGACCCCAAAGTGACCAGTTGGAATTCTCATCTTCCCAATTTGGTGGAGCTATTATTGTGGAGTCATCATATCCCTTGGCAGAAGCACTACTCATTTATGCACTAAAATCTCCAATTCAGCAGAGCTCAAAGTTGCCAGGATGGGAAGCAAAAGTTCCGCAAGGGGTTATTAGGTATAATAGTGAGAGTAGCCACTTTCACCTTCACTTCTTGATTCTGGGTATGGGAAAAATCATGTCATGAGGCCGACACTGATTCAAAGCATAAACTGGACTCTGTAAAACAGAACCTCAGAGCATTATTTTCCAATTGACACAGTAACTGAGTCTTTAATAAGCCATTTCATCCTTCAATTAAGCGAATTGCTTTTGGACGATGAGTTATATGGTAAAGCCAGTTGATTCCAAGGCATGAGCCCATTGCTGCACTTCCTGTGCTGTGAAATACATTTCTTGATCTGATGCAATGCTATGTGGAATGCCATGATGGTGGATCAGGCATTCTGTGAGTCCACAGATGGTGGTGTTAGAAGAAATGTCACTGGCGGGGAAGACAAATCCATATTCAGAATATACGTCTATTCCAATGAGGACAAATCTTCGTTGCACACATAATGGAAGAGAGCCAATGTAATTAACCTACCACTAGATGGCAGGGTGGTACCCAGGAATGGTGCCATATTGGGAACTCCATGTTGCTCTCCAATGTTGGCAGATTAGGCTACAGATTAGTGTAGCCTCATCAGCCTTGGTAAGAGGAAGTTTACGTTGGGTCTATGAATAACCTGTATTCCTACCATCATGACCACTTTGTTCATGGGTCCATTGAGTAAGAACCGAGTTGGCTGGGGAAAGAGGCTGACTGACATCTACAAAAGCATTATTTTGTCTAGTTATTATTAAGAGTCTCCTCTGCAGTGGATACTCTTTGGTTATTGTTCACATGAGACAAAAATATCTTCACATTTCATGTCTTTTCTGATAAGTCCATCCACATACTTCTTTCCCAAGCATATTTGTCACCGATCTTCCAATCTTATTTCTTCAAAGTCCCTAATCATTCAGACAAACCTTTAGCAAGTGCCCTGTAAATCAATATAGGACTTCACTGTGGCCAGCTCTCATTCTAGATGTGGCTGGACAACCAATGTGCTCCAGGAAATGGAATTCTGCCTCCTAGGAGGATTTTTCTTTGCCACTGTCCTTCAGGGTAACGCCTGATTGGCGCTGTATCCCCATATGAATTAGTCCAGTCCAATCCAGTGTTATATTCTTTCCTTTTTGGTCTAACACCTTTAGGAACCATTCGCACACACTTTCCCTAGGTTTCTGCCAATACATGTTAGCACCGTTTTGCTATTTCATTTTGGGTTACAGAGTCTAATTGTCACCCTGGAGAATGCTAATATTTGACCCTATTCATAGGTTGCCTTTTTCTTTATTTAATGTTTGCTTCATTGTTATAAACCTTTGATAATTTTCCAGAGGTCTGACAAAGTTGATTGAGTTTTTGCTCAATTTTTTAGTGTTTCTCCATTATTTTCATCGATGACACTACATCAATGAACTATCTTTATTCTTTGTGATGTTCAAATCATCCCCAATTATTCTCATTTTGTCCCATTAAGCCAACACATATGCTCTTTTCATCAATAATGGTTTACCCCCTTGACTTTCAATTTTCCTAATTGTATTATAGAGCCGTTTCTCTTTCAGAGTTTTCAGGATTAGAGGTTATATTTGTATGACACTGGCAAAATATTTGGCAAGGAGAAGAAGTCCAATAGCTTTCTGTTATATGGTAGTATCAGATCTTCTTCATGATCTGCACAGTTATTTTTCTTCCTGAGTTATTCAATACATATTTCCTTACCACCTCCTACATGCCAGTCACTCTGCTAGGAATAAGAGTTATACTCATACATACAGCCCCTGCCTCAAAGTAGCTTAATGTAGCTTAAGGTCAAAAAGTTAAGTAAATATGCAAGTACCAAATTCAGAGGAGGAAGAGTAGAGCATTAAGGGAGAACCCCACAGGTAGACTTAGTGAAGTCTTGAGGGAGATTAGAGAATCCTTTGTAAAGAAATGGCATTTGAAGTTATTAGCTCATTGAAATTGCACAGGCCATGTTTTCTAAAATGACCAGAAAGGGCAGTAGATGTTAGCCATATTAAGGTGAAGAAAGAGAGCACTCCATGTCATGAATAAAGGCCCCCAAAGCTGCCAAAGAGCATGAAATGTTTGGGAAACTTCAAGAGGCTTAGTTATATATTAAAGAAATTGAGAATGCAGAGAGGGGAGACTACTGGAGAGAACACAATCATGTTCTAAACATTTGTTAGACATTTGAAAAGACCAACCATTCGTTAATCCACGGAGAAAATATTACATAGTGCCAAATATTAGGAATTATAGAGGCAAAATTCTATTTACAATGCTATAAAAGTAGGAATTGTCACTAGAAGAACAGTTTTCAATTCTATCCACTTGAAGTTTAAAAAGTATTCTTCTGTGTATAATTTCAGGTGTAAGGAGAAAATTAAGAATGGAAATTAAGTATTATTTAGAAATAAGTGTCAGTGAGTGCAATATATACTAAAACTTTGGAGGCATGGCCAAAGCAATACTCAGAGATGTATCTTTAATACACTCATTAGAAAACATCCTAAAAAATAAAGAATCCACTCAAGAAGCTAGGAAAAGCAAAATAAGTTTAAAGAAAATAGAAGAAAGAAATTATTAGATTTCAAAGGAGAGTTAATAAAACATAAAGCATTTTGAATGATAAATAAAATGGGGGAGATTTTTAAGATTAGAATATAATATATAATTTTATGTTAATAAATCTGAAAGTGGATTGTTTTTAGTAAAACATGATCAACCAAATGCATCTAAAGAAGAGCTTGTATATATAATAAATAATAAGTTTAAAGAAGACTTTACAAAAATCATAAACAAGAAAAATTAACTGATATAAAAAGACAAACCATTGAACAGAAAAATGGGCAGAAAGTTATGATCAGAAACTTCACAGAAGAGAAACTCAATATGACCAACAAATCTATGAAGAAAATTAGTAATCAAGTAAGCGCAACATGAAGTAATGCTACCATGCTGTTTGCATGTGGGATTAAAAAGAAAAAAGAAAAAGGTCTAGTGGAGTTCAGGATGGGAATTATTTCCAGAGCCAGACTGTCCTCAAACGCCCTTGTGTGTGTCCTTGGTCAGGCTCATCTCTCTGGTTAAGTTTTCCAAATCTTTCTCAGTCCTGCATGAATGGCTTCCTGGTGAGGCAGCCCTTCAATTTCTAAACATGCTTATATAGGTCTAATTGTATATAGAGTCAAGCTCAGATTCTAACGACAAATAGCTAATAATAATAAAGTATCCATTTTTACTCTTCATGGATTAAAAATTCAAATAAATATTTCATTGAAGTCATTCACCATATATTTACAATAAACCTATTATGTGTAAAGTTCTTTCTCATCACATATATATGATAGGCATGCATCATATACATATATTAATTATTGAAAAAACATATTTACAATGGTAGCCACCCTCTAAGATGGTTTCCAGTAGTCCCTGGCTCTTGGTCTTCACACCCTTGACTTCATGCCATGAGTCCACTCCCACATTAAATCTGGGCTGGCCATGTGACCAGCAGAATATGGTGGAAGTGACAGTGTGCCACTTTTGAGGCTAGGTCATAAAAAAGCATTACAACTTCCGTTTTAGACACTTGGATCACTTGCTGTGGAAGACCACTCAACACACAGTGAAGATACTCAAGCTGCCCCCTGGAGAGGCCTCCATCATGAGGAACTGCAGCCTTCTGTTAACAGCCAGCCCTTACTTGCCAGCCATATGAGTGGCTGATCCTCCAGCCCCAGTCAAGCCTTCAGATGACTGCAACCTGACCAACATCCTGAATGTAAATTCATGAGAGACACTGAAACAGAACCGCTCAGCCAAGCCACCCTGAATTCCTGACCCAAGGAAACGGGAAGAGATATTCAGTCATTATTTTTCTTTTGTGGTAATTTGTTATGTAACAATACATAAATAAAACAATTATGAGTTTATTTAGCTCAAATTTACTGTTGATATCAGGCAATATTTGATGCATCTGGTTTTCTAGTATAAAATGCAAAACATTCTATATTCAAACATCTGGTGATTTTCTTTGGCAAAGATTTATAATCTAGGAAGAAACTTTCACTTTAAAAGCTCACCTCAGAAATAGTCATGTAGACAGAGAAATAATTCATTACTGAATACTTCTTCTCTGCTTGGGATGTTGATCAGCATTTGGAAGTTAAATAAGACATATACACAGATATCATGTAGTTGGTTTCCAATGACAGACTGGCACTTGTCATTATGCCAAGAACAAGTGAAAACCTGTAAGGAGTTTAGACAAGAGCATCCAGTGATATATTGTGATTCTGACAATAAAGAAGATTTCATGTAATGAGTATTCTTATAAATGGAGTTACTGCTTTAAAACTGTTCCCAGGTTAGATACTCTTAGCTCCATGGCACTCTAAAAGTCCAAAGAAACCTCACCTCTATTAGTTTAAGTATTGTTCTCCACAATTCTGAAAAATGAGATTTGTATGATCTTTGTTTTTCCTCTGTCTTCTGCTATATTCCCATTTACATTCTTAATTTAACTTCTGTTTTTCCCAGTGACCAGACATTTTTTATTAGATACAAACAATGAAAAGAATTTAAATGTGCAAAGATAATGTCCAGATTTTAACACAATAAATATTCACAATTAGAAAAGTTAGGATAGTTCTGATTGCACAAGAGACTTCCCTGATTCCAGAAGCTGAACATATTACTCTCCCTTTGCTCCAGCAAGTAATGAATATTAATAGTTAATAAAAAAATAAAAGGACTCTCAGAAAGTCACAGTAAGATCCAAGAAGTCTTCGTTAGATGAGGCCCCTTGTCTTTGGATATGACTTCCTATCGTTGGAGGTCAGCACACTGGGTACTGACAGGGTTTCATTAGGACCCACATTTATGGTGAGGCTTCTGGCTCCCCATCCTATACTTCTTGTGTGAAAGCACCAACTGAGTGCTACATGCTGGCAATTATTGCTACAGCAGTTCGTTCAATTCACTTCATGCTTTCCCATTTATTAGCTCATTGATTTCTGTCAAACAAACAGATAAGTTTTATTATGGAATAAGAATTTGATTATGTGCAGAATTCTGCTTTATTGAACTGTTTAATCTGCTTGTCTAAACCATTTTACTATCCTCAAATAATAAAATGGTTCATCATTTAACTGACCTGAACAAGCCTTCTCCCGGATGCTAAGCTTTAAGTGTCTTTTGGCCTCAATTTCAAACAATGATTTTTCATCATACCTTCAGAGGCTAAGTGACCTGAAGCTAACCCTTCTCTTGCTATATTTGAGGTGATGAGGAGTTAGAGGAACAGAGCTAACAACAGGAATTGTGATCCTACTTATTTGAAGGCCTAAATCTTGAAAGTCTCATGCAGGTTTTGCTTTTAAAAGAACTGGGAAGTGCATCTTCTCTGGGGTGTTTTACAACAGGTTAAAGTGTTGTTTTTCGACTGCTATGGCTCAGATGAAGATGCTGTCCACACAGGAGGGTCCAGTCTGAGAAACAACATCAGCACGTTCAGCTGGAACTCCAGCCCTCACTCCCACCTCATATGCTGCCCTTCCCAACAGTAGCCCCTGCAGACTGAGCTCCTTTATACTCCAAATTGTGAAAATGCTTTTTGCTGAGTTTGTAACATATATGCTTATGAATTTGAAAAGGAGGAGGGAAGGGGGGAAGAAGGGAAAAGGGCAGGAAAGAAGGAAGGAAGGATGGAAAGAAAGTAGCCAGGAAGGGGAGAGGGAGAGAGAGAGAGAGAAAGAGAGAAAGAGAAAGAAAGAGAGAGAGAGAGAAAGAAAGAGAGAGAGAGAGAAAGAAAGAAAGAGAGAAAGAGAGAGAGAGAGAGAGAGAAAGAAAGAAAGAAAGAAAGAAGGAAGGAAAGAAAGAAAGAAAAAGAAAAAAGGAAAGGGAAAGAGACAAAGTGGGGTTCTGATGAGTTTCCATTTGTTCCCTTGATGGAATGTATTTAATCATTTTCCCCAAGATATCTCCAAGATAGGAATGGTAACAGGATGTTTATACCAGAGATAAGATTGGACTGAAATCCTAGTTCACTCTGGGAGCTAATAAAAGTAAAGATTCGAATTTAAGTATCACTTTCTCCTAGAAGCACACGAACAAGGAAATGGGGGTCAAAAGGGCAGCGACAGTGTTGTAAGCACTTTATCTGAAACATAAACATTACTGGAGTGCATTTTGGACCAAATTACCTCTCTCAGATCTGGGATGTTAGCATTCCTGCCCTACTTAAGCATGCCAATTTTACTGTGGCTTTGAGGAGGGTTGAGCAGGGGCTTCGTTGGACACTTGAGAAAAGGATCTTACCTCAAGGACTAATATAACTTAAGCAATTAAAAGGCATCCCACTGAGGGAGGACCTCATAAAACCCCAAATCCCTGGAATGGAGTCCTTCCTATAAACATCACAAGCAAATGGAGCATGTATCATTCCACTCCGAAAGATAATGTAGTCACCTTTTGAGCTTGAAAGACTGGATATTCTGCATGATTTAAAGGTTTCTAGTAATATTTTATAGACAAATAAATAAACAGATAATATCTATAATTTCAATACAATGTATCTGGATCTCAATTTTTCAGTGGATTTTGCAATCCTCAAATTCCCCATGAAACATTGTGATGAAAGAGTAATTCTTTGGGTGTAGAGACCTTGTTTTCTTTTTTTAAAGTGAAGTTGATATATCACTATTCACAAGAGCCAAAAGGTAAAGGCAATCCAAGTGTCCACAGACAGATGAAAGGATAAACAAAATGTAGCATATACATATGATAGAATATTATTCAGCCTTAACATGGATGAATCTTGAAGACATTATGATAAGTGAAATGAGCCAGTCACTAAAAGACAAATACTGTCTATTTCCATTTATACGAAGTACCTAGAGTAGTCAAATTCAAAGAGTAGAAAGTAGAATGGTGGTTGCCAGGGACTGGGGTAGGGAAGAATGGGGAGTTGTTGTTTAACAGAGACAGAGTTTCAGTTTTCCAAGATGAAGAGAGTTTTGGAGATGGATGGTCATGATGTTGGCACAACAATGTGAATGTACTTGATACCACTGAAATGTCATATTTAAAAAAGATGAAGATGGTAAATTTTATATTATGCATATTTTACCACAATAAAAAATTTAAAAATTAAAAATAAAGTTGACTATGAAATTACATCTTTCCCATTTATTTTAGGATATCTCAATTCATTCCACTCCAAAAACAACTGTCTTGCTATTAACTCGAGAAATAGCCTATTACAACAGTCTCAGGCCCTTTGTACTTCTTTTTAGAACGTCCTTGACTGAGAAGGCAGTTAGTACCTATTGCAAATTAAGGAGAAGCAATTTACAGTCTTAACAATTATACTTTTGATGTTGTATTGGTGGACGCTCTCGGCATATAGTCTTGCCTCTAGGACTGACACATGTGTGCCCTGAGAGATCACCTGGTTGCTAGTCCTACAACCTTACTAATGAATGAGGAGATGAAGATTGCTTTAAAACCCAAACTCTGCAAAGCTGTAAACTGGTTAGGAGTGTTGCTTTCAACAGTATTAACCAAAAAGTTGCTCAGCCAGTCTGCTGTTTTGCTCATTTTGTCTGTTTCTGACCCAGTCTCAAAATGCTTCCTGCTGGAACTCTTCCTCTTGGATTAGTAACTTTGGTTAACCAGGCATTTTACTTGCTATAAAATATGGATGTTCTAGGAAAGATGAGAGCAAGTAAATAAATAAGGATTTGGCCAAGGGAGGGTAAAAATTCCCAAGAAGAAAAACACAAATTAAAATTTAAAATATGCTGCACTTTATGTTAGTACAGACAGAAGCGTTTAAGTTTTTCAAATAGTGTAGCTTTCATTGGCTTTGAATTGTCTTTAAGAAATCTTCCTAACTTCCCTTCATTTACTTCTGCTTCATGCTTTCTAAAGACGCTTGTTAGATAAGAGTCATATTTATATTGCCTGAACAATGAACGGGTTGGGAAAGTAATAAATAAATGCGGCCCATCACCATCATGATTTGATCTGGTGTAAAGACTCATTCACATGTTGAATGCTTGCAAAGATTTGGCAGAAATACTGTGTTTAGACTGGAATGAGTATCTAGACCTTTGCTCTCAAACTGACATCAGTTCTTTTCTCCTGTTTCCATTAGTCTAAAACCTTTTTGCCCTCAACACAGCTGCATAGTATCTCTTGTGTGGTGCCATTTGCCACCTAAGGTGAGTAACTCAGCTGCTCATTGCGGGATCGCCTACTGCTCTTCCTACCTAAAAGCAACAGAGATGGGAGACTTGGAGACAGGATAGATAGGAGAATGTCACATATAGAATAATAACTTCTGGAATTCATCATCCTAGTTAAAAATAACCACAATGTGCGATCTGCCTGTCAGTCATCATACAACACGGAAGCAGCCCACGACTGAACAAAGTGCTGGCTCTCTCAGTCATGGGGAGAACCAAGTCCCCTGGAATTGTTTCCAGCTTAATGAAAGAGACAAGACAAATACATATGATGAAGACATAAGAATCCTTCCAAATAAAATAACAAGTTTAAATCAGTACATTGCCAAATATGTAAGTAATTGCAGGGGACTTATGGACTGACAAGAATATAACATCAAAGAGAAGAGTCAGGAGGATAATTTTAGACTCATCATGTTTTGATCAGTATTCCCTCCCTTTATGTGTCTCTTATTTGGTAAAGTTCATTTATTTGCGTGGTTCAATAGGAGACAATTCAACAACACTTGAGAGAATGGATGGTGCATGAGAAATAAGGCAAAGACACTTGCTGCAATAGGTTCATTACACAAGACACGTGAAGAATCCTGCTACATTAAATTCGTTTATACAGTTATTTGGAGATCCGAACATCTTTGATCAGTTGACAAAACTGAGCCTCGATTCTTCTGACAAAAATTAAGTAGAAGCAGCTAAATGGGGGCCAGCTCCATGGCCGAGTGGTTAAGTTTGCGCGCTCTGCTGCGGCGGCCCAGGGTTCGGATCCTGGGCGCGGACATGGCACCGCTCGTCAGGCCACGTTGAGGCGGCGTCCCACATCCCACAACTAGAAGGACATGCAACTAAGATATACAACTGTGTACGGGCGGGGGTTGAGGAGATAAAGCAGAAAAAAAAAAAAAAAAGATTGGCAAACAGTTGTTAGCCCAGGTGCCAATCTTTAAAAAAAAAAAAATTAAAAAAAAGGAAGATTGGCAACAGTTGTTAGCCTAGGTGCCAATCTTTAAAAAAAAAAAAAAAGAAAATCACTGTGTTACTCTAAAAAAAAAAAAAGAAGAAACAGCTAAATGTCCCTGACAGAAATTCAGACAAAGCAACTGCTTCCTTAAAATGCTTTGATTTCTAAAAATATTTTTCACCTTTTTCCTATGATGTTTAAATAGCCAAAAACATTGTTAAAGCCAATATTATAGCTATCCTTGAGTAGCTGACTCCTGTTCCCAAGTCTTCAAGTTATTAAGTTTCTCTTAAATAATTCATTTTTCCTTGCTCTTACTAGTTTGCTTGAAACCTCTTTTCTAACGTTGTTCTAAGACTAAACCATTGGGTACATTTATCACCAGACAGCTAAGGTAGGTAATGCAAATAGCCAGGAAGACTAAGAGGAAGAAACTGGCAAGACCAATGCAAAGTATTTAGTTCTTTTGTATAAATATCAGTTCTTTCTCATAAATAACTGGAGCTGTATGGATCAATCCACAAATCTTACTATTGGTCAAAATTCTACTGATGACAGGTGAAGGTAACCAGACATTCCAAACCTTTAGCCATGAACATCAACTTTCAAGGAATCAATTGGTTGACAGAAGAAGCCAATAGAGAGAGAGTAGATTCCTGGAGGAAAATATCAGAATTCATTAAAACTCAATAAACTTGGTAAAAGGGTAATTCCTAAGGATGGTGTCCACAGACATATGTAGATACATCCATCCATCCACACATCCCTCCTGTCCCCCAGGAGATAGCCCCTTATATGAAATAAAAACTTGAAACAAGATTTTCTCAAATCCTGGGGAATAATTTAATCCACTGAAAATTTATCATTTTTCCTAGATAAAGAAAGACAAGTTACCTTTTTTGTGTGAATGATAACCAAGATAAATTTTAACAAATTACAAGGCACTATAGAAATATTGAAAATTATTCAGTTACCAAATAATAAAAATAATAACAATGACAACTTGGCTCCCACACATTCTCCAATTTCCGTTCAAAGAAATCCAGTAGTCTTGAGTAGTTGACAAGAGACCTCAATAGACATTTCTCCAAAGAAGATATGCAAATGGTCAATACGCACATGGAAAGATGCTTAACATCATTAGTCATTGGGGAAACCCAGATTAAAACCACAATGAGATACCACTTCACACCCACTAGAATGGCTGTAATAAAAAAGACAGACAATAATAGTGCTGGCAAGGATGTGGAGAAATTGGAACCTTCTTGTTAGCGGGAATGTGAAATGTTGCAGACACTTTGGGAAACAGTTTTGGCAGTTCCTTAAAAAAGCTACACATAGAGTTATCAAGTGACCCAGCAATTCCACTCCTAAGAAAAATAAAAATATGGGAAAACACAGAAAACTTTTACACCAATATTCATAGCAGTATCGTTCACAATAGCCAAAAAGAGGAAACAACCAAAATGTCCATCACCATCAACTGATGAATGGATAAACAAACTGGATCCATTCAATGGAATACTATTCAGCAATAAAAAAGAATGAAGTGGGCCAGCCCAGTGGTGCAGAGGTTAAGTTCGCATGTTCCTGCTTCGGTGGCCCAGGGTTTGCTGGTTCGGATCCAAGGTGTGAACCTACACACTGCTTGTCAAGCCATGCTGTGGGAGGCGTCCCACATACACAGCAGAGGAAGATGGGCACAGACGTTAGCTCAGGGCCAGTCTTTCTCAGCAAAAAGAAGGGGATTGGCAGCAGATGTTAGCTCAGGGCTAATCTGCCTCAAAATAAATAAACAAATAAAATTTTTTAAAAATTTAACAAAAGGAGTGAAGTACTGATACATGGCACCACACAGACAAACCTTGAAAACATGCTAAATGAAAGAAGCCAGTCACAAAAGAGCACATGTTGTGTGATTTTATTTATATGAAATATCTAGGGTAGGCAAATCCACAAAGACAGAAAGTAGACTGGGATTTGCCAGGGCTGGGGTGAGAGGGAATAGGTAGTGACAGCTAAAGTGTACCAGGTTTCTTTTTGGGGTGATTAAAGTGTTTTAAAATTGATTTTGGTGATGATTGCACAACTAAGATACTGAATGTACTGAAGACCCAGAATCGAGTGTTTTAAATAGATAAATTTTACGGTGTGTGAATTATATCTCAATGAAGTTGTTAAAATAAAGCTGTTTACTCACTAAATTGGTTAAGCTACTACTTATCTTTCTTCACTATTACTAAATATCTGAACTTGTCTATAGGTTAGGGAACTGAGGGCATAAAAAACAGAGGTGAGAACCACTTAAGTTGGAATTTCGCAAATGTCCTCATTCCTGTTACATTAAGCTTAAACCACACTCTGTGTGACTGTGAGATTCCTCTTCATAGTTACCCCCTCTCAGTACCACTAGCATGTCTTCTGACTCAAGTTCTAATGAGAATCCCCAGGGGCAATTTGTAAACACTACCTCTATGTCATATCTGAAGGTGTTTTCCTTCTCTCCATGAAGCAAAGATTTTGAATCAGTAGTGTCAGTTCAAGGTTTGCTTGTCCCCTCTCTCTGATCTGGAGCTAGAAATCAACGGATGCCAGCTGCAGCGAGACCCTCTGAAATTACACTATACCTTAGCAGAGTCTTTGAAACATGGAAACATTTCATGAAAATATAATTTCCCTGTCTTAGCAATGTGAGCAGAAAACTCAAGAAGAGAACATTTGAAGTCAGAACGAAAGCCCCCACTTCCACCGTTTCAGGGCATGTGGATCTGCTTTGCAAAGTTACATTTTCCACTTCACGGAAGCGGGAGGAATCAAGGGAAAAGGCGCTTACAAATTCTGTGGGGAGAATCCATTTTATAAAAATGTCAGCCTCTTCACAATCTAAAGGAACATACTGTAATAGAATTTATTAAGATCACGCTTTAGAAATAAAACTACATATTTTGGCCATAAAGCACCTTACAATAGCAAAATTTACTGTATAGTGAAATTCACTATAAACTCAGATCATTCTAATCCTAGTTAGTGAATTATCAAAAGAACTTCACGTGTTTCAAGAAAATTCCTGCGGCAGAGAAGACGTACAACATAAATGTCATTATCAAGTCATCTTTTATTAGATGTGTCATAAAATCTTACCAAGGAAAATAACACAATGGATTCTTGGGTTAACTTTGGAGATTTCACTGACAGATTTTAAAATTGTATTATTACATTTTGTTCCATAAAACTGAAGTCGCTTCTTTGTAATTCTATTTATTCTCCCTCCTTTAAGGAGAGATCTCACGCAACCATCTAAGGACCCTCTGTCCCTCTCTTTGTATTCAGTTTATTTCTTCAAAGTCCGTCAACTATGGCATTTTTGTATAAGTTGTGCTTTCTAAACCTTCAAGTGCATATGAATCCCTGGGGATCTCGTTAAGGTGCTGACTATGATTCAGGAGGTTTGGAGTGTGGCCTGAGAAGCTGCATTTCTTATTTCCTTGTGTTGTGGCCAATGCTGGTAGTTCACAATCCGCACTTTGAGTAGGAAGAGTTCAAGCCATACACTTCCACATTGTTTTTCAACTCTTCCTCGTGTATTGTCGTCCAATTAAGAGTCTCTTGAATACAGAAACAATTTCTTTTCCATTTTTTACTTGCCTCCATCTCTTAGCCTAATGATCGTTAACATTTTCAGTGAAAAATAAGTATGAGTTAGTTGACTCGGCTGGAAGCAAGGCAATGTCTAACCATTAGTTACATCAACCTGGCCAGTTTATAGGCGAGTTTATGGCAACTAGAAGATCATTGTTACTCATTGTCTCAGTGACGTAATCGCAATGCCATCAAATGTGCTGACTGACTCTAGTTAGTCTCTTTGAAGTGATGTCTTGGAGGCAAATAAATTGAGTCAATCAAGAAGACAGACTGAGATGACAAGAAACAACTGTCCTCCCACCGTTAACACTTAGAAATGCTGGATATTGCCAAGCTTGAAAGCCCATTTTCCTATACCCACAATGGGCGTCGAGGAAGTAAGTAGGAGCGGATGCTGTGGCAATGTATTTGGGTATTAGAGCAGAGGCAGGCCCAGGGAGTGCGGGGGCAGAGAGCTGGGGCTTTTACACAAAGCCAGTGACAGAACAAGTAATCTCTGGCAGACGCAGTGAGGCGCTGTCAAGACCTCCCTTCAAGAAAGAGCATACTTCCCAGCTGCAAGGAGTGTCAGTAGCTGACAGCTTTCAGGTGTTAACTCCATCAGGTTCCCCTCAGCATTATAACCTAGGGGAAGCCCCAGCCAGCGACCGAACCAGCCCGTGCTTCAAGGGCCTGGCCCTTTCTGTACAATATGAGAGTCCTCTAATGGGCCGTCTTCGTCCTGGAGCCCTCTGTTGGATTGACAGAGACTTTATTAAATCTGTATTGAAGTCAATGGCTCCTTTTCCTCACTGGCTTTCTCCCTTTTCAGTTCATAATTATTATTCCTCAATAAATCATTTGCACTCCTGATTCCATCTCAGCATCTGCTTCCTGGAAGACTCAACTGACACTTGACCATCAGTGCCTGAGAAGTGGGGACCCAGAACCAACTCCCTGAAAGGAATGTTCCCCTTTAGTCTAGGTGTGGCCACTACTGACTGAATTCCTCAAGTTCCATTACACCCTCATTCTGAGTGGAGGTGTTGCAAGCAAATCAAAACACAATAAATCAGAAACAAAACCCAAATCAACTGCATTTCCCAGATTTCCATGGGGCAGGGGATCTGGAGAATCCAGTTCGGCTAATCACCGCACACACATGAGAGTGGAAGGTGGAAAAGAGGTGGCCTCATTTTCCAACCACTTTTGTAAGCAAAGCTGTGGAATTGTGTGGGTTTCCATTAGAAGTCTACTGCCTGTTCTTTCGCTGTCTGGGAGTAGCTTCCTGGGGGGTGACAGCAGGGGCACCAGCAGTAGCTTCATGATTCCAGGTTAGGATGACTTTGTTAGTCTGAGGACCATTTCTAGAATCTGCTTCTTCAATTATTCCTATTTAATTCACTCTATTGAACCCCTCCCTGTACCTTACAATGAACCCTGTGGTACGTCAGAGAAACAATAAGAAAACACACCAACAAGGTGGGACCACAATGTTCCCCTATGAGAAATGGAAACCCAAAGCCAACACCATATTCACATGTAGGCACACCAAGTCAGAACTTCAACATTACAACTCATTCACTACCAGTAAAACTATCAAAGCTCTACCGAAAGCAAAAATTATTTTATAGAGATCCCTCCGCACCCACAGTAGGTAGGTAGAAATTCTACAATATAAGCAAACTGTGCTAAAGGCCATAGAACATTAAAAATTCCAAACCACACCGGGAATCATATTCCCAAGAAGGAAGGCAGAGGATGCAACAAGCAGGAGAAATAGCACTGGCAAGAACTAGGAAAATTAAGGAAACTTGAAATATTTTTCATTGCAATTTAAAAAAAAACACAGAAAACACAACAGGAAAGAAACCTACAACAATATGGAAGAAAAACAGTCAGATTTGAAAACCTATCAAACAGAAATTCTAAGAGTGAAAACAGTTAAACGATAATGTTAAAAAAATTGAAATCACAAATCTCTTACAAATATAAAAATAGGTATATACTTGTTTGTTTAACTCATGAGGGAAACAGATAAATGTTAAAACTACTTCAAAAAAGAATACTAAGATTAGATGCATTTATAGATTGGAAATATTAAAATAAACATGCAAAAGGGGGCAAAATTGGTGGAAAGGAAAGAAGGAAGGAAAACTGTAAGAACTGCAAAAGAAGAGTCTGAATTGTCATTATTTATAGATTAAATATTCATCTAAACAAAAATTTCAGGAGATCCCTTAAAAAATTAGTACAATCAGAGAGCTCAGCAAATATAAATCTCTTTTATAAAATAGAATCACAAGAAATTCACTGGTAATCAAAAACTAGATTTAAAGTATATAGGAATAAATCTAATAAAATGTGCAAGAATTTTGCACATTTTTTGCACATGGACAAACATAAAATTTGATCAAGACACATAAAAGGGCCCAATACATGCAGCGTTACCAAGTTTATTTTTCCATGTTAATCCATAAATTCCATGCCTTTCCAAGCAAGCTCCCAGAAGGTGCTCCCCACCCCCTACCCAAAATGCACAACTAATTGTCACCAAGAAGACTTAAAAATGCCTTTTTAAAATCACTTTCTTGATTAAGAGATGGATGCGGGTGCCATTCCCATGACCATCCTTTCTGCCATGAATATAGACATTTTGCATGGATGTGTGTCAGCCACTTGCATCCATGAAGCAACATTTGTGACAAGGAAAAAAGCAATAGCTCGAGGATGATGGAGAAACAAAGATTTAATAAAACATCGACTCTTCATAATATTTTTGAGCCACTACTAGTCCTGGGCTGCTTAACTCACAAATAACTGTTTATGTAAGCCATGATATACAAGCATTTCAGTAATTTATACCCAAAAGTATTCCAAGCTGATATATGACAGGAACAGAAAATTCACAATGCAGAGGGAAAATGCACATATGAAAATACACTCAACTATCTACTCACTAATTTTTAAATGTATATAACATAATAAGATAAAACTGACTGGTTGTTGCCAGGGCTGGGGGTGCCTAGAGGGTTTGGTTATAAAGAGGAACGAGGGAACTTTCTAGAGTGATGGAAATGTTCTAAATCTTGATTGTGGTGGTTGTTATGCAACTGTATGCATTTGTGAAAATTCATAAAGCTGTATACTCAAAAGGATGAATTTTACTACAGGCAAATATACTTGAAAAACATATACATAAAGGGGCCGGCCCTGCGGCACAGTAGTTAACTTTGCATGCTTCACTTCGGTGCCCCAGGGTTTGCGGATTCCGATCCTGGGCATGGACCTACACAGCACTCATCAAGCCATGCTGTGATGGAATCCCATATACAAAATAGAGGAAGATCGGCATGGATGTTAGCTCAGGGCCAGTCTTCCTCACCAAAAATACCCCACAAAACCCCCTATACATAAAAATAAGATACCATTTAATATCTATCACATGAGCAATGATTAAGAAGACTGACAATCTCAAGAGTTAGAGAGGATGTGGGGATGTCATGAGCCTCATAATCTGCTGGTTGCATTATAAGCAATCTAGAAAACAATTTGAAAATATTGAGGTTAGTTGAGCATATGATTACCCACGACTCAAATATTTCCCTGCAAGGGTACAGTCTAGAAAACCTTACATTTGTTCACAAGAAAATAAGTACACAAATATTCATTACAATTTTTTTAACAGTAAAATGTTTAAAACAACAAAAATGTCCATCAATATGAGAAAAGATAAATTGCTGTGCATCTAATGGAACATAATACGTCAGTTAAAATAAATGGACTAGGTCTACCTGCATAAAATTGGCTAAGTTTTTAAACACATTACTGTGGTTAAAAAAAATTAAGTTGGAGATGGTTATTTGCTGTACCATACCATTTATGTACATTTAAAACTCCCCAAAATACTACATAGATTTTTAAAACCTGATTGGGAGGGACAAACACATCTTGAAGATAGTGGGTAACTCATGGGAGGAGCGAACCAAGTGGGTATGGGGAGGGGAGTGTTTGCAGCTTCCCCGATGTGTAACTTTTCTTTTTTGGTTCTTCTTCTTCTTCTTCTTCTTTTTTTTTTTTTTTTTTTGCTGAGGAAGAGTAGCCCTGAGCTAACATCTGTGCCAATTCTCCTCTATTTTTTTTGTATGTGGAACACCTCCACAGTATGGCTGGTGAGTGGAGCAGGTCCGCACCCGGGATCTGAACCCAGGCCACTGAAGCAGAGCAGGCAGAACTTTAACCACTCTACCATGAGACTGGGCCCTGTAACATCTTAACCTATTAAAAATATATCTGGAGCAAATCCAGTTAACCATTATTCTTTATGACATCTGTGTCATGGCTGCAGGCACTGGAAGTTTTACCTTATTCTCTGAATTATTCTGTATGTTTGCAATATGTCATAGAAGAGCAAAAGGAGAAGAAAGAAATAAGAGAAAGGAAAAGAAAAAAAGAAATTTGAAAAAGAGAGAGAAGGCAGTGTCACATTTTAGGAAATAAATCTGAAACCACTTGTCTCATCCAAAGTGCTGGTCAGTAGCTCTTTCAGCCCGTTTCTCAGTGAAAGGCATCTTAAGAAAAATAACCAGTAGATTAAAACAAAGAGAGAGAGAATGGAAATTGAATTACAGAGAAATTAACAGAAATGCAGTGATCAAGGGGGAAATCTCCATAATATGTTAAATCTCAGCCATTTGGTTTCCAAAAGTCTTTAGAAACCATTAGGCAATTAATCACTTCAAGGACTCTTGAGGAAACAAAGTCTAATCGTTCTCCTTTTAGAAATTGAGAAATGAAGTTCAAGACGGCAGCATTTGCTCAGGTTTGCAAAGGAAGTCTGGTTGGCACCAGGCTTAAAGCTCCCTTCTTATGTTTTTTTGAGACAAATTCAAATGACTTTGAAAGGTTCCCTTTCTGCTTATTTGCCTTTTCTTCCATATAAGAGAATAACTGAATAACATTAAGTCCTTCCTTTATTTTATCTTTTTCCAAATTCCTTTGGGGAGTTTTCCAGCACTTTCATAAGGATGCCTATTATCACCTTCTAACCATGTGCATCATTTGATGAACCATATCCTGGGGTAGGTACCATCACTTCCCGAAGAACTAACATACTGTTAAATATTTACTCTCCCTATCGTAAAAATAATCATCCCCACGATGTCCTGTGTTGTTATACCAACCTTCATCTTCAGGGTAATTGGATACTTGACAGAGGATTTAAAAATTATTAGCTGCAACATCAAGTGGAGCTTACAATTTTCTACCAAAATGTATCAATATTTTAATGTGCCATGTATTTATTTTGCTTCTTTATCAACTTAAGTTATGATTAAAAATAGATTTTGGCCTCGAGGGAAACTAAACTCCGAATACCTTTAATAATGGAGAGAATCTATTTTCACAGTTTTTTTTAAAGTGTGCTTGTATATATACATATATATACAAATAGATATGCGATTTAATAAATATACGTTTTAGGTAAAAAAAAATTAGAAATGTTTTGTTATCTCATTGACCCATTGCTTATAGCCTATCCTCTAAAATCTTCTTTTCAAGATATGAAAGCCATCTTTTTTCAATTAAACTCGACCCAGCAGGATGTTTGAAACCACATGTTAGAACAAACAGTTTGGGCAATTAAAGATCTAGGCCTTGATGGCTTGGTCTGGGATTTCAACTGGCTGTTAAATAATCATCTAATTGAGACTGTGGAAAGGACATTGGGAAGTCAAACAGGAATAACTCTCCTGCATCTGGAATTGAGGTGAATTATGTGCCCATAAAATAGGAGGTGGATATCAAGTTACTCATTATGCTACACAAAGAATCAAGGAAACAGAGCAAGCAGTGCCGCTAGTTAGAGAATCCATAAAATTAAAGCTCATCTGTTTGAAAATCAACTTCGACTAGACAGAGAATACCTATCATTATAAGTACAGTAGGTAAATTGTGATTTGAGTGGAATGTATTTGTATATATAGTCTTAGCTGATATAATGTCTTTTCGTAAATTTTCACAAATTAGGCTCTCTAAACAAGGCTGATTAGGTTTATTCTCTATCATTATCTCAGCGGCTCAACAACATGAGATAAATTTTTTTTTCAATGTGGCAGGGTGGGGTGGATGGCAGAAGGCCACTGTTGAAGGGAAATGTTGGCTGGACGGGGTTGATGACTGAAGGCTGCCTTGGATTGGAGGTTTGGAATTATCAGTGACAAAGAGTGAGGAAAATCAATTTCCATTTTGCCTTTCTATTCCAAACTGGTCCCTGATGCCCTCATGACTTTATTTCTTTGGAAACTCCCAGTTTGAAAGAGGAAACATTCAACTGACTTCCTTTTACCACGGGCCTGCGCTTCCGCCCCTGTTCTGAGGAGCTTCTTCTACTGACAGCTGATTGGATCTGGTTCATGCAACAACATCGATTATTTCAGATATTTTACAGAAATTAATGTCAGCATTTCTAACAGGACTGGAATTTCCCACCAACTTCTAAGGACTGACAAAGAAAATTCAAAGTTGGGAAAATACTCTCTTTCAAGGGTGAATTTCCAATAGAGTTGAGGCTAGCTATATTCACATCCAGCCTTACTAAGCCAACAGAAAGGTAAACCAGAGAAATATAAGAATGTGTAAATTACGTGTACACGCACCTACACATATGCATACACGTTTTAAAACAGGAGTAAGTGACATTCTAGTTGAGTCATTGGGGATATTTTATTGTAATAATAAAGAACTTGTATTCTAAAATGATAAGGAAGATGATGATACTAACAACAAAATACAATAATAATAAACTCAGTTTTCTACTAAGATATATATGCATTTCTGGACAAAAGCGTCATAATTGTTCACAGCTTTCATAGATTTCATTCCCACATAATCTTCTCTACTAACCAGCAAGACATTATGAGAGCCATCTGATTCTCTAAAAATTCTTGTTAGACGTTCTAATTAGAAAAGAGTTTATTATGTCCTTTAATAGGGAATAAGAAAAAAGGAAGCATAATGTCCTTTCTGAGGATTAAAGCGACTGTCAGACAGTCCAAAGACTATTTCACAATCACTTTGAGACTTTTACTCCTGATGAGTAAAATAGACCAAAACTTTGACTGATGAGAAAATATCGAGCGAGTAGAAAGTGAGAAACACCAAATGCTTGTTGATTCTTGAACCTCCAGAATGCTTACAATTTCCTGATACTGTTCCAGTAGCTTTACTGTGGGAACCCGGAGAAGGCGTGGGTCAAGTTTTACTTGGTCATCATCCACAGCAGGGAGCAAAGACTCTATTTCCAAAGCCCATCCTTACAGATAAAACCATATTTGGTGTTTCCCACTCATCGATGTCAGAGGCAAAAATAGGTGAGTAGGACATCAATTATGAAGGGGAAAGAAATCAAAAGAGCAATGCATAGATTAGCACAATTTCTTAGAATTCATAGAAGGAGATCCATGGTCTCAGTAATTTCTTCAGTAAGTCACGACTGTGTTTAAAGGAGATGTGGCTGACACTGCTGGTTGCTACCAACTGTCACATTCTCCTCTTTCTTATTTAGTTTGGGGTGGCAATGTTCTCAGTTAAAAATCCTCACCTCTTTTATACTACATAATTTTTATATTTTATATAGGGCTATTAAAATTATCTATTTCACAGTAGGTGAGTTGTGATAGTTAGTACTTTACAAAGAATTGGTCCATTTCATCTAACTCCAAGGTCTGTAGAGTTTTTTTGTGGTATTTCTCTATCATTGTTTTGATGTCTGTAGGATCTGTAGTGATATTTCCTGCTTCTTTCCTGATATTAGTAATTTATGTCTTTTCTCTTTTGCTTTTCTGTGTCACTCTTGCTAGAGCCTTGTCAACTTTATAAATCTTTTCAAATTTATTTTTATTTCATTGATTATTTCCTTTTATTTTTTCAATTTCATTGATTCCTGCCCTTGTCTTTATTATTTCCTTCGTTCTTCTTACTTTGGGTTTATTTTGATCATATTTTTTTAGTTTCTTTCCCTTGACACTTCCTCTTTCATCCAAAGATTACTTAGAAATATGCTGTTTCATTTCTAAGTGTTTGGAGATTTTCCTGTTCTCTTTATCTTATTGATCTCGTTGATTCCACTGTAGTCAGAGAACATATCTGGTATGATTTCAATTCTTTCAAATTTGTTTAGGGTTGTTTATCAACCAGGATATATTCTATCTTGGTATATGTTCCATAGGTGCTCGAAAAGAATGTGTAGTCTGCTGTCATTGGATGGAACATTCCATAAATGTTGATTAGATCCTCTTTGTTGATGATAGTGTTGAATTCTTCTACATCCTTGCTGATTTTTCTGTCTGATTGTTCTATCAATCGTTGAAAGATGAGCATTGAAATTGTGAATTTGTCTATTTCTCCCTTAAGTTCAACCAGTTTTGGTTCACATACTTTGTAGCTGTTGTTTGATATATGCAACAACTCAGATGAATCTCAAGAGCATTATGAGGTGTGAAAAAAGCAAATCTCAAAATATCACGGATTATATGATTCCATTTATATACCATTCTTTAAACGACAAAATTAAAGCGATGGAAAACAGATTAGTGGTTATCAGCAGTTAGATATATTGAAGTGAATGTGGGGGGCGTGTAAGGAAAAATGGTTAGCATGAGGAAGATCTTTGTGGTGGTGGGATAGTTCTGTATCTTGAATGCAGTGGTAGGTACATAAATCTACACATGTGATAAAATGACACGGAACCACACACATATATATTGTGCCAATATCAAATTCCAGGTTTGGATGCAGTACTATAACAATATAAATGTGACCGTTGAGGGAAACGGGGTGAAGGGTGCATGAGACCTCTCTGTACTATCTTTACAACTTCATAAACAGCTATGGTTATTTCAAAGTTAAAAGTTGAAAAAAGAAACAGGATGCCAGGTTGAATTTGAATTTCAGATTAAAAATGAATAATTCTTTAGTGTAAGTATATCCCACATAATATTTGGGACAAACTTATGCTATTTATTTGTGTTTATCTGAAATTCAGATTTAACAAAGCATCCTGTATTTTACCTGGCAATCCTGTCTGGGATACCACAACTATTTTTCATGGATGGAGGAAGAAGATAAAAAGGCAGAGTTTCAAAGTACTTGCTTCTTGTAAGCCTAAGGAAAAGAACAGATGGATGGTCAATAAAACCCATTCATTTGACCTTAACTATTAGAATTACCACTGTTCTTTTCTCCCAGCCTTTAGCCTAGCTTGGCAGAAGATTGAACTTAGATGCTGGTCCTCCATTTTCAAAATCTCAAATTTTACTCCTAAAAGTTAAGACTCCAGACTGAAAAAATTCTGGAATGAGTTTGTCATCCATCCTGTACCCTTCTAGGGGTCCAAAAATATAGAGATTTTCTTATCCCCTTCTACGAGCTTCTCTTAGTTCATGGAGTTTAGTCAGGCTCCAAGCATTTTTCTCATCTAGAGCCCAGTGATGCTTTAGGATAAGAGAACCAGGAAACAGCTTTCAGAGTCCCAGAGCTCCTCTTCTAAAGCTAGGCTGGGACTTCAGAGGCTGCAGCCTTCTCCACAGCCATATGCTAATAACATTGGAGAAGCTAAACCCAAAAGCAGCACTACTGATCCAGAAATGCCTATATCATAGGGAAAAAAGAAAGCCATGATAGAAATTGTCCACAGTCTAATACGGGAAGAGATTATTTCCTCTGTAACAAAGAAGGAAGCCCTTTTCCGGGTTTTCCCTGGCAAGCAGATAGTGGGGATGTGGTGGAAAGGCACACTTCTCTAGTCCAGTTCCCAGGAGCCAGGCCTCCTGGGTGCCTGCCTGCCTGGCTGACATCTCAACAGTCACATACATCCATAGCTCAGTGGTCACAATGCATATACTTCATCCAGCTAACACCAGAAAGGGGCCATGCCCATGGTCAACCAAGCAGCTGGTCCATGCATATTTAGGGACTGGCTGCCCTCTCTGGTCCCCCAGACATGGCTCCTCTTTTCTCCCTATATCCCATGTCCAGTCAGAACTGATTCCCATAGATTCTACCTCTTAGAATCTCTCCAATGAGTCCACTTCCAGACATCCCACTGCCATTTTGTTTAAACCACACACATTTCCCACTAAAGTCTGCAGCAGCCTCACTCCTATCATTCAGCCACCTTGCTACCACCAGGAGGGCTTGACCTGTTCTCTCTTTGGTTAAAATCTGATACACAAGAAAGGTCTTTTTGACCATGCCTCTGGCTTCTTCTCTCTCCCTTTTGCACTCTGGACTCCAGCCTGCTTGCCTTGACACAGACACAAGTACTCACATCTGTGTGTTTGTGTAAGCTCTTCCCTCAGACTCACAAGACCCTAACTCCCTTACTTCCCCTGGCTGGCTCCTACACAACCTTCCAGGCCCAGATCAGGCATCATCTCCTTTGGGGAGCCCTCTCTGGTACCTTGACTTCCATGCCAGACTGAATTTGCCCCTCAGATGTGCTCTTATGGTCCTCTATTGTGTGCATTCTATGAGGGCGGGGCCTGAGTCCCTGTTGACTTTTCAACAGGCCCTCACAAGCAGGTGGTTGAGAGTCCCTGCTTTGGGGTCACTCAGATGTGGGTCTGATTGCCAGCTCTTCCACTTGGGTACATTGCTTAATTTGTCAGAATCACAATTTTCTAAGTAAAATGGATGATAATAACATCTTATGGTTGTTAACGTTGAATGAATTAATAGGTTTAGAGAATTTAGCACAATGGCTGGTACATGGTGAAGATTCAATGAATGTAATAATTTATTTATACTTTATTCAAGAAGTATAATTAATTTGTAACTTTTGAAAAAATTAAACAAGTCCCCACCTCTCTAGCCTTCCTTGCAGTTAGAGGTTGCATGGGACCTGGATCTAGCTAAGGAGATATGAACAGAAATCTACTGGGTGGGATTTTTGAGAAAGCTATGCCTTTTCCTACTAAAACCAAAAGATAAGTCAGGGTCAGCCCTGTGGCCTATTGATTTAGTTTGGTGTGCTCTGCTTTGGCAGCTCTTGTTCAGTTCCTGGGCATGGACCTATACCACTTGTCAGCAGCCATGCTATGGCGGCGACCCACATACAAAATAGAGGAAGATTGGCACAGACAGCAGCTCAGGGTGAATCTTCCTCAGCAAAAAAAAAAGGTATGTCTCAGCTGATACTCAGCTTTGCCCTTCACCCTTCTCCCTTTTTCATGTACAAGATTCAAAGACAGTTGTACTAGTTATGGTTCTCCAAAGAAACAGGACCTATAGGATGTGTGTGTGCATGTGTGTGTATATATGTGTCTGGGGGGGTGTATAAAATAGGGAACTGACTCATGCAATTATGGAGGCTAAGTCCCAAGATCTACAGTTGATAAGCTGGAGACCCAGGAGAGCTGATGTTTCAATCCAAAGGTCAGCAGGCTCAAGACCCAGGAAGACCCAATGCTTCAGTTCAAATCTGAAGGCAAGAAAAAACCCATGTCCCAGCTTGAAGGCAGTCAGGCAGAAGGAATTCTCTCTTATTCAACCTCTTTGCTCTATTCAGGACTTCACCTATTGAGGCCCACCCTCATTAGGGAGGATAATCTGCTTTACTCAGTCTATTGATTCAAATGTTAGTCTTGTCCAGAAACTTTCTCACAGACACACTAGAACAATATTTTACCAAGTATCTGGGCATTCTTTGGCCCAGTGAAGTTGGCATATAAAATTAATCATCACAACTATCTTAGAAGCATAGCGTAGGACAGAAAGGCAGAAAGGAAAAGTGGGTGTAGGTCCTTGATAGCATTAGAGAATGACCATAAAAATTCTAAAGTCCTTAGCCTTAGACTTTTCTTTACGTGAGAAAGATAAGCCCATATTTGGTCACTGGCATTGGATCTCTGTCACGTGCAGCTGAATGCATTCCTAAAAATGCACTAAGCTGTGGTGAACATCATAACCACACCCTCTATCCCATGCCCATGACAGACATCAGAAACTGATCACAGATATTCTTCCAACCGAGTTTAAGTGAGGCCTCAGAATCTTTATAACTCGGTAGTCTACAGACAGGCAGCAAACTGATCTGAGCTGGCATGCAGGAGAAAATCTGTTTGCCACCCTGGTTGGTGTAGGCTGAGCTTGCTAAACTTATCAAGAAACTATACTGTGAAGTCTCTGACTTACTCTACTACTATTTCTTATGACATGGGTAACCCCAAAGATTCTGTTTTCTTCTTCTCTGGAATTCTGCCACCACCAATGCCATCCAAGTTTTCTTTCTTCAATAAGATGTTCGGGGCAGGGTCTAACATTTCCTGACTCGCCTCTGCCTTGCCACTTTGCTATCTCCAAATACTCTTCATGTCTTAATGCTAATCATGGCATTGAAACAGAAAGGGACTGTCAAAAATATAAAACTTAATAGAGATACAACGATCAGAAACTTTTAAATTTTTTAAATTAAGTTACTTGATCTATAACACTATTTCTTTTTAGAGAAAATAACCAGTATCTTCCTCTATTTAAACCAAAAGTTTCTACTCTTCACTCAGTGGGAGTGAGATCTGTGGTGACTTATTGATGTCTGTCATGGGCACGCGATAGCAGGAGGAGGTGTGCAAGCAATGTCTTTGCCTATTCATCAGTGAGGATTGCATTCAGCTACCTATAACTGAATCAGGAATGCCGTATCAATTCCTTCTTCAGCATATTCCCTTTCTAAAAGCATGCTCTGACTTCTCTTATCCTTCAAGGCCCAGATAAAGAAACATCCGCCCCTCAAAATCCTTCCCAGCCTTCTCATCTTCTGCTGACAAATCACCCCTCCCTACATTGCCCCCTCTTTGCCAAAATGGACTACCTTGTTTTGTCATTTATCTATGCAGATGCCCTGCCTCCCTTCAAAAACCAGTTAGTTTCTTGGCATCTCTTGTGTAGCAATTGTGTTCCCAATCTGCAGCTCACAAATTGTTGGATGATAATGGTTGTTCCAACAATGCCCTCTCTGCTCCCAAATATAATAGTCCTCCGTTTTATTCCTGTTAAAGCTCTGCCTTTTGCCTTCTCAAATACAGCCTTGTTGTTGTTCCAAGACTATATCAAGCTTAGTCCCAATACAAAGTCTTCGCAGCTCTGGTTCCTATGATTGTCTTTCAATCTTTCTAGCAGTTGCTGTTAGTCACTTAGCTGTATTCCTCTAGCTTTATTCGGCGTGCAAAATATGATTTCCAACTGCCAGAATGTACTTCTCCACCTGAAGGCTTTCTTCAAATCCAGGGAATTCCACTCTGCCCCTCAGATCTGGAGAGTTAACACCCCAGAGACAGTCCTCACCAATAAGTGGTAGGAGCTGGTGTATAGATACCCCCACCCTCTCATTATCTGATGGAATAATCCTGAGACCTGTGTTCTACACCATTTCCAGATTTCCCCCATAGGACTGAGTCCCAGTTGCCCCAGTGGTAAGTACTTGATAGCACACCCTGTGTTGGCTGCCTTCCTTCTACATCTTATTCCTCACTCCCTTCTTGGTATTTTCTGGCATAATTTCCCCCTAAAAAAACTGCTAGGACCTGAATCCTTTTCTCAGGGTATGCTTCTAGAGGAACTCAAATTTAGATACCCTTTACTGTTTTTCTAATATACCCCATCCTTTGGTCTTATCTTAGAGATCACTACTTCATCAAAAACATCTCTAAGCATCCACTCTGGTTAGGACTCCTTGTTATAAATTTTCACAAGATCCTTTACTTTTACTTTCATAGCATTACAGCAAGCTGAAAATATAATCGTCTGTGTAACTATCTGTTTAGTATCTGTAACATCCATTACCGTATCTTAACACAAGTCTTAGCATACGGTAGGCATTTAGTTAGCTTGTATCAACTGAATGAACAAATAAATGAGTAAACCTGTGTGTTTCTGTCTGCAACTCTTGTCAGTTCTACCTTTAAAGTTTATCTCTTTCCACTTATCTCTATCTCCACCAGAATTTCTGAAAAATTACTACTACTCACCAGAATGGTCTGCCTGCTTCAGGGCTGTCCTAGACCAACCCAGATGTCACCTACAGTGGCCTCCCATTGTACATAAATTCAAACTCTTTATCCTGACCTACCAGGCCCTGCATGATTTTATACCTGCCTGTTCCTCCAAGCACGTCTCATGCTATTTTCCCTTTTGCTGCCACTACTCAAGCTCACTGGATTTATTCTACTTCTTAGAATGTGCCAAAGCCCTTTCAACCCTCAACACCTTTGTCCTTGATCCTCTTTTTGCCTGGAATCCTCTTGTCCCACCGTCATCTCATATTTTGAAGAGACCTCAATGAAAGGAATATCAATTAGGATGTAGCCAACAATCAGCAAAGCAACAAGAAGATATACAGACACACAGGGAACTGTTACTATCCCTAATTATGAAGAGGCAAGGGGAAGAATTGACGACACCGGAGTCTATAGAAATTTGAATTATATTCATAGAGGGACACATTACTACTAGAGCCTCTGAAGTGAGGCAGAGAAGGTACATGGGAAGAAATACCCCAACTTCTTCCTTCTTCTATCCTTCCATCTCCTACTAGGCTCTCATTGGTTGAACCAATGGGAAGCCAGAAAGCAAGAAAACCCAAATGATGAAGACTTTAAGAATCAATTCCACAGGATACAAAGCCGGAAAAAGTAGTGTGGGAAAGAGATACAGGAGGGTAAGCAGAAAATAATTAGCAATGAAAGACCATTAGAAACCATTCAACTCTTGCATCCAGGAAGCTAAATTCTTTAAATTTTAATTTTAACCTAGAATAGGTATTTAAGTGTAATATCAAAGCCATTCTGTTCAATTCCAGAAAATTAAACTCTTTAAAAGGGGCCTTGAAATCAAAATGTTAAAAATTGGATTGCATGTTCATATAGAAACAGAATTATCATCCAGTGCTACTCTCAAGACCAAGGATTTGGTGCCAAGCTTGAAATAGAAATGGTAACAAATATGATTACTGTATAGTTTAATCAAATATAGTATGCCAATACATGTTAAAAAATATGCTTTCTAAAATATGCCAAATCAAATGCTTACAAATAAAATGGCAGGATATTTTATTGCGATATGTAGTGGGAGATGGTGAAGGTTCTGTTCATCCTTTCATAAAATTCTAAACTCAATGAAGAGCTGTCCCAGAGGATGTATGTACGAGGGATGACTTTGAGGGCCCTAAATGATGCATGCGGGAGAGAGAAGTTCTCTGGAGACTAGGAGGAGACTGTCTTCTAGACCTCGTGATTCCACTATTGTCGAGGACTAGTCTCTGATCCAGAAGACTAAAAATCCAAGCAGAGAGAGAAGCCAGGAGACAGAGAAGCCAAGAGGAAACGGTGGCAAAGTGCCTGAGAAGCCAATCAGTACGTTAAGCAATCTCCCAGGATTGGGTGAAAGAATTTACAATTCAGGTCCTCCCAAGGAGGAAGAGACCTGGTAACACCACAGACTTTCAGGGGAGGCCAAGAAGGGCTACAACCTAGCAGCTAATCCTGATTATAAATAAACAAACCACTACAAAGATTAACCCAGGCCAACTCCACCCAATCTCAGCCTGGATTAAGTTTAAACACATCTATCCAAACCGTTTGCCAGAGGCAAATGTAAATCTTGTCTAGAGGAAACTTATCTCTATACTTTATCATACATAAATTCCTGAATTATTATGCATATCATGAGACAATAATTATTTTTGCACATCATAAAACAATAGCAAGTGATCAAACACCAAGAGAAAAAATAGTTATTAGAAAAAAATCCACATGAGTTCTAGACATTGAAGTTAATACTTTAAAGAAAATAGAATACAGAACAAAGTATTTGAACAGATATTCAGGATCTGTCAAAAACTAAATGGAAATTCTAGAGCGGAAGGACACACTAACTGAAGTAAAGAATTAAATTTGAGCCAGCCCTGATAGCCTAGTGGTTAAAGTTTGGTGCTCTCACCACTTCAGCAGCCTGGGTTCATTTCCCAGTTGTGGAACCACACCACCTGTCCATCAGTAGCCATGCTGTGGTGGCAGCTCATATAGAAGAAGTAGAAGGACTTACAACTAGGATATACCACAATGCACTGGGGCTTTTGGAAGGAAAAGAAAAGATGAAGACTGGCAACAGATGTTAGCTCAGGGTGAATTTTTCCCTGCAAAAAAAAAGAAAAGAAAAGAATTCAATTCCATAGATACAATTAACAGATAAACATAAGTGAATATAAACACAGAAAATTATAAAAGGAAAGATAGGCAGTATAAAAATACCCAGACTGAAGCATGGAGAAAAAGGAGCATAAAAATACGTTAAAAAGGACAATGGGTGGTTGGCCCAGTAGTGTAGTGGTTAGGTTTGCATGCTCCACTTTGGCAGCCCAGGGTTCTTGCGTTCAGATCCTAGGCATGGACCTACACGCTGTTTGTCAAGCCATGCTATGGGAGCACCCCACATACAAAATAGAGGGAAATTGGCACAGATGTTAGCTCACAGCAAATCTTCCTCACCAAAAAAAAAGAGAAAAGCATAACAGACATATAGGATTCAGTAAAAAATCATGTAACTGAAGTCCCGGGAAGAAAGGGGAGAAAAATAATGAAGTAGCATTATATGAACATATATTGACTAAAAATTTTTCAAAATAATGAAAGATATCAAGCCAAAGATTCAAGAAGAGCTATGAACCCCAAGCAGGATAAATACACACAAAAGATTTGCAAGGTATGTCATATTAAAATTGGTGTAAAATCAAGGACAATGAGAAAACTGAGTCAGATAGAATAATGAATTAAATGTAATAGAAAGACAACTTTAGAGTGCCAAAAGAAAATAATTGCTAACCTAGATTTCTGTTCTATGAGTAAGTATTCTTAAAAAAAGAAAAGTCAAAATAAGAGTATTCAGACAAAGCCAGAGATTCTCTCTCATCAATATATCTGCACTAACTAGTAATTACTAATGTTAAAGGTCATTCTTTAGGAAGGAGGAAAATTATCCTAGACGAAAGCATGGAGATCAATGAAGGATTGAAAAGCAATGGAAACAGCAAATGAATATTGATTATACAAATAAAAACAATGACATCTTTTGATGGTTGAAATACATACCTAATTAAAATATTTGAAAAAATAAGAAAAAGGTGGGAAAAAAGTAACTGGAATTCAAGTGTTTTAAGGTCCTTGAATACCCAATAAGTGGTAAAGAAATAAATTCTAATAGACTCAATCAAAAATGCATATTGTTATCTCAATAATATATATCTAACATGGTAAAAAGGAGAAAATTAATAAAAACAACTTGATTCATCCAAAGAAGGCCAAAAAGCAGAGAAAAAAGATTATAGAGTATAAAATAGGTGAGATAAATGCATGATAAATAGTAAGATGGGAGGTATAAACAAAACATGTCAATAATTTCTTTCAGTATGATTGGATTAAATAATATAAACAAAATGGTCAGAATGGTTAAGAGACAACAGCAATAAAACCATCCTACACATTGTTCACAAGAAGCACACTTCAAATGTAAGGATAGAGAAAGCTTATGAGAAGATGTAAGGAAAATTGCGTATGCTGAAAATCATAACTAGAAGAAAGGTGACACAATTATACTAACAGACAAACTAGACTTTAAGGAAAGAGAGGTGCTGGAGATGAAGAGGAATGTTTTATGTGTTAAAAGAGTTTGATCCTTCAGGAAAGTAAAACAATTTTTAATGTGCATGGATTACTTTGCCTGAAAATACATCCTGCAAAAAGGGACAGAAGTAAAAGGGGAAACAGACAAGGTGAAACTTACTGTGAAAGATTTTAACACATTTCTCTTAGTAACTGACAGAAAAAGCAGACACAAATTACCAAGACTATCGAATAAGCAATATGATTAACAAGCTTAACCTAATTGGCATATGGAGAACATTGCACTCAAAGTTTGCAAAACATACTTTCTTCTTTTTAAAAATGCACACAGCAATCTTGGCCCATAAATAAATTGTCAACAACTTTCATGGGTTACAATAATGCCAATATTATTACATGACCAAAATGATTTTGTTTGAAATCAATGAAAAGGAAAAAAGATAAAAAATGTCCAAATATTGGGAAATCAATTAGTAAACTTATAAATAACTCCATGAGTCATAGACAAAATCAAAAAGGAAATTAGAAAACATCTGGAAATAAACTATGTTGAAAATAGGACATAAAAAAATGCTACAGTTAATATCCTGTTCAGAGGTACATTTATAGATTTTTGCATATGTTTTAAAAAGGAAAAAGGCTGAGAATCAGTGATCTCAGATTACATCTTAAGAAGTTGAAAATAAGAGCAAATTAAACAAAAAAGAAAATTGGATATTAGAAATAAAGATAAAAGGTGAAATTAATGAAATAGGAAACAACTTGTATACTAGAAAAAACTGACAAAGAAAAATTGTTGTTTTGAAAAGACTAATAAACTCTTGACAAGAATGATGAAAAAATGCATACATTACCAACATCAGAAACAAAAAGGAGCTATTTCTACAGATCCTATATCATTAAAAGTATTATTATATCTGAAAATTTATATGAAATCCAGTAATCCCTAGAAAAATTTAACATACAAAAATATCTAAAAAGAAATAAAAATATATAAATAATGCTGTCTATTAAATAAGTTAAATAGTATTTTTAAACCATCCCACAAAGAAACTCCAGGGTCAGATACTTTTATCAGAAAATTTTATAAATATTTAAGGAAGAAAAAGTCCAATTTTAGACAAACTCATTAAGAGAATGAGCCAAGAAGGATATATCCCAGTCAGTTTTATGGGGCCAACATATATGAACGAACTGTCAAAATATTTATAGACATATTTTAAACCATAACTATACACACATAGACACATTATACATAAGTATACACATATGTTTTACTTCAATTAAAATTATCTTTTAAAACATTCAGCAAAAAGTAGATATAACTAAATATATTTAAGGATGACAAGCTCATTTTTTCCCACTGGGTTGACTATAAGACGGAAAAAACCTGGACTGAGAAACAATACACAGTTATCTGAGAATAACATAGCTGATAAAAGACTCGTGTCCAGAATGTATAAAGAACTCTGAAGATCCAATAAAATTAACAACCCAATTTTTAAACACGGGCAAAATTTTGAAGACACACTTCGCCTAATAAGCTATATGGATGGGGAATAAGTTCACGAAGAGGTGTATCATTAGTAAAATTTATTAAACTAAAAACCACAACAATGAGAAACCACTGCAATCTACCAGAATGTCTAAAAAAAAATTACAATACGAAATACTATCAAGAAATCAAAGCAACTCTAGCAACTCATAGATTGCTGGTAAGAACGCAAAATGGTACAACCACATTGAAAAATAGTTTGGCAGATTCCTGTAAAGTTAAACACACACTTATTCCACCAACTTCACTCCCAGGTATTTACAAAAGTGAAATGCAATCCTGTGTCCACCTGTGCGTGAGTAGCTTTACCTGTAATCACCAAAAACTGTAAACAACACAATGTCCTTCAACGGGAGAATGAATAAACAAATTGTATGCCCACACAATGGAATACTGCCCAGTAATATAAAGAATGAATATTGATAAAAAACAACATGAATAAATGCAAGGGTATTATGCTAAGTGAAAGAAGTCAGACTCAAAAGTCTGGGAATCTATTTATAGGACATTCTGGAAAAGGCAAAACTATAGGAATGGAGAAAAGATCATCGGTTGCTAGGATTTAGGGGTGAAGGGAATGGCTGAACTACAAGGGGCGTGAAGAATTTTTTGGTGCAATTGAACTGTAATACATGTGTCTTGATTGTGGTGGTGATTACATGACCGTACAGGTTTGTCAAAACTCACAGAACTGTATGCTAATAAAAGTGAATTTTACTGTACGTAAATTATACTTTAATAAAAATATTGGGGAAAAGAAGCTCGAGAATCATTATTTATGTGCTTATTTCCCATGGGCATGTGCAATGGGAAATAGAGAGAATGCTAAACAGGAAATTAGGACTGGGAGAATGGAACTGGTGATATGAGTCCATGTGGACTCTTCAGAAAAGGCACTCAGAATGCATGCATGCTACAATTTCCACATTTGCAAATGAGCCCTGTGGATAGTGGCCTCAAACTACTGACTGTTTGCGAATATGATACTGTCTTTCACTCATCACTACTTTAGCACCTGCTGTTCCCTCTGCCATTCCCTCCACCTTTCCCCCTTTTCACCTAGTAAAATCCTACATATGCTTGAAGAATCTTTACTGGTAACTCCAAGGATACTCTTCTGCTCCCCAAGCATGTTCTCATTGTGATTTGTCTACGCCTCTATTCTAGAACCTATTGCCTCTTGGAAATGTTTGCTAACAGGTTTATCTCTTTGCCCCAGCAGCCTTGAATTTTGAACTTCCAGGAATCCAAAGGCCATAACTTTCTCATTAAAAAAATTCAATGTGATGCATACTATGGTAAATAACTGAAGAATGAAAAAATTACAGAAAAGAAATGCCTTTCTTTACATGAACATTTACATGAACACACTTAAAGTTGTTTTGTGTATATTGAGCCAGTGTAATAATATATCAAAAGTAATACATCAAATTCATAAGACTTCAGTTGCACAATGAAAGTCTAAATGCACAAGGATTCAGAAATTACAATAATAAATTCTGTTTATTTTTTAATTTCACTGTAATTAGAGATTTATAGAAAGCTTTGAAACAATCTTCGAGAGCGAAAACTAATGGCCAAAATGTATTCCCTTAAGTTAAAAGAAAGAAAAGGTACATTTAAACTTTCTCCATTTTTAACATCCACTTAATACTTCTGCAGGTCATTGAAAATAATCTCTCTTAAAAATTTCTAAAATATAATTGTGCTCTACTCTAAATAAACCCAAAAATGACAGCCCAGATTTACCCACAGAGAAAAGAACTGCCCCCCCCACACACATATGCTCACACACACACACACAGACACCTTGTGAACTGATGGTTAACAAACAATTCACAATAAGATTTTTTCATACGGCAAACTCACACATCACTCTAAAATGTGGTTTTATTTATGAAACTATAATTTAACCACAACTTCTCCAGAATATGGTAATTACACAAAGTTAGAGATACCTGCCCAGCAACCAGTCTCACCTAGAAATAAAAATACTGGCTTGTGACCAGCGTGCCATGAAGCATTCAGACCTGTTCCAGCCTATTTAATTATGTTTACCACAAGCTTCGGTGATGAAGCCAAGTTAGAGGGGGAAATACGCTATTTTTTAAGAAGACTGATTGCTATATTAAAGGCTTTTGAGAAAATATTAGCATGTTATGAGTGGCTTGGCAAAACCACTCTTTGGAGATATTTTATGTAATACTCAAGTCAAAACCATTTTAGGTGATTCCCTTAAGGAAACAGCAAAAACACATTGCAAAAAACAGAAAGGTTAGGAGTTCAGCTTTCAAAAGTTCAAAGATTGGCTGCTGCTAATTTGCAATTATCGGCTTCCTACCATCACGTTTCTATCTTCTTGGTTCGCGCTAGTAAAGTTGAAGTTACTCATTAGATTCTATAATATAAATATATATACGTAGAAATATATATATATATAGCTCAGCTAAAGAAAGCAGCACATATCAATTTAAACAAAGTGTAGAAGATGAGTCAGGCAAACAAGAACTTCTCCCTATCTAAATATTAAACTTAAATAATCAATTAATTAACTTTAGTTTAAAAAATTCCTTTCCCAGTCTTTCTCGTTTTGTCCATAGATACTACTATCAAAAATGGAGATAGAATAGGCATTCTGAACGTCCACCAAAAAGAAACCGATAATACCAAGTGTTGGTGAGGATGTGGAGCAACTAGAACTCTTATGCATTGCAATCACTTTGCAAAACTGTTTGGCAGTTTCTAATAAAGTGAAACAAACGCTCACTCTATGACCTAGTTATTGCACTCCTAGGCATTTACGTTGGAGAAATGAGTGCATGTATTTCACAAACTGACTCGTACATACCCTGAATGCTCATAGCTTCCCTATTCATAACAGCCCCAAACTGGGGAAAAAAAATGAAAAGTCCCACAACAGGAAAATGGATGAACTAATTGTGGTATAGTCGTACAATGAAATACAACTCAGCATTAAATAATGACAACAAACATACACAGTAACAGAGATAAATCTCACAAATATTGTGCTGAGCCAAAGAAGTCAGACAGAAAAAGAGTACCCAGCATATTATTCCACTTGTGCGAAGTTCAAGAAAAAAATAAAACTAATTTATGATGATAAAAACTCATAATACTCGTTGACCTTGGAGGGAAGGTAGCTGCATCCATCAGAGAGCACAAAGGAACATTCTGAGATGATGGAAATGTTCCTTATGAGCTGGATGACAGGGATGTACATGTGTCAAAATTCATCAAGCTGTATGCTTAAGACCTCTGCACTTTATTGAAAGTAAATTAAATGTCAATGAAGTACTGTGAGCAGGAATAAAAGCCTGTGGATATCTGGGGCTAGCCCCGTGGCCGAGTGGTTAAGTTCGCGCGCTCCGCTGCAGGCGGCCCAGTGTTTCGTCGGTTCGAATCCTGGGCGCGGACATGGCACTGCTCGTCAGACCACGCTGAGGCAGCGTCCCACATGCTACAACTAGAAGGACCCACAATGAAGAATATACAACTATGTACTGGGGGGCTTTGGGGAGGAAAAAGGAAAAAAAATAAAATCTTTAAAAAAAAAAAAAAAAAAGCCTGTGGATATCTAGCCACATGCTCTCTGCCCCTTAGACTCACTGGTTTTCGTGACACTTAGCAAACAGGTGCTTTCATCACCTCACACGCTTGCCTCATAAATTAAGGCAGTGCTACATTGGGAAGAAATTTCCATTGGAAAAGTTACTATTATTTCTTAAAGAAGAAGACCCAATCCTGCATAGGGGCTAACTGAAGAACTGGCTGCAATGTAACCAGATCACCTCAGTTCTTTACTGGAAGTGTTTGAAGAGCTCTGACTCTTCTCTAAACTGGGAACATAAATGCCCCAAGCTGCTTTTCAACCTCATCCGGCCTGCATGGCAATGGGCCGCAAGGGTCTCCAGAACAAGTGCCGGACAAGGTGGATTTCGTGAGAAGGTCAGGAACACGGGCACTCCTCTCACTGAAGTATTTGCCTGGAGATATTTCTGTTCCTGAGAATGAAATGCAAATTTGTGTCCAGTAGCCTGAGGTGGGATAGTGGTTTTTATGGTTTTGCTTCAAAACCTGATGAAAATTGGGAGTGAGTTCATCTCTTTTTATAAGGTTATTTGGTGAGGTTTCCAACATGATCTAATCTTGCCCTGGAAAATGAACTAAAAGGAGTTGACTGGTTATTAGGAATGAGTTCACTAGCCCCATTTTGCAGCCATCCAAGTGGATGTCTTCATGGAAGTCTCGAGGCTGCTCCTGTCCCAGCTGGGTTCAGGGACCTCCCTGTGACTTCAGAGGGACTTCCCGGGGCAGAACGGGGCAGAATCATATCCAAGTCCTTTTATATTTTAAGTGTGCCTGCCTTTCCATTACCTACTCCTATTTTCAGAGCTATAATTTGACTTCCCAAATTAAGACCAGGTTAAAAACCAATAACCTCTCCCCCTCTCAGACACAATCTATTGTGCCTGAATTAAAAACAACACCAACACTATTTTTCTCTATGGAAATGCCATAGGTGGATTGTACTAATATTAAATCTTTCCAATGCACTCCTTGATTGGAGTGAAAAACAACCACACTAGTCTGGTAAAATTAACCAACTTCCACAGTTAAAGGGAAAAAAGTGGAAGGAATCTTACCAGATAATACTTTGCATGCTGACTTATAACTTTACCCTCCATAAAATGAGCAAAGACCTTTTGTGGTTATTTTTTCACTTGGTGTTTGCTAGTTAAATAGAGACTTTCTTCAGTGCTTACCTTCTTTATGAAATTAGATAGGATGAATTTTAACAGTTTTTGATCTCCAAAAAGTAGGTGGTCATGAGGATAAATAATATATACATGTTAAAGAAACAACAATAATAACAACCAAAAAATCCTGGGAATTATTTATGTAATTGTAAACAAAGGTTTAAAAAATGCTAAATAGATAGAGAATGAAGGAAAAATGAGTTCAGAGTACATCTACCAGAAAAGTCTTGTGGGAGAAGGTCAAGTTTAGAGCTAGGCTGTGGCAGAGAAAATAAAGTTTTATTTTTGATTCTCGGGCCAGTTTCTCTGAGAAGAATATCCTGTAGGACCATGGTTCTCTATGGGAGACAATTTGCCACCATACCACCACCACCCATTCTGGGGACATTGACAATGTCCGAAGACATTTTTGGTTGTCAAAACTAGGCAGGTGATATTGGCATCGAATGGGAGAGCTCAGGGATGATGCTAAATATCCTACATTGCCCAAGACAGCTCTCCTCACCCCATGCCCCAACTCTCAACAAAGAATTATCAGGCCCAAATTGTCAATAGTTAAAAAGCACTGTTTAGGATTATTCAGAGCTGCCACGTCCATAATCTTGGCTATATTGGCTTTTAGAGTTAAATCATCCATGAATCTCGAGAGGGAGGGAAGACCAAAATTGTGTTTAAGATTAAGCACATTTTTAAAATGAAGCACAAATCTCAAAAACTGCTCTTAACTAAAACCATCATTTTTCCCCCAGCATTACGGAGATATAATCGACGTAGAACATTATATAAATTTAAGGTGTATGACATGATTTGATACATGCATGTATTACAAAATGATTACCACCATAAGGTTAGATAACATATTCATCACCTCACATAGTTACCTTTTATGTGTGTGTGTCTGTGTGTATGTGCGTGGTGAGTTTTAAGATCTATTCTCTGAGCAACTTTCAAGTATGAAATACAGTATTGTTAACTATAGTCATCATGCTGTACATTAGTTCTTTGGAACTTATTCATTTTATAACTAGAAGTTTGTACCCTTTGGGCACCTTCACCCACGCAGGGCAACCACCAACCTACTGTCTGTTTCCATGAGTTTGGTATGTTTTGAAGATTCCACATATACATGAGATCATACAGTATCTACCCTTGTCTGTCTGACTTAGTTCAGTTAGCATAATGTCCTCAAGCTTTATCCATATTGTAGCAAATGGCAGGATTTCCTTCTTTTTTATGGCTGAACAATATTCACACACACACACACACACAAATGTATATATATATATACACACACTCACACGCACACATATATATATCACATATTCTTTATCCATTCATCTGTCTCACAGACACTTAGGTTGTGTTGTCTTGACTATTCCAAATAATGCTCCAGTGAACATGGGGATGCAGATAGCTCTTCAAGATAGTGTCTTCATTCGTTAGGATGAAGTGGAATTGCTGGATCACATGCTACTTCTATTTTGAATTTTTTGAGGGACTCCATACGATACCCATAGTGGCCGCACCAATTTACATTCCCACCAACAGTGCACACAGGTTCCCTTCTCTCTGTTTCCTTGCCAACACTTGTTGTCACTGTCTTTTTGATAATAGCCATTTTAACTGGTGTAAGATGATGTCTCATTTTGGATTGGATTGGCGTTTCCCTGATGATTAGTAATGTGCACGTTTTCATGTAGCTGTTGGCCATTTGTATATCTTCTTTGGAAAAATATCTATTCAGGTCCTTTGCACAATTTTTAATTAGATTATTTGGGTTTTTTGCTATTTTGAGTTCCTTATATATCATGGATATCATCCCCTTATTAGATCCATGATTTGCAAATATTTTCTCCCATTTCATAGGTTATCTTTTCATTTTGTTGATTGTTTCTTCTGCTATACAGAAGTTTTTTAGTTTGATGTAGTCCCACTTGTTGATTTTTGCTTTTGTTACCATGACCAAAAAATCATTGCCGAGACCAATGTCGAGGAGATTCTTCCCTGTATTTTCTTCTAGGAGTTTTGTAGCATCAGGATTTATCTTTAAGTCTTTGATCAATTTTGAGTTAATTTTTGTGAGTGATATAAATCAGGGGTCCAATTTTACTGTTCTGCATGTGTTTATCCAGTTTTCCCAATACTATTTGTTGAAGACTATTCTTTCTCCCCTGGGTGTTTTTGGCTCCCTTGTCAAATATTGACCATATGCACAAGGGTTTAATTCTGGGCTCTCTATTCTGTTCCATTGGTCTCTGTGTCTATTTTTATGTCAATACCATACTGTTTTGCCCTTCAACGAATGAATGGATAAAGAAGATGTGGTATACATGTACAATAGAATATTATTCAGCCATGAGAAAGAAAGACATCCAGCCATTTGCGACAACGTGAATGGACCTTGAGGAAATTATGCTAAGTAGGCTAAGTTAGACAGAGAAAGACAAATACTGTATTATGTTACTCATATGTGGAATCTGAAAAAGTCAAACTCATAGAAACAGAGAGTAAATGGTAGTCAACAGGGGAAGGGGGGGTGGGAGGACAGATGTTTAAGGGTACAAACTTGTAATGAGGAGTAAATAAGCCCTAGAGACCTAATGTACAGTGTAGGAAATACAGGCAACAGGATTGTATTATTATCATCAAACTTGCTAGGAGACTAGAACTTAATTATTCCAGCCACTAAAAAGAAATGATAATTATGTAATATGATAGAGGTGCTCTTTATCACTACAGTGGCAATCAATTACAATACCTAAATAGATCAAATTAACACATTTTACATCTTAAACTTATACAACCATATATGTCAAGTATATGTCAATTAAAAATAAATAAATAAATAATTCGTTCACACACCAACAAATAAAGAAAAATGAAAGAAATACAATTAAATAGTCAATAGTTTATTCAAAAATATTTGTTGTGAACTGTTATGGACTGAATGTTTGTGTCCCTCCAAAATTCGTATGTTGGAGACCTAATCCCCTGCGTATTGGAGATGGGGCTTTTGGAAGTAATTAGGGTAAGATAAAATCATGAAGGCGGGGCCCTGGTCCGATGGGATTGATGCTCTTATAAGAAGAGATACCAAAGAGTTTGATCTCTCTCTCTCTGCACCAGCATAAAAAAGGGATCATGTGAGTACACAGCAAGATGGCAGCTGCCTATAGGCCAAGAGAAGAGATCTCAGAATGAAACCTATCTCCAGCGCCTTGACCTTGGATGTCCCAGGCTCCAGAATTGAAAAATACATTTCTGTTGCTTAAACCACCCAGACTACGGTATTTTGTCATGGCAGCCCAAGCTGACTAATACAAGAACCTACTATTTTCCAGGCATTGCAGTAGACAGTGGGACACTAATAACAATGAGGGATACAAGTCCTTACTCTCATACAGTGTGTATAGAATGTTATTTGAAGGTGGTGAGTGAATGTGGATGAGATCACCTGCAAAGAAAGTTTATACAAAGAAGAGATGAGGGAGAAGAGATCAGAGGAGAAAAACAAGGGAGGAGGCGAGAACAGTGGAGAATGAAAGGGGCAAGAGAGGGCAAAGGAGAGAAGGGAAGGCCTCAGAAAGTCTAACATTTAAAGTTCAAGCAAATAAGGAAGAACCAGCGAAGACTCGGTCCATGGGTAGAACTATGATGTCACGGGATATTAAAGAGAAGAAAGGTAGGAATGAACAGTTAGATCACTTGCTGATGTGAGATCAGGTAACTGGAAGGCAGAAAGCATCCTTTGATTTGGCTGTTGGAAGTTACTATTAACCTTGACAAGAGCAGTTGCAGTGGAGCTCAAGAAGGGGCTCCAGATCAAAGTGGACTTACGAGTAAAAGGATGGTAAAGAAGTGGAGACAGAGTGGTCATACTACCTTTCAGAGAAATATTGATGGGAAGGAGCACAGGAAATGGTGGGGGACTACGTTACTGGAAGAGCTACAATGAAAAGTGATTTAAGGGAGATACTTGACTGACTTATTTGTAAAATATAATCATGTTTACACGCAAATGGGAAAAATCAAACAAAGAGGGAGAGTTTACTGACAGTGCAGAGAAGAAAGGAAATAGTTTAAAGACTGAGGCCCTTGAGTAAGCAAAAGCAGAAAGGTAACACGTGCCTTTGATAGGAGCTAGAGATTTTTTAAAAACGTATTTATTTAGAAAAAGATAATGGAGGCAGATGTAGGCAAGGTTGTAGGTTTGATGGAGAGAATGAGAAGAGGGAGTTTCCAACTGATGGCTTTTATTTTCTCAATGTAGTCTAGCTATTTAATATCTATTTTCATGCTTTCCTTTTCCCGACTTGCTTGCATATAAACCACTTAGTCATCCATCAGCAACCATAGTATCATAATTTAGTATTGTTATCACTTGAAAGAGAAAGAATGAGTTAATATTTAAATTTTTCACTATCCAAAAATTATTCTTGAAGCTCTCACGAGAAAAAAATAATAAATTTGAAACCCAAAGCTTTTGCTTTAAAAGACGCAAAACTTATTAAGATAAGAAGAAAAAGAAGGAGCAGGAGGAGAGAAAGAAAGATGATTGAGAATTAAAAAGGAAAGTTCTGAAGGAAGCAGAATGAAGACTTTATGCCATAATAGTGACACATTAGAAAGATAGCAGAGGAAAGTTCCAGTTTCCTCAACTGGATGAGATTAGATGAGATCCTGGGTCATGATGAGGGATAACAGAGGGGATGGTGGAATATCCTTGGGGTGGGTCGGCAAAGATTGGGATCAGAGAACAAGACCTGGAAGATAGAGGGGAAAAGAGGGACATATTAAAGGGAGCACAGGGTCAGGACGATGGCACAGCGGTTAGGTTCCAGCACTCCACTTCGGTGGCTGGGGGTTTGCTGGTTCGGATCCCGGGTGTGGACCTAGCACTGTTCATCAAGCCATGCTGTGGCAGGCGTCCCACATATAAAATGGAGGAAGGTGGGCATGGGTGTTAGCTCAGGACCAATCTTGGAGGATTGGTAGCAGATATTAGCTCAGGGCTGATCTTCCTCAGAAAAGAAAAGGGGTGAGCACAGATTTTTACTGGTACTAGGAGGCTGAAAACTCTGCCCACATGTGTCTTGGGGAGCATCTTTACTGGGCTGAGTGGAGCACTGGGTGAGGTATGAGTACAGGAATGTAAGTCTAGGTCTTCTTTCTTCTTAGGACTTCCCAAGAAAGGTTGGGAAGGAGATCAGAATCTATCACCCCAAAATACGCCATTTTGGCATGAGGATTATTTTGAGCTGAAGGCAATTGAGAAGCTTCAATCAGGAAGATCTCCACTCTCCCACTCTCTGCCCACA